>NC_053041.3:38214275-38557462 GCF_002575655.3 Aegilops tauschii subsp. strangulata | reverse complement strand
CATGTATGAGGGGCCGGTGCGACGCTCCGGTGGCATTGCTAACCCCCCCCCCCCCCAGGGCCCCCGTCCCGCCTAACCCTGGAGCGGTTGACCACGAGATCTAGCCCTTTGACTTCCCACGGGCGGGCTTTGACCAGTGGACCTCTCCACCCGGTTGTGTCAGGTCAGCACAGAGGGACACCTGGGAGCAACATCCGGGCCAAACCGACAGCTACATCCCCTCCGTGTAGACCCGGTGCGTCCGTTTCCCCCCTCTAGGTGCCGGTGGCGACGCCGTCCGTTAGGGGGGCCACGCCCCAGAGATGAGTGCCGCCTCTTCGGACATGCCACAACACCACCCGATTGTGGTAGGTCATCCCATAGAAACACTTGGGAGCAACGTCCCCTCCGTATAGACCCGATGCGGCTGTTTCCGCCCTCCAGATGCCGGCGGCGGCGCCGTCCGTGAGGGGGGCACACCGCGGACGTGAGGGGGTCACACTCCGGAGACGGGTGCCGGGCGTTTGCAACCGCCACAAAACTTCTGTCGGCATAGCTGTTTTTTATTTTAATAAAATATAAGGACCTATATTCAAAAGAACATGACGGCACATTATTAATGTGCTCGAAAAAAATACAAACTATATATATATATTCATAATCTATGGAAAAAAAAATTACAAACTACATATATATTCATATAATACATAAAAAAGCATAAAAACATATGTAAAAAAAGCAGAAAAACAAATGTAAAAAAACACATATAAAAAAAATAACTATGCCGACGGCATTGCCGTCGGCATAGAGACGGCAGGGTTTAGGTGGGCGCCGTGCCGCGGATCGGTGACGTGCCTCCTATGCCGACGGCTGCCGTCGGCATATCTACGCCGCGGATCGATGACGTGGCGTGCGGAGATATGCCGACGGCCGCCCGTCCCGACCGTCAGCATAGGTTTGACGGCGTTAGCCGCTGGTCCTGGGCGGGGTCGCCGGGCCCATAGGTATGCCAACGGTTGGCTTATGCCGACGGCTGCTGTCGGCGTGTCTGCATCTAGGTCGACGGCCATTCTCTGCCGACGGCTGCCGTCGGCGTAGATCGGGGTAGCCCGACGGCTAGGATAAGCCGACGGCCAGGACTAGGCTGTCGGCATAGCTCCAACTAGGCCGACGGCTGCCGTCGGCATAGTTTTGGCCGTCGGCGTAGGACCGTTTTCCGGTAGTGGTGGGTGGCTGCGGGCGCGTGCTTACGTCGAGATTCCTTGCAGGTCAAGGGCGGTGGGGCTGGAGACACGGATGCCCATGCACAGCGCGGCATCAGCGGTGCGCCTGGGATCCTGCATCACCCAAGGTACACTTGCGCATGACCTCCCTTCTTTCCCCCCTCCTGTTCTGCTGGTTGTTAGCTTCCATTAGACTAGATTGAATCTTGGTTCTCTGTGGGAATGGCTGTGCTGAGTAAAATTTGCGTGATTTATTTTGTACTATGAGGTTTCTACAGGGCACGAACTGTGTTGATCTCGAACGCAGGAATGCTTCCTCAAATTGGATTGATTTCCCTTCGAAGAACACAACTAGATACTGCATACGGCAGGTTGCACATGTTGCGTCCACGCGAGGGGACGAGGGGTTGCTTGTACTGTCATGTGTATGGCTTTGTTGTGGAGATCATCGCTCATACAACATGCAAACCTAGAAATAAGAGTGTGAACCCTGTTGATTCTGTAGGGTAGATGAGCATTTTCATATGGAACAGCGTCGAAGCAGTTGAGGCCGTCGAAGGCTAGCTGGAACCCAGCATGCCGCCGCAACGTCGGACCGCCCGAGTATCCGTGTTTCTTCTCAGCGTCCACCTTGTGAGCCGTGGGTTTCGACGTGCCACCGGAGACCAGCTTGCTGACCGAGCCGGTTGTCATCACGGACGTGCTGACCGTGCTGTATGCGTCGAGGGGCGTCCCGCAGAAGACAAGCGCCGTCAAGAACCTCTGCATGGCCATGGATCCGGCAAGCTAGCTTCGTTCAGGCACCTACACGACTCCCTTATTCTGATCTCTGCTGCTGCTCGCCGGATCAAGAGATTGTGCTTGTTTGACCGGGTGCTAATTCCCGGCTCTGTTTGTGCTGTGGCCGAACGGAACGCAGGTGTGTCGATTTTATAGACTCGCGGCATGGACCTGTGAGTGGTGGCCTCGATCCGGATCGAAGTCGGAAGCTGAGAACGCGCGTGCAGTAGTCGGAACCCAAAGGATGACGACCGTGCAGTTGGGGCTACTCGGATCGAGTGGTCATACCTGCATTCGGACTGCCGCCGGTACGCGCTAACACGGAATCTACTCAGAGAGATGTCATCCGAACTCCGTATGAAGTGAGGTCAGCGATCAACTTCGTAACTATTGAACCAGCAAATTGCGGTTGTTCCCTTCGTAACTCCGTATGAAGTGGCTGTAAAATATAAACTGGACTTTTCTTTAAAGTACCCGATATTGCTACGGGAAGCAACAATATCTCACTGTTCATTCCCAGTGCAATATAGGCTAGGAAGTGGATAAACTGAGCTTGAGCTCAGGTGAGCTCGAGTGAACAGTAAAATCAGAAGAAAAAAAATCTGAATTTTTTTTGGCAACATTTGACAAATGTTTTAAAGGCTTGCCAAATTAATGTACTTTAAAGAAAAGTCCAGTACTTTAAAGGCTTGCCAATCTGTGTGGTAATTTTTGGCAGCATTGAAAACATTTGTCAAATGTTGCCGCAAAATAAATTCATAATTTTTTGAATTGTTTTCCATTTTTTTGCATTGTACTATTCACTGGAGCTCATATGAGCTCGAGCTGAGAAGGGCACTTTCGATTTACATCTGGGTAAGTGATCCTAAACGAATGTCAAATTCCGGCGGAGCCTAGCTCACTAGTACCGGCTACTCCCCTCCCATCGCCGCCGCCTAGTAGTGCCGTTGTTGGGCCTACAATGGCAGCGGCGGGACCATTTGACTCACTTGCTCCTGGCGGATCTGGGGTGGCAGCGGTTCTTGGATTCCCCCATCGGCTTGATTGGTCGGGGACTGAGTTTGTTTGTTCTTTTTAAAATGAGCATCTACCGCCGGTCTCTGCATTTGGGCGATGCATGCAGCCATTTTATTCATTATTCACAAAGCCTTTACAATATAATACATTAGTAAGCCTGAAGTCATCATATTGGCAACGCCTATCGCTACTCCTATCTCTGTGATGAAGGGGTGCCGAACGTCCGAGTCTAATACCAAACAGACATCGCACCAACACACCTAACATCTAACGCCGTATGTGCCATCGAAGCCACAATACCTGGACTGGGTTACACTGGTCCGACGCACTTTCAATGGGCACCACATGCGCACGCTGCAAGGGTCGTCACCTCCTTCAACCATTGATCCATCCTCAAATCAGATACTGACGCATCAACCTTACCAGGCTTCTCTGCCACCGACGCCACCACGACGCCAAACAACGTCATCCTCCTTCACAAGTCCATCGCCACCCATCGAACGCTGAGTCTCCACTGCGCCATGCCGCCGAGATCCGCCGCCATCGATGTGTAGGATGAAGCACCGCTCCACCACCTACCGACGCCCAACCAACAAGCCGTCCACATGTTCGTCCAGCTAATGAATGTCACCAAAGATGATGTCCCCACTGGGGGGAGGGGGACTGAGTATTGTGGCCTGCCGCCTTTCCTCATGCGCGGGGTCTCTCTTGGTCGTTGGAGGCTGCTGGCTCACGAGGTTGGGGGCGGCGGCCAGTGCCCGCGTGACCTGTTGGCGGCGCGGTGGCCCGGAGCTTGACGGGCAAGGTGAAGGCGATGGAGTTAACTGTGTGGTAAATTATTTACCACATAATTTACCACATAGTACAATATGTTCAACCCAGCAAACTATTTGCCGAGTTTCTTTCCAAAGGCACTCGACAGACATTTGTACTGGCAATAATGGCGGACACGTGGCTTCTTTCTATATGTCGTTACTATGCTGAGTTTAGCACATGTTAGTGCCACGTGGCATTAAGAAAAGTTCACAAAAGGCCATAGAAAAAAGCCCAGTAGCATCCATATTACAAAGAAGCCCCCGATCTTATCTCCTGGAGCTGCGTAACCGCTTTCTACAGTCCATGATTGGCGTTTAAGTGCGTGAGGTTAGGAGTAGTTGCCGCCCCCGCCGTCGTGTGTCCATGATTGGCGCATGTCTGCCTCTGATCTCTCTTCTCTGCCGCGGAGGATCTGATTCATGTGGCTAGTCAGCGACGCAATCTACACCTACTTCAATGCTCCAGTCGACGAACTACTAGGTAAACATGTCACGCTATATTAATCTCTCCCATTCTCATCTCATACAGTGTTGAAATTATAATCAGATTTTTTTTTGTTTTGTGATTTGAGATGCCATCAAGAATTAATATCTTGTATGTGTCCTTGAAATTGTCATGATGCAAATTATCTTCTTCGAGATCCTGTTTTTGTGATCCAAAAAGAAATTTAAAAGAATCTATGACGAGCTTATCCATTATAGCTAATTCTGGAATTGAAATTCCTCAATTTTGAAGAGAAAAGGCGCTGCTAAAGACCATTAAGATTAATTCGTTTTGTAAGCCGATTGCTTCGAATTCTCCTCATACTGAAATTTTTAATAAGGCTCATGTGCAAGTTATCAATATTGTTCTCTATAATTATGTTTTACACTGGATTTTTTTCCTACTTGGCTTGTCCCTCCTATACCCAAATCCTGGCTCCGCCCCTACATTTACATTAACGCCCAGTCCCGCATGACAGAGTGGTTTGCAGAGTTCACGTGCGAAAGAAACTCGACAAACTTTAATGAAATATTTGCCAAGTTCCCAATAGAAAGAACTCGATGGACTTAATGATTATCAGGCCATGTCCAGCCGAGTCCCTTCCACCGAGTTTGGGAGTTGGCAATGTTTTTGCCGAGTTGATTCCTGGCTCTGCACTAGGAACTTGGTAATGACAACGATTCTAGTAGTGGAATGTACCTGCAGCCAGAGACTTCTATGCGCAGGCAGAGGGAAACAACGCATGGATGAACTGAAGAGACAGTGGAGGTGACAAACAATGGAATGTGTGTGTGATCGGGCTGACGGCAGACCTACGCGTTCATGCTTCATATTACTATCACAGAATGCAGGAGAGAGAATCAAAGCCTCAGAGGTCAAATCCGGAGATGTTATGCTTTGTCACACGCTCATGCTTGAAATCTGAAATCTTCTAAATTATGTCTGCTCAAAATTCATAGCTCACGGTTACATGCCTTGGCCTAGTATCCCTAGAGGGCCTTAGCCGTTAATTTCCACATACTTCTACCACTCTTGTTGATGATCTCGATTTGTGGCTGAGTGCACCTTAGTTATCTGCACCGTTTTCGTTATTGTGCCACAATATAAACCAATAAAACTTCATTTACAAAAAGTAAAATTGCTCCAACACTCTATCCTAGAAATACAATGCATGTACTATGGCAGAAACGGAAGCTGATATGGTAAATGGTTGGTATCTTTGCGGCGCATGCACACACATACTTTGGGAATCACACAATATGGGAAATTTTTTGCAAAATTCTATAAGCATCAACCATGCAAAAAAAATTGTGGAGAAGTTGTTGATCTTGTATTGGTAAAACTATAAGCAGCAAAATAACTAACATTTACTTTCAACATTAGACCGGGAAATATGCTACATTAACATTCACTAAGAATATACGATATTCACATATTTATTCCCGGTCTATGTAGGGTATGTATTACATGTGCGTGTATGAAGTGTGTGTGGTGATGCACATTCTTCTGTGTGTAATCACAACAACAAAAATCCATGTGGATGAGCATGCGAGGTTTTACATTTTTCTTTGCTTGATTATGTACCTTGCAATGGTGTTTTGATTGTCAAAAGGACAATGAGAAGTATATTATTGGTGATCTCTGCTGATGTGTAGGAGTTGCTTACCTAGCTTAAGTTTTATTTTCACTCAATTTGGTTGCGTGTCTCGGATCTAGGAATCACTGATGTCATTCAAGTGAGTTGGTCCGATGAAACATATCACAGGTAAATAAACTCCACAAATATCTCCCTAGAGAAGAGAAGCAGAACAAAACTAGAAATTTGATTTCAAAAGAAGACAAGAAAATCAGAGATGCATAGAAAATTTGGAGAAATCAATGAATCTTCCATTTGCCTCACACTTTTGAGAATGTCGACAAGGGAGACTATTCACCGGCACCATCACATTGTACTTTTATTCCCCTCCTACAGATAAGGTATGCTTTATAGAAAAATTGAAGTATGAGTGATTGAAGACCGAATCATGCCTTTATGGGTAGTTCCAATCTTCTAGGCATGTGACATAGCAGAAGTACACAGTCTCCTTGTTGTCTCCTTGCCTGATACAGCTCTATAAATTGCAACTTTGCGAGGCACAATGTTCCTCATAGCAACCGCAACAACCACTCTCTCTTCTATCAATGAAAAAAAGTAGCACCAATTCTAAGAATCTGGCCACTTCCATTCCTAAAAAATTGCATTGTTATTCAGCTATACTTGTTGCTACGTCTTCTATTCGGACATGCTAGCACATCAGATAGGTGAAATTCTAAGATGTATTGGAAACACGAGGGAATGGGATACATCAGGAGAGAAGCAACCGTTTGGCAAAGCCATGCCTTTCCTCATAAAGAACATTGATGGAGTCGTTCCGGCGAATCTTGTGTAGGGGGTCCCAATCGAGTACTCTAGATACGATGGTAGCAATAGACGCGATGTTTTACTCAGGTTCAGACTCTCTCAAAGAGATAATACTCTACGTCCTGCTTTGATTATATTGATTTGGGATGGAGTACAGAGTACAAGTTTGTCTACCACGAGATTGTTAATGATCTTCCACAAGCTCTACCCCCTAGTTTATATAGATATTGTGGGGTCTAGGGTTACAGATAGGTCCGCTATGTATATGGTAGATCGATGTGTAGACGATATTGAAGACTTGGAGTATGCGCCAAGTCTTCCGAACATTCCTTCCCTACGCCATGGGCCTTCAAGAGATGGCCCACTGGTAAACCACAATGGGGGTCCTCGGCCCAAGCCACCTTGCCGGGAGACAACGTGATGGTTACCCCTAGTCCGGGACACCATCATGTTGGAATTATTATGTGATCAAATGGTCAAAAGGTCAAATACCATAAATTATGATGGGCCCGTTAATTAATTTTGGGATTAATACCAATTAAATGGCAATTGACAAATCGGGCCCGTGATTGGGGGGCTGAATTTACGCTAATATGGTTAATGTCTCACGGTCAAAGCCAGCACGTTATGTAAGGAGAAGACTTGCACGTACGCATTAGTCCATGGCATTAGTCATTGTCTCCTCCTAAAATCACTCTTGTTCCAATCGGGAGAGCGCGGCTCATTGACGTTAAGGCCTTGCCGTTACTCCGGCGAGTTGCTGGAGACGCTGCTGTAATTCGTCATCAACTTCAAATTCAACTTCCTCTACTAAGATGGCCTCTTCTAACTGAGGTACAATTATCTACTGTCCACTAAATTCTGCATCAGATCAAATTGTGTTCATGTGTATTAGACAAGATCTATTAGCACTTACATAATCTCATCAATTAATCTAACATTTGATATCAGTAGCATGGTAGAACTTGCCTGAAGAACACGCACATTAGTATGTTGTCCCTGCTGCCGTGCGCCTCAGAGTGGTGCTGCTGTTGCCGTGCGCCTCAGGTCGTGCTCCCACCGCCATGCACACAGGAGCCGCTGCGCACCTCAGGCTGTACTCCCGCCGCCACCGCGCGCATCAAGAGCCACACGAGCGCCGCACGTCGCCGCCACCTCCATCTGCATTAGTTGCCATGCGCATCATGCCGAGCCTTGACACCGCACGCATCAGGGCGGTGCTCCGTCTGCTGTTCGCGTCGGACGCAATAGCGAGGGACGCGGCGCATCAGCACCTTCCCCGGACAGCCGTCTAATTTCCATATAGCCGCGTCGCTCGATCCAATTTTCCCGATGGTAGCGGCGGCGGAGCAGGGAGCTTCTTTTTTTTTTTTTTTGAGACAAGGCGGAGCAGGGAGCTGGCTGCACTCAATTAGGGATTTGGCTTTGCACTCATCGTAAGTGAGTAGTCTTTTTTTTTTGAGACACGTAAGTGAGTAGTCTGGTACTAATTTGACTGGGCATCAGATGGGCCTTGCATATAACTGGGCCGCACGGGCATTTTTTTATTCGAAGGCTTAGCGATGGCAGCAGGCAGCAAAATGGCATACTTGGCTAGTAGCCAAGTACTGTACTAGAACGTGCAACTCATTTAGTTTTAACTCCTCAGCCGCCTTAGTACTTCCAGGAAGAGTACATGCTGAGCTTTTGAATTATGTTTCTTATTTTGAAGCAGTAGATTGTTATTTAATTATTTGTATGATTCATTATATCTTATGAGTATTTTTTTCCCTCCCGGGTGCTGCTTCATAAAATTACGTCCTTAGCCTGTGCACTGTTGTACTGTTGATAGGTTGCGCATGCATTTGTTTTGTTTGCTGTCGGTTATAAGTTAGCTGCTCATTTAAGTGGCAGCCCATGATGCCTAGGCTGCACTACTATCATCTCTTGGGATGCACAAAAGTTAATCACACGATGCACATTATTATTCTTCTCATTAAATTGCACGCTTGATTATTATTTTTATTATGTGCATTCCAGTCGTTATTAATGAGCATTAAGTGTTGAATTAGAATGGAACCAACGAGAAATTTTGGTTTAACATTGCTATATATTCTCACAATAATTGTGATGATTACTTTTAGTATTGCATGGCTACATATTGACCAATGTTGTATGTGATCATGATTATAATGATTATTTTCGGACCTTTTATCTAAGGCTACTATATATCTTGGGATAATTGCAATGATTATTTTTTATGACGCATGATTATATTCTGACCAAAGTTGATTATTATCATGATTACTATAATTAATTTCCCAGTAAAAATATTTCATTTTGTTCCTTTTCACTACTGCCCAGCGGTGTTGCGAATAAGGATTTTATTAAATTTGCCATGTTATTAATCAGACCAGCGTAGGACTAATAGCATGCATTAAGTTTCCTTATATATGGATATTTTCATAATGCATAATTTTAATATCCATATTATCTATGTTTTATTCAGCTTTGAACCCATGAGTTATTTCTGGGCTCCTAAACTCAGTTGAGCATCTCAATGAAACTAATTTTCCTTCCTGGAAGGAGCATATTTTGAATGCCCTTACAACGATGGACCTTGACTACGCACTTAGAGAAAAAGCTCCTATTCCTCCCCCATCTGATGATGAAAATCTTCTTGAGAAAACAAAGGTTTATGAGGCTAATAAGGAGAAATGGGAGTGCTCCAACCTCATGTGTGTCAAGCTCATGAAAAGCACAATAACTCATTGGATCAAGGGAGCAATTCCTGACTCTGTGTGTGCTAAAACTTACCTCGCCCTAGTGGAGGAGCAATTCAAACCCTCCTCAAAAGTATATGCCAGCAAGGTGATCATGGAAATAATCACCTCTAAGTATGACGGTGTAAGCGGCATTAGAAACATATCATAACTATGAATGATATGGCCTCGAAATTAGAGGGCATAGGCATTGAGATTTCTGAGGGCATTTTGGTAGACTTCATTATGAATTCCCTTCCTGTTGAGTATGGTCCATTTAGGATCAATTATAACACATGGAAGGAGATGTGGACCATGAGTGAGCTCATAGCTATGTGTGTTCAAGAAGAAGAACATCTCATGGGCATGTTATGAAAGAGTTGTGCTCAGAGGCTTTCTAAT
This sequence comes from Aegilops tauschii subsp. strangulata, assembly GCF_002575655.3. Taxonomy (NCBI): domain Eukaryota; kingdom Viridiplantae; phylum Streptophyta; class Magnoliopsida; order Poales; family Poaceae; genus Aegilops; species Aegilops tauschii. The sequence goes on along the minus strand of NC_053041.3, from coordinate 38,547,620 downwards.
AAGGGTAATGGCATAATTTCTTAAATTTATGAATCATTAGTTTACTTATCTTCCCATAAACAATGGTGAGTTGACTCAGGTGCCACTTGCACATTTTGAACTCATTTCAGGGATTCAATTCCATGAGGACACTCCAAAAGATGGATCAAAGTCTTAGATTTTTCGCGTTGGACTGATGTTCGAGCATTAATATTTTCCTTAAGTGTTGGAGATTTTTCATCCTCCGTCTTAATAATGCTACTATGTTCCTACCATGAGGGACCTTATTTTGATTCTCTATGAGATGACGGATTATTTGTTATTTTATGAACAAATATTGTGTTATTAAGAGTTGTCATGATGGTTCTGGTTGTGTTGTCTCTTGTGAATCCTTGAATGTGTATTATGAGTGCTCATCGAAATGATGACACTATCATTTAAGCCTTTCAAAGGGGAGAATTAAACACTCTCATTAAGAGACACCTTCATCTACTTGCCATATCTGATTTAGGTCACATTATTGGTTATATTAAGGGAAATAAGTAAAGAAAGCTAATAAATGAGTTCTTCATAGTACTTGGGATTTGGAATTAATACGCAAAAAAATGTGTTCCATTCCCTAATACTTATAAGTATATTACTCTTTTATTACCTTCATCGCTAATTATTTGCATCGCCCCATGTTCTAGAAGAACAAGGTTTTTTTCTAATATTGTTACCCGATATTCACCACCGCAAAACACTCTTAATCTTTATAGATGTTTGCATGAGTGGGAGCTATATACAAAAAGGGCAATGGAAAACTAAAGTTGTTGGGTTCATACACGAAATAAGAAGGGAAATTGCATGTATGCTAAGATGAGTTGGAGCTATTATACCATGTTTGTACTTTGTGGTATGATACATATAAAATTAGTTTTCCACTACTAAGCCTACTGTCTAAGGTGACAACAATGCATTTTTCAATTTTAGCTACTATTGTGGCTTAACAATTTTTTCCTGAACTTAGACTGGTACACTACATAACTAATATTTGTGTGCGATAAGAAATCCGCACATTAGTTCACGAGTAACACTAATTAATTGAGTAACATGTTGTCAAAGATACTGTCCAAGATCAAATATTAAATTTAGCATATACGTACTAAGTGCATCATAGCTTCTTTTTTGCGCATTAAGTGCATGATAGCTGATCCCCTAACTAAAGGCTGACCATTAATTTTGCTAGCATAAGTATAACTCAAGGCCTCTAATTGTTGGGATAATTATATAAAGGGAAAAGTATATTTTCCGTCCTTGAACTTTCTCGAAAGTACAGAAATGGTTCCTCAACTTCAAAACCGGCAAACCTTAGTCCCTCAACTTTTCAAACCGGATTAGTTCAGTCCCTTGTATCGCTTCAGGTGGTTTTCGTCCGACGTGGACACGGTTTTGACCAAAACTTGTTACGTCGCCTGGGTTTGACTGCCATGTCATAGTCCACATCGTTTTTTCTTCGAAACTGGTTATAGCCGGAACTTGCAATGAAGCTGGAACATATATGAATATGCAGCTAGAGCTACAAGCAGTGAACCCAACGACATAGCACAACGACAGCTATTGGAAATTCATGACCATGTTTGATGTGTTAGATTAATTGATGAGACTATATAAGTGCTAATGGATCTTGTCTAATACACATGAACACAATTTGACCTGATGCGGAATTTAGTGGACAGTAGATAATTGTACCTCCGTTAGAAGAGGCCATCTTAGTAGAGAAAGTTGAATTTGAAGTTGATGACGAATTACAACAGCGTCTCCAGCAACTCGCCGGAGTAACGGCAAGGCCTTCACGTCAATGAGCCGCGCTCTCCCGATTGGAAAAAGAGAGATTTTAGGAGGAGACAACGACTAATGCCATGGACTAATGTGTACATGCAAGTCTTCTCCTTATATAACGCGCTGGCTTTGACCGTGGGACCTTAACCATATTAGCTTAAATTCAGCCCCCCAATCACGGGCCCGATTTGTCAATTGCCATTTAATTGGTATTAATCCCAAAATTAATAATGGGCCCATCATAATTTATGGTAATTGACATTTTGACCATTTGATCACGTAATAATTCCAACATGCTCCCACTTGATCGAATGGTTAACATTATTAGTCCATACCACGACAAAAGCACCATACCAAAGTAATGTATTCACAGTAATCAAAAAGTTATTACTGGAACCCCATTATCTATAGCATAATACTCTGTCTCAACACAGATAATTATTCATGGTTGGGAGTTTGTATGTGCATGCAGGCATACTCCCTTCTTATGGTCCTAGAAGTTTGTTTCTTTATTAATAATCATGTGCACGTATTGAGCGAAACAAACTTTCTTATTGTCCACATCAAAATTCGAGATCTCATTTATATAAGGGAAAAGTATATTTTTCGTCCCTTAACTCTTTTGGAAGTATAGAAATGGTACCTTAACTCCAAAACCGGCAAAACTTGGTCCCTAAACTTCTCAAACCAGATTAGTTTAGTCCCTGGACTCAACAAAAGCAGTTTTTATGCTGACTTGGCATGGTTTTGACAGGTCGACGCCCACATGGCAATCTTCTTCTTCCTTCCCAGTTTAACTCAGCTAGGCATTTCATCGAGCAGCTGGCGCGCGTCCAGAAACAGAAGAAGGAGACAGGCGTGGAGCTATTGTACGCATCAGATTATACGCATTCCTGCCTCCGCCACTGGGCGTGGAGCTATTGTGACTCGCGGCAGCGCCCGCAGAGGATTCAGGCGACCGCGGAGCTGCAGCACGGCGACGGCTCGCTGGTGACGCACGCACATACTCGCGCATCACCAGTTTACCACACCAACACACACACCGGTGGCGGTTGCTCTGCCATGCGTCCGTGTGTCCATGGCGCGAGCTCGGAGTCGGTTCGAGCACGACGCGGTCGACCGGTTCGAGCGCGACGTCATCAACCCAACACGCACGGACGCTCGTGTGAAAGAGAACGCCGACCGTGTCAGAACGCGGCCTCGGCGGAGCTTGTGCGTGACCAACGGCACGACCAACGCCGTCAACAGAGGTGCGTGTCCGAGCTACTCCTCGGCTCCTCCTGCTCGGGCCCCCCGTTCCGCAGGTCGGCGGCGGCGCGCCGGGTGCGCAGGGCGCAGGCTGCAGCTCGACGGGTGGGTGTGCGGCGGGTTCACGCCCCACGGTGCGTAGTCCACGCGGGACATGGAGACGCCGAGCGTGTTGAGCCCCGGGAGCTTCTCCACGTTCGCCGCCGGCACTGCGGAGCCGACCGGGTTGCCGCGGAGGAGAAGGAGGCGTCCGGTCCTCTTGCACGGGAACCCATTTAGCCGCAGTGCTGCACAGTGCATACATACATACAGTACATGCATGCATTACTCGCTATTCAGGCATGATCTATTCATGTGCGAAGCATGGACGGAAGAGCTAGCACAGCTATTCATGTGCAGCTCGACGCCACTCCCTGGGTCGCTGTGCTCATCGCGCTCCTCGAGCGCTCCACCTCCGCTGCATGACAGTCATGGACGACGCCGTCACCGTTCTCATCCGAGCTCGCCACGCCTGGGTTGGATTTGGGGCCAGTTTCGAAGAAAAAACGATGTGGACTATGACATGGCGGTCAAACCCAGGCGACGTAACAAGTTTTGGTCAAAACCGTGTCCACGTCGGACGAAAACCACCTGAAGCGATACAAGGGACTGAACTAATCCGGTTTGAGAAGTTGAGGGACTAAGGTTTGCCGGTTTGGAAGTTAAGGAACCATTTCTGTACTTTCGAGAAAATTCAAAGACGGAAAATATACTTTTCCTAGAAAAAATACGATGAAGATTGAAATTTGAAATGAATGCCTTACTTAAATCATGAATCCATGGTCGAATAATGGAGGATTTTAGAAATTTCCCAAAGCCCAGAATCCAATGGCGATCGACAAACTTGAACAGAACCACCCCAAAGATAAACTTGATGCATGGAGTAGGGGAGGCGCGGCGGCGGCATGGCTAGGTTTACAGCCCGGTCAACCACGTGTGGCTCCTTTTATTACAAGCGTCGGGGTAAGCAGAGTATACATTATCGGAAACTCGGCTTACATATATGAGACCCATGGGTTGTCAATAGACACTCGCCTACAGTGGCCACTGTCACAGAGATGTCAAGGGGTGGGAGGACGGCCATGTGGCGGCTGCTTATGCCGAGCCCCTTGCATAAGCCGAGTGCTTTTCTCACAGTATGCCAAGATTTGTGTACAAACAAAGTTCTTTTTGTGTTGTACTCGGCCTGTGTGAAGATAAGCCGAGCCACATCCGGTTGTCATGTGTTTTTTTCAGAGCACTCGGCTTAGGGTGCACTATGCCTGGTGGCCGACAATTTACACTTGATTTACGGTTAAACACTAGGCAACATGTGTTTTTCCCATAGTGGTATGTGTTTATGAGTGTCCTCCTATGTAACATGTTTCCAAAAAGTATATTTTCAATGCGACGTTACGTGTCAATAAAAAAATCCTTTTGTTCTATCAACAATGACTAATCTTATCTTGTTGTTTCCGTCCTTCTGTTGTTTCAGTAAGGAACAGCTGTCGTCGTCTTCATTCTATAGCCGTCTTACTTTTTTAGAAAGCGTAAGGCACGTTCGTCAGCAAAGCTGCCAATTTTATGTGTTCTTCGGACAAAGCAAGGTGGATGCTATGCAGCTGGGGGACATTACGTGCAGTTGTATAATAAGAGCCGAGACAACATTTGAATCGCCACTTTATATATCCAGTTGGCGAACTTGCAAAAATCAGTAAGGTTCTATATATGGCAAACATGAAGCACTTGGTTTACTACCACGCACAATGTTCACGACCTGGCCTGCGAGGAGGCACGCGTGCAGCTCCCTCTTCTGCCACCTCCATGGCGCCGGCAGCGCCATGCTGTACCGCGTGCTGGACGCGGTGACGTCGGTGAAATGCGAGACGCGGCGGGCTCACAAGCAGATCGAGGTGCTCGAGGCCCTCGACGTCGCCAGGACGCAGCTCTACCACTTCACCACCATCGTCATCGCCGGCATGGGCTTCTTCACCGACGCCTACGACCTGTTCTCGGTCTCCCTCATCGCCGACCTCCTGGGCCACATCTACTACCAGTCGGCGGACGGCAAGCTTCCCGGCAAGGTCGCGGGCGCCGTCAGCGGCGTGGCGCTCTGTGGCACCGTCCTGGGGCAGCTCTTCTTCGGCTGGCTCGGCGACAGGATGGGGCGGAAGCGGATCTACGGCGTCACGCTCAAGCTTATGGTGGTGTGCTCGCTCGCGTCCGGCCTCTCCTTCCACAACAAGCCCAAGTGTGTGGTAGCCACGTTGTGCTTCTTCCGCTTCTGGCTCGGCTTCGGCATCGGCGGCGACTACCCGCTCTCCGCAACCATCATGTCTGAGTATGCCAACAAGAGGACTCGGGGAGCTTTCATAGCAGCGGTCTTCGCTATGCAGGTGTGTAAGTAATACTATTACAATGTTCATTTGAAAATCCTAGACTTACGGACAACAAGTCAGGGAGGGAGCATACGGGATTACCTGTCCACCTGCTAATCTCCCTTCACCTCCTGATTGAAGTGTGGACCAGACCATCTGATTTTCAATCAACAGTTTCCATGTCAGCCTGTAGGCTCTAGTCCGTGAGTTTGAATCTCAATCATGACATATAACATAGAAATGGAAAGAAAAAATAAAAATAAAAATTTACATGAATCTCCATGCAATATTCAAGTCTACTGAGATTTAGACAACAACAAAAATATATTTCAGTCCTTACCATATTATACTTGCTCTGTATAAAGGGTCTCGGGAACCTCGCTGCTGGGGCTGTGGTTCTGGTGCTCTCTGCGAGATTCAAGAACACGGCCGCGTACGAGACTGACCAGCTTGGGCAAGCGGACTACGTGTGGCGCATTGTACTCATGCTCGGCGCCGTTCCTGCCCTGCTCACCTACTACTGGCGCATGAAGATGCCCGAGACGGCGCGGTACACAGCGCTAATCGCCAAGAACCTCAAGCTAGCGGCGTCCGACATGGCCGCGGTCCTCGACATCGACTTCGTGTCGGAGGCGGACGCGGACGTTGTCCAGCAGGACGAGTTTGGCCTCTTCTCCATGGAGTTCCTTCACAAGCATGGCCGCCAGCTCCTCGGCACCACTGTCTGCTGGTTCGTCCTCGACGTCGTCTTCTACTCCCTCAATCTCTTCATGAAGGACATCTTCAACAACATCGGCTGGTTTGGAGACACTGCCATGATGAGCCCTCTCGAGCAGACCTACAAGATAGCTCGCACGCAGGCCATCATCGTGGTCTGCGGTTCCCTGCCAGGGTACTTCCTCACCGTCCTCTTCATCGACCGCATCGGCCGCATCAAGATCCAGGTCATGGGGTTCACCATGATGACCATCTTCATGATCGGGCTCGCCGCGCCCTACAAGTTCTGGTCCAAACCAAGCATGCACGTAGGCTTCGCCATCATGTACGCCTTGATCCTCTTCTTCGCAAACTTTGGGCCCAACTCCACCACCTTTATCCTGCCCACGGAGATATTCCCGACGCGGCTGCGGTCGACGTGCAACGGCATATCGGCCGCCGGGGGTAAGTGTGGTGCCATCATCGGAGTTCTCTGGTTCCAGTATTCTCACACGAGCAACCGGAGCTCTCTTCTTCTGCTGGCGGGGTGCAACCTAATTGGAGTTATGTTCACTCTTGCCTTGCCGGAGTCCAAAGGGATGTCACTCGAGGATATCACCGGGGAAATGGAGGAAGAAAGCGAACCACCTGAAGAATCTGCAATGATTGCTGAAGCTGAGTTCATCCACAGCGTAGAAATTTCGTAACCAGTGACGTCCATCCTGGCCCGTTGCTGATCTTGGTGTCTACTCAGCAAAATTACTCAAACATTGAGAACTTGTATCTTTGAGATGTTTGGTAATAAGAGATGGGATATACTCCAAGCAAAGTGGTAATAAGACAACTAAAATTAGGCATCGCAAATAATAGAGCAAACTTTTGTTCTACCCCATTTATGACAGTTTCATCCGTTTTACCACTTCTAAACTTGAACCTTAATATAACAGTAATGGTTGGGCCGATCATCATCCGAAGAATTGCATAGCCGCACCACTTACTAAGGGACGCAGCTTCAGTGCCGTAAAGGCACCTGCTTTTGGGTCCCTGACATGTGGGCCAGCCACCTGTTGGGTCCACATGTCATAGGCACAAAGGCAGGTGCCTTAAGGCACCGAAGGGCAGTCCCTTCCCAAGGGTCGCTTTTGAAGATTACATGGGTCCACCCCATAAAGAGAATGTAGTTCGATGCCATCCCTTAGTTCCCAATGCCTCCATCGCTTGGTTCACCAGAAAAGCGCCCAAATCGGAGGAGCAGTGGCCCATTTGACATGGAAAAGTCTAAAATAGACCTTAAACTTGTAGACGAAAGCTAAATCAAATCATGAACTTTGAATCCCGGAAATTGGCACTCTGAACTTATCAATCTCGATCTATTTTGAACCTTGAGAGTGCTTAGCTTGTATTCACTGAGTCGGGCCAACCCATTAATGCAGTCGCTCGCGCAGCTCATGCATAGCTGTAAGTTCGCTCGCTCTGATCTGTTATTTCTCCTTCTTCCTTTTTCTTTTCTTCATTTTTCATCAGTCTTCTTCAGTTTTCTTTTTTCCTTCGTTACACTTTATGTTTTCATTGGGTTTTTTTCTATGTTATATTATTGGTTTTCTTTTGTTTCTTTATTGATTTTCTTTGTATTTTTTCTTCACTTTTTTTCTTTGCCGGTTTTAATTGGTTTTGTTTTTTGACACCTGTCTACTTTTTCTCACTGTACAATGTACATTTTTAACGCACATGTTTAATAATTTTTAAACTACATTATGTATATATTTTTTAAATCCATGTTTTTAACACTTTTATGAATACACTGTAACATTTTTTTAAATATATGTTGTACATTTCTTAATGACAATAAACATAATTATAAACTTCTCTAAAATATTTCTAAAACAACGTTACTAAAAATATTTTAATACACTTTGGACATTTTTCAAATACATTACGTAAATTTTTAAAAATACATATTTTCAGAAAAACTTTGAATACACGGTAACATTTTTCGAAATACACATTGTACATTTTCTTAATGGCAATTAAACATATTAACTGCCCTAAAAAACTTCCCTAAAAACATATTTCGGAATACACAGTAATATTTTTTGGACTTCCCTAAAAAACATCTTCAAAAAAACTTCCCTAAACAACACAGTAACCTATTTTAAACATTCTCAAAAAGAACTTCCCAAAAACATTTTCTTTCAATACAGGGAATTTTATTTTAAACTTCCCAATAAAACTTCCTCAAAAAAAATCCCAAAAAACACAGTAACCTTCCTCAAAAAAACAACTTCCCAAAAATATATTTTTTAACTACACAAAGCATATCAGGACTAACACCAGCGACCTCGCACTCGAGGTGCGCGCAGGTAGCCACTCGCCCAAACGACTACCGGTGATGATTGGTAGCGCGGCCTATATAAGAACACAGAAACACATTCATATATAAACACACTTATGAAAAGAATCAAAACATTCCTTAAAAGAATTGTGGACAATTTTGAAATGCCAAGTTTTTCAAAACACAAATAATTTACAAAATTCCAATAACATTATTTAAGCAATTTGCACAATTTCTGAAAATCTGAACATTTTTCATAGCATGTGAAAAATGGTTGGAATTCTGGAATTTTTTTTGAAAACATGTGATTTTTATAAATCATTAATGTTTTTTGAAAATGTGAATAGAATTTCAAATTCCAAACATTTTTTCAAAAACACAAAAGGAATTGAATTCATGCCCAAATAGAGAAAAGGAACATTTTTTAACTTCTGAACAATTTTAGAAATGCGCAAACATTTTTTAAACTTCATGAATTCTTGTTGTGGTATAGTGGTCGGCCCAAATTCTTGTCTGTGAGAGTAGCACCGGTACCGGTCAAAATAATTTGTGACGCTATTTGACCGGCGTTTTGCCTGCTAAAGACTCAGTTAAACACACTTGAGAGGCAGCTCCTATTGCATGCGCATAAGGGCAGCCCGGCTGTGCACCCGACCCATTGGAGCCTGGACTGCAGATTGGGAATTGTATCCTGGTACTACAGCAGGAAGCACAGTAACACCTGGTTACTGTAGTGTGGTTGTGGTAGCATGGTCCTCTGTAGAAGTGCTTTTTGAAAAAAACAAATATTTGGCAAAAAACAAAAGTTTTAAAACTTGTGAACAACTTTTAAAAGGCAAACAATTTTCGAATGTTTTAACAACATTTATAAATTTATTTTCGGAAAACTTCATAAACTTTTTAACGAACCCAATCATTTTTTCGAAATTTTAAACAAATTTCAAAACACTAAACATTACTTGAAAATGTGAAAAAATTGAACGTTTTCTGAAGGTGTGAACAAATTTTTAAAATTCGGAACTTTTCTGGAAAAGTAAACATATTTTAAATCGGGATTTTTTATTAAAAAAACTTTTCAAAAAAATTGTAAAAGTTAAAAAAATTGAAATATAAAAAAGTAAAAGGAGTAATAGATAAATATGAAAACGAAAGATATAAAAGCCAAAAGAACACTGAAAAACCATGAAAGAAACAATAGAAAAAATGTGTGCTCGTCCTAAAATGAGCCGGCACAATAGAATCGTTTGTATCTGTTTCCGCACTAATTTGACGCATCGTATGTCAAATAAGAAATGCCCACTTGAGCGGCATTCTAATAAGGATCGGAATACTGAACTGATGTTCTGTCGAGGAGCAACTCCCATCGAACGAATCATTCACCTCCAGGGATCCGACTAAGCGAACTTATGCATTCACATTGGGAGGAGTTTTCCAACGAACTCTTGCTGGCCCAACAAACTATGAATATGCAGGAAAAAATGGGCTAAGCCCTATAAGTTGTATTTGTTGTAAAAATGGTCATAAAAAAATTGCCATGTAAAAAATGCATAGTTAGGTGCAAAAAAATGCCATGTTTTAAAAACCCAAAAATTGTGCAATTGCCATGAGACTGTATGAAAAACACTATCAAAAATTACAAGTGCCATGTAACCAAAAATATACAATAAAAAAATTGCAGTGATTTGAAGCAAAACAAGTATTTTCTATACATATGGTAATTCTCACTTGGAGTTTTGCGTTAAGAAGAATATCTTTTTGAAATTTTCCATGATCCAAAAAATTTGCCATAGTTGTCATGATCCAAAATTTAAAATGGCATGCTATGGAAATAAATTTGCGATGGTTTAATACTAAAACTGCAATCGTCCAAAAAGTAAATTGCCATGGTCTATAATTTATTAAATATATGGTGCATAAGACAAATTTTCGAACAATTCTCTAATTTGTGATTATTATTAAATCCGAGAAGATTTTTGTCATATTGTATATTTATTCTTGCATATTATAAAAAAGTGCATTTTTAATGTAAATTGTGTCATTATTTTGTTTGTTGTTTTTCATTTTCTTTCTTCTTAAGGGGTAATACCAATGCCACTAATCCATATTGTTTAACAATGCGATTCATGTGCAAATTATGTGCAATTTATTTTGTAATCATTTGTTTAAAGTTTTGTTCATGTAATTTATTTTTAGGGCAAAACCAATGCCCCCAATTCATTCTACCTAAGAGGAAATTCAGTTTTTGTCTATTAAGTTTTATACTAGTTTCAGTCTTTATTATTGTTTATCAAGTGTTTTTAGTTGGTTTTCTCATTTATGTGCATGCATGAATATTAGGGGGGTTGCATATGTAAATATACACATAAGTATTATGCAATACTCCCTCCGTCCGAAAAAGCTTGTCCCAAGCTTGTCCCTCAAATGGATGTATCTACCACTAACTTGGTGCTAGATACATCCATTTGAGGGACAAGCTTTTTCGGACGGAGGGAGTATATGTGTAAATTATACTAGAGTACAAAATTGCACTATTATACACCTATTTTTATACTCATAAAATTATGCAATTTCTGTACAAATTGTGCGCAAACTTTTCATCATTTTTAATTTTTTATTTTATTTTCTTTCTTCTTCAAGGGTAATACCAACTATACTAATTAATTTCTTCTTAGGAAATTTCATATTTGAAAATTACGCTATTACACACTTATTCTTGCATATTATGGAAAAGTGCAATATCTGTGTAAAAAAAATTCATTCTTTATTTTTTTCATTTTGTTTCTTCTGGAAGGGAAACACCAATGTCACTAATTCATTCTTGCTTAGAAAACTTCAGTATTTTGATTTTGTTTTAGTTTATATTTTATTTTATTTTCCTGTTTAAGGGAAATAGCAATGCCACTAATTCACTCTTTCTTAAAAAATCTTTTTTTTTGCCAAAATTTAGCTTTTATATGCTTATTCTTGCAGATTATAAAAAACATAATTTCGGTCTAAATTGTATGCAAACTTTATCATTATTTGATTAAATTATTTTTTTCTAGAAGGATGACACCAATGCCACTAATTCATTCCGTGAGCACGCAATATGCGGAATGACTACGTACGTTAGTGGTGTCGCATTTTTCAACTCTCACGCATGAGCATGCATACCTACGCATGCACACACATCCTATATACCTAAGAGATCCACCCCCACTAACCTATTTATCTACGCATGCAATCTATCCACCTCAGCGACCCTGCCACATCAGCGGCTCACTTCTGGAAAAAAAATGAGCAGTTCCCATTTTTTACTTTGGGCGGTGTCTGTTCTTATTCCGTGCCTTCTGTTTCATCGTAGCAAAGTTGCAACTAAATGCATCCCATTATTCTGCGCCTTTTGTTATTATTTGCCCACCAAATCCACCAGGAACTACTGCACACGGAAAAAAAAGGAAACTGATTGAGGTATACGAGACGTTTGACTGGAATTTTGGGCTATCGTCTCCCCTTCCGTGTCCAATGTGATGCATATCTCTTCCCTTCCTTGCATCTTCTTTCGCCCTTCCTATATGAAGCAGCAATATCTTCCTATCTCCATAGGATGAATCTCTTCTCCATCCCAGACCTCACAAAAGGATTACTCCTTCTCCTTGCCAGGCGACCATCGCCCCGCCATGGTTCCACCAGGTGACCTTCTTGCCACCGTGTCCCGCTCGGCGACACTGATGGAGCGTTATTATTCAGCGGACCCCTCACCCTGATTTGGATCTGTCGTCGCTGCTGCAAGCACACCTTTCCTGAGGCGTTTTGGCCAACTCCCACAACCATGGTTTAATTCAGTTGCCGGCGGGTGTGGCCTCCCAATTCCCCTAATTCTGACTGGCTCCTCCGTCCAACCCCCGCTGCCCGAGCTTCAGGTTGAATCCTCCTCCCGTTCATGAAGCCGGGTTGTTCTGTTGCTCCAGTACCTGGATCCAAGGCAAGGGAGCATGTCAGCTACGACAAGGAAGGAGGCAAGTTTTCTCCTTCATTCATACTACTTTGCAATTCGATTCTTCTTTACAGTATAAGATGGAATAGAGTAGATGCACGACATGAACTACTCCATTGATTGATTGGATTTGGCGGACGTTGTAGGAAAAAGTAGTCTTGATTTTGGGGGATCCGTTCTGTACCTTTTGTTTATATGCAGTCTGAAACTCTGGATGTAATACAGGTGTCAGGAATAGACTGCATCAAGGCTTGCCAAGGAACCCTTTGAAGGTGAGGACCGTCAGGCAGTGGCCAAGCCAGCAGCTAGCGCTGCGCGCGTCACCTCTCCACTACGGTAGGCAATCACGGACATGGACAGGCTCCCTCGATGGAATCGAGCCAGTTGAAGAACAGAGCTTCCACACACCTATTTCTTCTTACAAATTCAGAAAAGGGATTTTCGGTTGAGTTATCATTTCATTTCCCTTATTCTCTAATCTGGAGGTCAGTAAGGTAAGATGCATGCGGCACTGAGAAGCGATGGTTCTCCTGATAAGCCTTTCAGTGGTACTATCTTCTAAGGCATCCCTACTATATGTCTCTTTTTGGCTCTTATATTTTGATGATACAATTTTGTTGCTATGAATAGTTCTACTCCTAAATAGTAAATACGTACTATCTAAATTGTGTTCGGCTCTGCGAGTGTGATGAAGTAACCAACTTATGTTACTTCATCACTTAGATATTATGCTCACCATTAAAATTACATCTTCATGAGATTCTAAACCTGAAGGTAGTGTGCCTCCCCTTCTGTTATACAGGCTCCAGAGTACTAATTATAGCCGACAAAATAGTGCTTTTTTGCAGGAACATATTGATGGGAGGGTATGATCTTCATTGGCCTGAATGCTGGTACCTGATCAAGTTAACTAAATACAAACAACCGAAACTAACAAAGCACAATACGTAGAAGAAATGGCAAACAAGCTGGGAACTTGGGGATTCTGTCACCAGTTCATTTTGAGCATACATATATAGTTCTTAATTCATGGTGATCAGAATGTCGATGATTTAATGTACGAAGTGGTGTTCCAAAATATCTTGCACTCACCTATGTTTGCATATGCTCATTTTCTACTCATGTCCTGGCTTATATCGATTTTGTCTCCCTGATTGGCATCAGTTCAGCAGGCTCCAGTAGGTGTAAGACACAGACGTCAATTCAGAAATGATCTCCACCGCCGGAAGGCTTGTTGACGATCAATGTGGATAGATAGTAGCTCCACCAGATTCAGGCCAAGCTATTCCTCTCCATAATGACCCACAGCCGCTAAATTGCTCCTCCTCCTCCAAGAAAGAAAGCTAGTGTTTCTGCCTCTCGCGGGCGCCGCCGCAGGTCCGCCTCGTCTCTGGTGGCCCTAGGGCCATGGAGGCGCGGTTGATCCTGCCAAGGGCCGGCGGGAGGGCTCCGTTTTCAGTCGTTTTTTCCTGTTTTGTTAGGGTTTGTGTCCTGCTCAGGAAGGCGAGACGATGGCGGCTCCGAAGATGGAATAAAGGTCTCCCTGCCTAGCCCCCGTTCTGGCGGTGTATCTAGCATCGTTGGTGGGCGTGTGGAGATGTGTCTTCGGTGGATCTATCTTTCGTGGATTTTCTCGGATCTCATCGTTGTTCGTCTACGTTCGTGTGTCTTTGGGTTGAATCCATCCAACCTACGTTATTCTTCATCGGCGGCGGTTGCTGTTCTGGTCCGCTGGTCCTATGGGGCCTTAGCACAATGACTTCCCGACTGTCTACTACAACAAGTTGTGCCCGACTCCGGTGATGGAGGGGTGACGATGGCGGCGCACCTTCGGCTCGCTTTAGTACTTGTGGTCGTCGCTAGGTGCACTAGTGCAGAACCGGGCTTTAGCACCGGTTCGTAAGGGCCTTTAGTGCCGGTTCTGCAACCGGCACTAGAGAGTGGAGACTAAAGGCCCCCCCTTTACTACCGGTTCGGCACGAACCGGCGGTAAAGTGCCACCACGTGGCACGAGCCAGGCCCGGGTGCTGGTAGACCATTAGTACCGGTTGGTAGCACCAACCGGTACTAAATGTTTCGGGGGGGGGGGGGTTTGGTTTTAATTTTTAATTTTTCCATTAATTTTGTGTTTTTCATTTAATTCTTTTTTATTTGCTAGTATTTTACGATACTACATATTGTACACGTTATGCATATATATAAATAGATTTTCTCATAGAACCGATCATATATATATATATAATCGAATGTCTCACAACCACCATTAATTATTCACACATACACATGTATATATATACAATTTCTCCTACATGTTGCCTTGGTGCCTTCGGAGCACGATGACAAGTGGTTCGTGGAGGCGGTAGCGGGTAATAGTATTCTTCTTTGGGATCTATGACCTGGTCGAGCAAAAATCCCGCTATTTCCTCTTGAAGTGCTCGTATGCGCTCTGTTGGTAGGAGCTGGTCCCGCACCTCTTTGAACTGTTAAGAAGGAGATCAATATGCATGTGTATTAGTTGTGTGACTAGATATCGACAATCATGTAAGATTTGTGAATAGTGTTCTGGCAAACGTACCCAGTCCTGTCTATCAGATCTGCTCCTTTCGGACGCCATCATGCGAATGTTCTCGCAAACGTAGTATGCATACACTTCAGTCCCCGGCGCCTGCTTCAGGGCCTTTACGAGAATAGAATTTAATCAGATAATAATTAATCAAGCATGTTAATTAATTAATGGTATTGAAACAAGAATTAAAGAGATGGTAGCTAGCTAGCTAGTACTACTTAATTACTTACCTTGGGTCGATACCAACATAGCTTTTGTCGTCATTTTCCTGGAGTCACCTTGATGTACTTTGCCTAAGCTCTGCCCGCCGACAAAGAAAATTAATAAAGGGGTTATTAAAAATAGTTCATATCAGGAAATGGCAAACTAAATAGGCCGAGATATAGTTAATAATGATTGAAATAACCTGTCGACTATCCCCTTCACGATGCTGTAGTCACTATCTTTTTTAAGTACTGAGTCCAGTACTTCAACTTTTCCTTTGTCAACTTTAATGTCTAACAAGATCCAGTGGAACCTGCATGCGCATACGTTTGCATGTATAAATTAAGCGGGCATGTGCATAACACTAATCAACTATAACCCTAAACCCTATGCACTTATTAACATCTAGCTAGTAAGCAAAAACAGAATTTGTAGTACAAGACAGTGTGACTCACTCGAAGTTGTAAGGAAGTAGTATATCTTCATTGCTATTGAGGCGCTTCAAGAACTCTACCATGTTTTTTCTCTACATCTTGTCTACACCATTCCAATTTCCATATGTATTCATTAACGGTATTTGGGTCAATGAACCCAATGCCATAGCGTCCAGCTTTTTTCATTTCATACATCTTCATCCTGCATAATACCACAGAAAAGAATATATAGTGAGGATATATAATTACAGGTAATTAATGATCAATCAATGAGCACTAGAGCTAGCTTGAGACTTAAATTACAGAAAGAAATCACTTACAGACAATAGCAACTGAAGATAGATTTGTCGAGTGCATCTTGATTGAATAACTGAAATAGTTCTGAATACTCAACGGACAGAGCTTTCTTATTGAAGTAATGATCTTCCTCGACTTGCACCATGAGGGACTCTCGATTGGAAATCTTGGTAATTTTCATGTACCAATCATGCAATTCATACATTCTCGTTGGGAGGTTCTTGACCCCCTCGGGCTCGACCAAAGGTTGGCCCCGGACATATTTCCGTTTTATTTCCTCCTCCCTAAGCGGAGACATGGGCTCGATATCGAGGAGTTGTCCAACAGTGATCTTGAGCATTTCAGCCTGCATTATATGCTCCTCGGTTATTACCACATCGCCCAGCTCGGGAACGTAAACGGTTTGCCCCCAATAATATTGGGCGCGCGTACTCTCATGTGTTGTTGGCACAACAAGCGGGGGGTCGATTGCGCCGCCTGTTCTCCCAGCTGGGGAACGGTTTTCCCACTTTTTTGACAGCTGCTTGTTGGCTCGAGCTCGAGCTCGCTTCTTTCTGTAGTCGTGCTCGATGTGCCTTCCTGATTTGGCGCTCATAGTCTGAGTCAACAGGCTTGGGAGCTGGTGGTCTAACCATACGAATGAAGTGGTCAATCTTTTCCTCAGGCACTTTCTCCCTCGGCGGCGGTGCCGGTTTCGGTCCAAAATGGGCGTCCACTTCGGCCCGCACTATTGCATCGTTTTGCTCCTCGGTCATGTCGTAAGGCCTCTGAGGAAGAGGAGTGAGGCTGCTTGGACCATATTTATATCGCTTGTCTCCGCCTGTACTTCTTGTACTACCTCGACTCGTACCGCTACGCACCATAGCTGCAGCATGTCTCTTCTGCGATTGCTTAGGCGGCGGAGACGGCTGACGTGGCTTAGTTGAAGCAGGAGGAGTGGCCTGACGCTGTGCCGGACTTGAAGCAGGAGGTGTGACCTGACACGGTGTCGGACTTGAAGCAGGAGGTGTGGCCTGACGCTGTGCCGGACTTGAAGCAGGAGGTGTGGCCTGACACGGTGTCGGACTTGAAACAAGAGGAGTGGCCTGACGCTGTGCCGGACTTGAAGCAGGAGTCTGCTCACGCGTTCGTGGACTTCGAGGAGGAGTCGGCAGACGCAGTGTCGGTGGACTTCGAAAGATGATGTAATCCTTTCTCCATAGGATGATACGATGTATGTCCTCTCCCAGTGTGTGCTCGTCGTCACCTCCAGTAATGTCAAGCTGTAGCACCGAATATGGGTCCACCACCTCATCAACCAAGACACGAGCATAGCCCGCTGGAATCGGGGCGCAATGGAAGGTTGCTTCGGGGGTAATTGTGAAAGCAACGGCGTCCGCCACCTTCATGGATATGTTCTTCATTTTAAAGTGTAGCTCACAGTTAGTGTTCTCTATGATGTCATCCACAGGGTATGTATCCAGCAGTGCGTCGCCCGGGGCGGAACCAACGCTGCTTCTCGGCATGGATGGGACGGTGCTATCCAATGCTGGATGATCATCCGCTTGCTGCTGCCGCTGCTGAGACCCCCTTTCCTGGCTAAGTGAGTCGATCTGCTGCTGCTGCTGGAATTTGAGTGCCAAGTCCGCGTGCCTTGCTTCTAGGCCTTGAAGGCGTTCTGCGTCCTGCTTCCTCTTCTCCTCCTCCAGCTTCCTCTTCTTCTCCTCCTTCATCTTCTTTCTTGCACGGGTCCTGTAGTCGTCGTTCCATTCCGAAAAGCCCTCATACCAGGGAATAACGCCCTTACCTCGTGTTCTTCCCGGGTGTTCAGGATTTCCCAGGGCACGCGTAAGCTCGTCGTTCTCTCTGTTGGGCGTGAACACCCCCTTTCGAGCATCTTCTATTGCGTCAAGTAACTTTTGTTCTGCTCCTTTTAGACTTGCCTTCTTCGAAACCAGGCCTGTCTTCGGGTCCAACGCCCCCCCATGCGCATAGAACCAAGTTCTGTACCTGGGGAGCCAGCTCCTAGTAACTGGAGTGACCCCTGCATCCTCCATCTCTTGCTCAGACTTATCCCACTTAGGCATTGCCACCACGTAGCCACCTGGACCCAGCCTATGGAACTGCGTCTTTTTTGCGGCATTGACCTTGTTTTTTCTCGACCGTTCCTTAGATAATTCTGATTCCTTGAATTTCACGAAAGCGGGCCAGTGTTCTCTTTGCTTCTCCAGTGTTCCCTTGAATTCTGGAGTCTTCCTTTCTGCAGCGAGGTAGTTGGCCCATACAGTTTTCTTGTGGGTGTTGAATGCAATTGCCGTCTTCTTAAGAGCAGCGTCCTTGACTTTCTGCACATCTGCATCAGTGAAATAATCTGGTAGGGTGAAATGTTCCATCAGAGATTCCCAAAGCTTTTGTTTTGCTCTGTCGTCGACCCAAGTAACATCTGGGCGTTTAGTTTTTGGCTCTTTCCATTCTTGAATGGAGATCGGGAGTTGGTCATTCACAAGAACTCCGCACTGACGAACGAACTTGTTCGCAATGTTCTTAGGCGTGAGGGGTTCGCCACTAGCTTTGATGGAATCGATGTTGTACTTTACACCCTCCTTCAACTTTTTGCCCGGGCCGCGCTTTGTCCTGCTGTCTGTAGAAGCATATTTTCTCGATCCGGAGGGCTGAAAGAAGAAAGATTGATTCGTTAATATATCTTAAAATAAAAAAAACATGTGATGATCACTAGATGCCTGCTTATATAAATATACCTCGTCGGTAGTCTTTGTTATTTCAAGATCAACATTGTATTCGTCATCATAATCATTGTCTGCGTCATCATAATCATAGTTCATGACTTCATCAGCTCGGTCGTCGAGATCGAATATCTTATCATCACCCTCCCCGGTATTGTTCAAATACAGGGAGCCGTCATTTGCTTCATTCAGATCATCTGGCCTGTTAGGGCTGCGTATGATCTCGAACAGGGCCTCTTCTCCCTCTCTGCCGGTATTGTCCGCCATAGCTTTTATTTAACTAATACAGAAGAAATATAAAACAATTTAGTATTCAAATTACAATGCATGGATGCAATCAATAAGGAAAAACTGAATCATATAGTACATGATATGCATCGTCTCGAATAATATATAATCTCGAATACATCGTCTCGAATAATATATAATCTCGAATACATCACTGGCTAGGTAGCTAATAAAGATCAAATACTATAGAAGAATCTAGGCCACTCGCGGTTCCTGGGGCGCGGGCGGTGGACACCCAAAGACAAGGAACCATCACAGGATCATATCTCCGGTCATCTGCCCAAAGAACCTGCCAGGTATTTGAGAACCTGACGTCCATAGCAGCCATGTAGCGATGGATGTGCTCGTCCTCCTCCCTGACACAACGACGCACCACCTCCGGTGGGGCCGGCTCCCTCTGCATCGAATGTGGCCCACGCGAACGCCACCAAAGGAGATCAGGGTCGACGACAGGACCCGAGGCCGGGTTCCTCACCAAGCAGCGCGCCCCTCCAGGTAGCACCTCCCAGTGCCAGCCCGGCGGAGCCCAATCCCAGACATGGGTCAGCCGGACGTCGTCGCGAACGGGTCGACGGCGAGGATGCGGGCCGGGCATCGTCGAGAACAAATACTATATGCCCGCAAAAAGTAACATTTTTTAAATGATTGGATTGTGATAACTAAAATTCTATATGCAAATTCTAACAATTTGACATTAATCTAATTCATCTAACTAAAACTAATTCTAAAATTTCTAACATTTCTATATATATAACTAACATTTCTATAACATTTATAATATTTCTATAACTAAAAAATAGAAAAATTGCTAACATTTCTATAAATATTTCTATAACTAAAAAACAGAAAAAAGTTATAACATTTCTATAACATTTCTAATATTTCTATAACTAAAAAACAGAAAAATTTCTATAACTAAAAAACAGAAAAAATTTATATAACTAAAATTTATAACTAAAAAACTAATGTGTGTGTGTGTGTGTGTGTGGACATGGCGGCCGGGGCAGGAGCTCACCGGCGAGGCGCGGCGACGGGGACGGAGACGGGCGGTGACGACGGGGATGGGGACGGGGCGGCGACGACGGGGACGGGGACGGGCCGGACGGGACGGCGGGGCGCGGCGCGGCGACAGGGACGGGGACAGCCGGGGCGACGGACGCCGACGGCGTCGGCGACGAGGGGCGGCGGCGACGGGGCAGGGGAGAAAGAAGCAGAGGGAGAGATGAGAAACTGAATTTTTTTTGAAGTGCTTTCTTACGTAGAACACCCCTTTAGTATTGGTGTACTAAAGGTCTGTTTTGGCCAGGCCAAGCGGCGGGAAGCGCACACCCTTTAGTACCGGGTGGTGGCTCCAACCGATACTAAAGACCCCCCCCCTTTAGTACCGGTTTGAGCCACCACCCGGTACTAAAGGGGGTGCGCTGGTGCAGGTGCGGTGCGTCATGTTTAGTCCCACCTCGCTAGCCGAGGGGCGTCCGCACTGGTTTATAAGCCCCAGTGCGGTAGCTCTCTCGAGCTCCTCTCCAAAGCAGGCCTACTGGGCCTAAATGTTATGTGCTGCCCTGTGGGCCTACTGGGCCTTTGCGGGCCTGCATCCTGGCCCAACAACAGGTTGGGTTTCTAGTCGTATGCAGGCCGCTGTGGCGCAGTAGGCGGGCTTTTTTTTTGCTTTATTTATTTTTGTTTTATTTATTTTTGAGTTGTTTTTTGCTGTATTTAGAGTTTCTTTGTGAATATTTTTGCTTTAGGTACAAAAAATTACAAACTTTCTATTAGTGCCGGTAGTTTACAAATTTGAATAGTTTACATTTTGAATTATTTAAAATTTGTGTGAATCACTAGTTTGTGAATAACTTAACTTTGAAAATAGATTTTTCAGTGACTCTTTGTTCTTATGTTTAATATTAGTGTGTTTTATCATTATATTCAATTTGGTAATGCTTAGGTTATTTAAAAAATGAAATGCCTTTGTAACGGATGAGTTTTCGTCTGAAACCCTAATACTTCGAAAGAGATTGTCCATTTTGTACACGAAGTGCATCCAGTTTTTGTGGTAACCCTCTCTACTTTTTTGCACATGCTATGTGGGTGAAATTATGATACCATGCCAACTTTCAACCTTTTCTGAGTTCATTTGAAATGCTTTCCAATTTCAGGGTCATTTAGCTGAAAAAATCAGTAAATGCATGAAAGAATTTGTTTGCACATAAAATTTCTTCGCGTTTCAAATGCCAAAACACATAACTACCCTAACTATTACAGAGATTCCCTCCTGGGTGTGAAGCACAGAAGAAAGTGATGATAGTGAAGCCGATCACATCCCAGATCTTTGTGTGTGAAACTTTTTCTTCGCGTGTGTCCCTTTGCGCCGTAGCCATGGAAAATCTTCATCATTTAACTGGATGCTCGGGTCAATATTCACTGTGAATGGAGCAATTTCATCAAACTTTTCATAATCTTCTGACATGTCTGTCTTGTCATCCACTCCCACGATGTTTCTCTTCCCGTGCCTCAGGTGTATCTTTTGTCTTCCCATACACGCCCAAGAAGCCAAGCAGGGTCACGCAAAGATTCTTCGTCACGTGCATCACGTCGATTGCAGAGCGGACCTCTAGGTCTTTCCAATAGGGCAGGTCCCAAAATATAGATTTCTTCTTTCACATGGGTGCGCGTCCGTCAGCGTCATTCGGAACAGATTGTCCGCCAGGACCCTTTTCAAAGACTACCTTCAAATCCTTGACCATATCATGTACATCAGCACCAGTATGGTGGCGAGGCTTCGTCCGGTGATCTGCCTCACCTTTGAAATGCTTGCCTTTCTTTCTTACGGGATGCCTGCTCGGAAGAAATCGATGATGTCCCAGGTACACATTCTTCTTACAATTGTCCAAATATATACTGTCGGTATCATCCAAACAGTGCGTGCATGCGCGGTATCCCTTGTTTGGCTGTCCTGAAAGGTTACTGAGAGCAGGCCAATCATTGATGGTCACGAAAAGCAAGGCCTTTAGGTCAAATTCTTTCCCCATGTGCTCATCCCACGCACGTACACCTGTTCCATTCCACAGCTGTAAGAGTTCTTCAACTAATGGCCTTAGGTACACATCAATGTCGTTGCCGGGTTGCTTAGGGCCTTGGATGAGCACTGGCATCATAATGAACTTCCGCTTCATGCACAACCAAGGAGGAAGGTTATACAAACATAGAGTCACAGGCCAGGTGCTATGGTTGCTGCTCTGCTCCCCAAAAGGATTAATGCCATCTGCGCTTAGACCAAACCATACGTTCTTTGCGTCATCTGCAAACTCCTTCCCGTACTTTCTCTCGATTTTTCTCCACGGCGACCCGTCAGCGGGTACTCTCAACTTTCCATCTTTCTTACGGTCTTCTCTGTGCCATCGCATCGCCTTGGCATGCTCTTTGTTTTGGAACAAACGTTTCAACCGTGGTATTATAGGAGCATACCACATCACCTTGGCAGGAATCTTCTTCCTGGGACGCTCGCCCTCGACATCACCAGGGTCATCGCGCCTGATCTTATAGCGCAATGCACCGCATACCGGGCAAGCGTTCAAATCCTCGTACTCACCGCGGTAGAGGATGCAGTCATTAGGGCATGCATGTATCTTATGCACCTCTAACCCTAGAGGGCAGACCGCCTTCTTTTCTTCGTACGTACTCTCGGGCAATTCGTTGTCCTGTGGAAGCAAATTCTTTATCATTACTAGCAACTTTACAAGTCCCTTGTCAGATACACCATTCTCTGCCTTCCATTGCAGCAATTCCAGTGTGGTGCATAACTTTTTCTTATCAGCTTCGCAATTCGGGTACAACAATTTCTTGTGATCCTCTAATTAACATGCGCTGCAACTTCTTCTTCTCCTAATCACTTGCATAGTTTCTCTTTGCATCGGCAATGGCCCGACCTAGATCATCAGCGGGCTCATCTGATGCCTCTTCTTCAGCTTCTTCCCGCATTGCCGGCTCAGCTTCTTCCCCCATTGTTGTATCATCGTATTCAGGGAACCCATGGCCAGGATAGCTGTCGTCATCCTCTTCTTCTTCATTGTCTTCCATCATAACCCCTCTTTCTCCGTGCTTGGTCCAAACATTATAGTGATGCATGAAACCGGACTTAAACAGGTGGACATGAATGGTTCTTGACGTAGAGTAATTGTGATCATTCTTACAGACTAAACATGGACAAGGCATAAAACCATCCGCCCGCTTGTTTGCCTCAGCCGCAAGCAGAAAAGTTTGCACGCCATTAATGAACTCAGGAGAGCATCGGTCATCGTACATCCATTGTCGGCTCATCTTCATTACACAACACCGAAAAGACCAAATTAATACAAGTTCATACATAAAGTTCATACAAGACTTAAATGCAACAAACAAATAACTCTCTAACTAAAGCATTTAAATGCAACAACAAATGCGATCAAGATCGCAACTAAGGTAACAATTGATCCAACAACATAATGATACCAAGCCTCACTATCAATGGCATATTTTCTAATCTTTCTAATCTTCAAGCGCATTTTCTCCATCTTGATCTTGTGATCATCGACGACATCGGCAACATGCAACTCCAATTCCATCTTCTCCCCCTCAATTCTTTTCAATTTTTCTTTCAAATACTCGTTTTCTCTTTCAACTAAATTTAACCTCTCGACAATAGGGTCGGTTGGAATTTCCGGTTCACAAACCTCCTAGACAAAAATATCTATGTCAACTTGATGGGCATAATTTGTCATAAACACGGAATGCAACAACTAGTTTTAAAAGAGAATATACCACATCTGAATCATAACAAGGACGAGGGCCGACGGGGACGGATATCAAAACCATGACACTATGTATAACAAACAACGTACGGGTAAGATAATTATACGAGTAACTATATATCCAAATCACACAAACATCAATTTGGTAATGTAAAACATTCATGAACAAGAGGCTCACCACAAGGTGGTGCCGGCGACGGAACGGTGCGGGCGATCGACTGTGGTTACGACGGAGATTTAGAAGGCACTAAATAAACCACACCTACATATGCAAACTAAGTGTTATTTTTGATCTCAAATTGCATATAAATCAAATACTAGCACATATATTTCCTCCCAAATTACTAAACTCATAAATTAATCACTATACAAAGCATTGCAAGAGCTAATCTAGCAATGAGAGATGAAAGGACAAAGTTGCTAACCTTCGTGATCATTTGAATGGATGGGGGCCTTCAAATCTTGACAAATTTTGGGCAAAATGTGTAATGAGCTCGAGAGGAAGAGGGGAAGAACAGAGAGGAGAGGGGAAAGGGGAAGAACAGAGCGAGCTCGGGTGGACGAAGGGTTTATGTAGGACGACCTTTAGCACCGGTTCGTGCCACGAACCGGTACTAAAGGTGCTGGAGGGCCCCCGGACTGACAACATCCTGCCACCACTCACTTTAGTACCGGTCCGTGGCACGAACCGGTGCTAAAGGTCGGCCACGAACCGGTACTAATGAAAGCGGCCGGCTAGCCGTTGGAACCGGCACTAATGCACACATTAGTGCCGGCTCAAAAGGAAACCGGCACTAATGTGCTTGACATTTGACCTTTTTTCTATTAGTGGTGGTCTACGGATCTGGATGTAATTTTTATTTCTGGTGTTCGTTGTACTACCATGATTGAAGATGAATAGATTGGAAGTTCTTCCGAAAAAAAAAACAAATCTCATCAAAATATATTGCAAGCAATTCCGCAGCAACGTGCGGGGTATCATCTAGTATACACAATCCATGAGTACTCACACGAGCACATGTATACACGTGTGCGCACACACACTACACCGACACACAGCCACATGCATGCACATACAAAGAAAGAAAAAAGACACGTATACATTGAACTAGCTAGCTATTACAAAACAGTAAAGTTCTCCACCGTCAGATCACTTTGACAGACGTCTAGGATTTTCGCGAGCTGCCAGTCACATGGTTAATCGGGCCGTGGAGATTGAAGGCCCATGAGGTCCAGTCAAATGCAAAATCTTTCCAGCCTGATTCCTTCGCTATCGCGTGGCAGTTCGTCTCGAATTTTAATCGCCGGCCCTATCGCGGGTTGCTCCCTGTTACTCGACGCGTGTGCCTCCCAGGGCCGGCCCTAGGGGGGGGGACGGGGCGGCCGCCCCGGGCCCCCCAAATGTCAGGGGGCCCTCCCAGGTATCTGTACGTAGTAACATAGGTATACTTCGAGGGAAAAAAAGAGAAGGCAAACTCAGCGACGACGCCTCAGGCCCTCAGCGTACATGAAAGAAAATGAGAGATGTGGGCCTGGCCCATATTTCCACTTCGTATAGGCACATGACGTGCACAGGAAAGCAATCGCTAGATTCACGGTTTCCTTTTCCTTCGGATCGTTCGGTCGTTCTTCCGCTGGCCGCTGTTCGTCTAATCGCCGTCTTCAACTCCGCGTCTCTGCGGCCTCTCACGAACGAGACGACGACTGCCACTGGCAGCAGCAGACAGCAGGTACGTCTCTCCTTGCGCCCTATGCGGCTCTGTCATCTGCCCTCGCCCTTGCGCCCTACGCTGAATTGCTGATTCCCGAAATTTGCTAGGGCATAATATAGTACCTTATCTCTGTAATCTAATCTGGCTATGTCTGCTAAATCCTCAATGAAGTGATCGCCCAGCCAACAATTCCCTATTGACCAGTTGATTCGGGAATCAGCTTTGTCATGATAATATTAGATGAAAATCTTCTATAATTAATCTAATGTTTTAATTAGCTTTGTGCTAATTGTAAAAGCTAATTGTTTCTTTGAATTTCAGCAAGGTAATTATTCCTTTCAGTTTCAGAAAGTTGAAATTATTGAAGAACTACCTGAGATCTACAATGTCGCAAGAGATGTTAAATGGCTTGGCAACTTGATGCATTGAGAAAAAATTGCTTGAGGAAATTGATATTGATACAATCATTACCGATTTTGCGTCTCAGAATGTTGGAAGAAATTTTTGAAGGTAATATGTAATACATTATGTGATATGCAAACTGATTTTGAATTTACTTAACTGTTTTCTTTGATACAATTATATCTATGTATAATGATTACTAGTTAGACAATTATACTAAGGGCCCCGAAGGGCCCCGGACTGTAGTTTCGCCCCGGGCCCCTAAAATCTCAGGACCGGCCCTGGTGCCTCCGTGCTCTTAACCGATGTAAAGCCACGCCAATGTCTGCGTGCTTTCCTATACGTCAGGTCTGCCATCCCCGTTGCTTAGTTTCCATCTTGCCGACCTTCTATCTTCATGTAATAGGTGTGATGCTGAACTGGGGGAAGAAATTCGCTACCCTGTGCCACGGTTCTCATCGGGAATTAGCTGGTAAATCTCATACTGTATCTGTTTTGTGCTCGTGCTTCAAATTTTTCATTGGAGGTAAGATTTACCAGATGAGGTTCTGTTTGTACGTGCATTTCATTCAGCATCCGGTCATTCTGTTTGATGCTGAGATCCAAATGCCCTATCGGGTTTGAGATATGCATGGTGTGCCTCCTCTCAGATCGCAATTTCCAAACCTGGCTAATTCTATATAAATTTAATGTTCGGAATTTTTTACAGGACTGAACAAGTCAAGATGTTTTGATTGCAGGCGTGTCCTGTGACACAACATCACCAATGAAAGTGCTCTCTCAGACCATGTTATCTAAGGTACTATTTGTGTAGACCATGTCGGTGTTGGATCCATGAACTTTGTTGATTAATTATAGGTTGTTCTCTAACTGATGGATGTGAAGCAATATGACATCCTGTGTATAAGAGACTCAAAGGATATGGTTTATTCAAATTCTAGAAGCATCAATAACATTCTGAAAGATGAGCGATGACGTACATATGCTTCATGGCACTTGTAATTTAGTACTCCCTCCGTCCCATAATATAAGAGTGTTTTTTACACTAGTGCCAAGTCCTTGCAGGATAATATGCAGCCATCAACGCGATTTGTTTCCTTGTGCTGACACAATATGTGCACATATAATTATTTCAAATCCCCAATGATAACTATACCTTCCATTTATTTTCATCAATATTTATATTGTCTTGATATTCCTTCGTCAAGATGGCGGGCGCAGCAACGCGCGCCTTGATGTTCTAGTACTACATGTAACACCAGTACTTTAGGTATATATAGCTAGCCTGCAGTGTGTGCGCTCAAAAAAAAAATCCTAACCCTAATACTATTTTCAGGCGACTAGGATATAGCCAAGCCCTATTGTTTTCGTGTCGTAGGACGAAAACAGTCGTATATGTAGCATTGGTCTTCTAGAAAAAATAAAAATTGGCTCCCCCTAATACTATTTTCAGGCGTCTGGGATATAGCGAAGCCCTATTGTTTTGTGTCGTATGACGAAAGCAGTCATATATAGCATTGGTCTTGTAGAAACTCTCCAAGAGGCTCACCCCACCGTGACTGACGGCCCATGCATGCACCGACGTAGTTGACCACCGACCAATGAAATCCTTTTTTTCTTAAAAGGTAGTACCAATGCCAGTAATTCATTATTTCTTAGAGAACTTCATTATTTTTATGTTGTTTTACTCTTAGTTTCATTTTATTCTTTTTAAATGGTGATACCAATGCCACTAATTTATTTATTCTTTAGACAACTTCATTATTTTGATTTTGTTTTAGTTTTTTGTTTCATTTTTCTTTCTTCCTTAAGGGTAATACCAATGCCACTAGTTCATTCCTTTTTAGTAAACTTCTTTTTTGCAAACCATACACTATTATATTTTTATTATTGCATATTATAGAAACACACAACTTAAGAATAATTACGTGATTTTTTTTCATTATTTTGTTTTATTTTTTCAATTTTCTTCTTCATAAAGGGCAATACGAAAGTCATTAATTAATTTTTTTAGAAAACTCCATTAAAGTGATTTTCTTTTATTTCCTTTCTTCTTTGAGATAATACCAATGAGACATTCCTTTTTAGGGAAGTTTTTTTTTACAAAAGTTTCACTATTGTATATTTATTCTTGCGTATTATAAAAAAAGTGCAATTTTCATGTAAATTGTGTCATTTTTTTGTTTCGCTGTTTTTTATTTCCTTTCTTCTTAAGGGGTAATACCAATGACACTAAACCATATTGGTATTTTGTAATTATGTGTAATTTCTTTTGTAATTGTTTGTTTCAAGTTTTATTTCATTTCCTTTATTTTTTTAGGGTAAAACCAATGCCCCCAATTCATTCTACCTAAGAGGAAATTCAGTTTTTGTATTTTTCAGTTTTATACTAGTTTCAGTTTTATTATTGTTTATTAAGTATTTTTAGTTGTTTTCTCATTTATGTGTATGCATGAATATTAGGGGTGTGTGCGTGTGTTAATATACACATAAGTATTATACAATACATTTGTACATTCTACTAGAGTGCAAAATTGCACTATTATACACCTATCTTTGCAGTCATAAAAATATGCAATTTCAGTACAAATTGTGCGCAAACTTCTCTTCGTTTTTAATTTTATTTTCTTCTTTAAGGGTAATACCTACGATACTAATTTATGCCTTCTTTGGAAATTTCATTTAGAAAAGTATGCTAGTACACACTTATACAAGATGGAAAAGTGCAATTTCTGTGTAAATTTTCAGTATTTTGATTATTTCTGTGGAAAAGTATGCTGGTATTTCTGTGGAAAAGTATGCTGGTACACACTTAAAAAAAAACTTCAGTATTTTGATTTTGTTTTAGTTTTATTTCATTTTCTTTCTTCTTTAAGGGAAATACCAATGCCACCAATCCATTCATTCTTAGAAAACCTCTTTATCTTGCAAAAAATCAACTTTTATATGCTTATTCCTGCATATTATAAAAAGCATAGTTTCTATCTAAACTGTGTGCAAACTTTATCATTATTTGTCTAAATTATTTTTCTTCTAGAATGATGATACGAATGCCACTAGTTCATTCCATGAGCACGCAATATTTGGAATGACGACGCATATTAGTGGTGTCGCATTTTCCATCTCTCACGCATGGGCATGCATACCCTACGCATGCACACACGCATACACAATACATGAGCACCCACGCGAGCACATGCATACACTTGTGCGCACAGACACTACACCGACACACAGCCACATGCGTGGACTTGAAAGAAAAAATAGACACGTATACATTGAACTAGCTAGCTATACTACCATGTAACACTGTACTTTGGGTATATATATAGCTAGCGTGCAGTGTGTGCGGTCCAAAAAAAATATTGACTGACCCTAATACTATTTTCAGGCTGACTGTGATATAGCCACGCCCTATATATTGTTTTGCGTCGTAGGACGAAAGCAGTCGTGTATGTAGCACTGGTCTTCTAGAGACTGTCCAATAGGCACAGCTCACCGTGAGTGACAGCCCATGCCCATGCATGCACCGACGCATGCAGTTGACCACAAACCGGCAGCAGCTCACCGTGACGTAAATGACCGCATTTACGTTTCCCCGATCCGACAAAAGCAATGTCTATATGTTCACCTAAAAAAACGTGTCTATATGTTTTTACGTGCGCCCCTCACGCGCCAGTTTGGCAGCACGTACGTGCTAGCTGTTCGTGCTAGAGCCGTCAATCAATGAAGCAAAAGAGAAAAAGAAGAGGCGAAAGGTGACACGCCCGGCCGTGTGCGTCGTCGTGCTGCGAGGAAGCAAAAAGCTCGCACCATGCAGCACCATTGGCACGCCCCGGCGAAAAGCCAAGGCGAAAGCGAGAGCACACATGCCCCCCGGAACTGAAAGCGAGGGAGGAGCCCCGTCCGGCGCCGAGAAGGCACCTGCGTGCATGTGGACATCACCTCGCAGCAGGAACACCCACCGGCAGCCCACTGGGCACGACAAGAGGGTGCGTGCACGGCGCGGCCGGAAACGGAAGAAGGCACGGCTGAGGGCACGCAAAGGCGCATCGGCCAGGCCAGGCCAGTCGCGACGCCGCTGGAAAGCGCGCCGGCGAGCCGGCACGGTTCCGCCCCCGGCCGGTGTGCCAGCCACTACACTGCTCTCCTGTGTGCCGCTCCGCTCCACTAGGTAGAAACAAACAAAACGAGCGGAGAAGGCGAGGCGCGTCGGTCGCTCACTCCACTCAACGTACGTACGTCGCCTTTCCTCAGTTCCTCACACGGGCCATGCATGCATGCCGCGCGCGGGTGCGTGCCGTCCCGTCTAGGCGTTAGGTGTCCGGCCGCATGCATGCACGCATGCACGAGGAGCGGAGCGGGTATTGAGGATCCACCGGACTGAGCGAGCCAGTACAAATAACCCCACTCGCCGGAGCCACGCACCGTTCGTTTCCTTCAGTCCCGTCACTTTCGCCCGCCCTACAAGAAGCCTCTCCCAGTGAAGAAGAAGAAGAAGAAGAAGGACACTCACTCACGAGTGCCCGGCGACTGTGAGTACGCACACCGGCCGGCCGACCGATCGTCCGTCCGTCCGCCCAGGAAGAAGAAGAGGAGGTCAGACAAGGTACGCACGCACATACCAAGGCCGGCCGATGCCCTCATGCGTAGATCGATTTAGTTCCGTCTCGAATCAAGGCCACTTCTAGTAGATCCATCCAAACGGCACCCTGTTCTCGGATCCAGTGTCTCTTCTTTTCACCTTCGTGCGTGTGAGCCCAGGATCCTGCAGCAGATTTACATCCTGTGTAGTAGGATGGATTTCTCTCTGAATCATCTTAGATTTGATGAACAGATCCGGTGGATATATTCAAGGTTTAGGATTACTTGTTAACACTTGACGGAGGGAGTCTAGTATCCAAGGACTTGATTTTTATTTTTATTTTTTTAGCCTGGAATTCGACGCACGCTAGGCGGAGAAACTCGATCTCTCACTTCCCTCCTGTACACCCGGATTGGACAAATTATTGATAATACTCATACAAATTCGTACCTGATGTTTGGATTTCAGACGAAATGTACAACCAAAAAAAAACTTGACTGAAAAATTCTACTTACTTCACTACTCACTGAAGATCGGTGCAGGCATCTCTCGCTGCAGGTAGCCACACACCCTGCGCGCGCCATGGCGGCTCTGGTCACGTCCCAGCTCGCCACCTCCGGCACCGTCCTCGGCATCACCGACAGGTTCCGGCGTGCAGGTTTCCAGGGCGTGAGGCCCCGGAGCCCGGCTGATGCGGCGCTCGGCATGAGGACCGTCGGAGCGAGCGCCGCCCCGAAGCAAAGCCGGAAAGCGCACCGCGGGACCCGGCGGTGCCTCTCCATGGTGGTGCGCGCCACCGGCAGCGGCGGCATGAACCTCGTGTTCGTCGGCGCCGAGATGGCGCCCTGGAGCAAGACGGGCGGCCTCGGCGACGTCCTCGGGGGCCTCCCCCCAGCCATGGCCGTAAGCTAGCCAGCACCACTGTCTTCTCATAATGTTCATCTTGCAGTTGCAGCCATGCCTGCCGTTACAACGGGTGGTGTGTCCGTGCAGGCCAACGGCCACCGGGTCATGGTCATCTCCCCGCGCTACGACCAGTACAAGGACGCCTGGGACACCAGCGTCGTCTCCGAGGTACTTGAACCCTACCCGCGACATGAACGATCAAAATTCGCATGCTCCTGCACATTTCTGCAGGATCCTACTGACTGACTAACTGGATCTCGCAGATCAAGGTCGTTGACAAGTACGAGAGGGTGAGGTACTTCCACTGCTACAAGCGCGGGGTGGACCGCGTGTTCGTCGACCACCCGTGCTTCCTGGAGAAGGTGACCGATCGTCGTCGTGGACCGATCAAGCTAGCTCTTCGTCGTCTCAACCTTGATAGGCATGGTGATTGATTTCAGTTGTTTCTGCTGGTTGCAATTTCCAGGTCCGGGGCAAGACCAAGGAGAAGATCTACGGGCCCGACGCCGGCACGGACTACGAGGACAACCAGCAGCGCTTCAGCCTTCTCTGCCAGGCGGCGCTGGAAGTGCCGAGGATCCTGAACCTCGACAACAACCCCTACTTTTCTGGGCCCTACGGTAAGATCAAGATCAAGCACGCCTACTAGTTCAAGCTAGAGCGTGTGTAATCTGAACTCTGAAGAACTTGATATCTTCTTGAGAGAGCTGGATGATCACCATTTTTTTTTTGTATCTGGGTGCCGTCGTCGTCCCTTGTTGCGCGCCGCGCAGGAGAGGACGTGGTGTTCGTGTGCAATGACTGGCACACGGGCCTTCTGGCCTGCTACCTCAAGAGCAACTACCAGTCCAATGGCATCTACAGGGCCGCAAAGGTTTTGCATCTTCTTCTCAAACTATCTATCCTCTCTGCATTCATGCATGCATATCTTGCTCTTCGTTCTGAAACAGGCATGAACTTTAACTTTGAGGCAACTTGTTTCATGGCCAGGTGGCGTTCTGCATCCACAACATCTCGTACCAGGGCCGCTTCTCCTTCGACGACTTCGCGCAGCTCAACCTGCCCGACAGGTTCAAGTCGTCCTTCGACTTCATCGACGGCTACGACAAGCCGGTGGAGGGGCGCAAGATCAACTGGATGAAGGCCGGGATCCTGCAGGCCGACAAGGTGCTGACGGTGAGCCCCTACTACGCGGAGGAGCTCATCTCTGGCGAAGCCAGGGGCTGCGAGCTCGACAACATCATGCGCCTCACTGGGATCACCGGCATCGTCAACGGCATGGATGTCAGCGAGTGGGACCCCACCAAGGACAAGTTCCTCGCCGTCAGCTACGACATCACCACCGTGAGCAACCACACACCCACACAAAGATTTCTTCCGGTGATCGCTGGTTCTGGGTTCTGACGAACGAGGCAAAGTGACAGGCGTTGGAGGGGAAGGCGCTGAACAAGGAGGCGCTGCAGGCCGAGGTGGGGCTGCCGGTGGACCGGAAGGTGCCCCTGGTGGCGTTCATCGGCAGGCTGGAGGAGCAGAAGGGCCCCGACGTGATGATCGCCGCCATCCCGGAGATCCTGAAGGAGGAGGATGTCCAGATCGTTCTCCTGGTACATCATCGAGCCCGCAACCCGACCGCCATTGCTGAAACTTCGATCAAGCAGACCTAAGGAATGATCGAATGCATTGCAGGGCACCGGGAAGAAGAAGTTCGAGCGGCTACTCAAGAGCATTGAGGAGAAATTCCCGAGCAAGGTGAGGGCCGTGGTCAGGTTCAACGCGCCGCTGGCTCACCAGATGATGGCCGGCGCCGACGTGCTCGCCGTCACCAGCCGTTTCGAGCCCTGCGGCCTCATCCAGCTCCAGGGGATGCGCTACGGAACGGTAAACTTTTCCTTCTTGCCAAGTCCTTACTTCCTGAGCAATCATGAGCCATGCCCATGACCGAAGTTTCTTCCAAATTTGCAGCCGTGCGCGTGCGCGTCCACCGGCGGGCTTGTCGACACGATCGTGGAGGGCAAGACCGGGTTCCACATGGGCCGGCTCAGCGTCGATGTAAGTTCATCAATCTCTTCAATAAATTCTTCATCTTGTTCATCCTGGCAGCTCATGGCAGATCATGAAATGGTTTCCTTTTTCTTCTTTGTGGCCAGTGCAACGTGGTGGAGCCGGCCGACGTGAAGAAGGTGGTGACCACCCTGAAGCGCGCCGTCAAGGTCGTCGGCACGCCGGCGTACCATGAGATGGTCAAGAACTGCATGATACAGGATCTCTCCTGGAAGGTACGTAATCTCTGGTTCAGAATACACCGCTGCTGGTGTTCGATGTATCCATTAATGGTGGCTTGCGCATATGATGCAGGGACCTGCCAAGAACTGGGAGGACGTGCTGCTGGAGCTGGGGGTGGAGGGGAGCGAGCCGGGGATCGTCGGCGAGGAGATCGCGCCGCTCGCCATGGAGAACGTCGCCGCTCCCTGAAGAGAGAAAAGAGACTCCGGTGCATGGAGCGTCCATCCAGTCTGCAGGGTTCTCGTATGGGGAGATAGCCGCTTGTTGTAGTGAAGAAGGGCCGATATATATAATATATAGACTAATAAGTACTTAACTTTTGTTGTGCCGCTTGCCTCTTTTACAAACAAAAAGGATGTTAGGGGTTGTGCTTGTGATGGTGTGCTGAATTGTGCTTGCATTTTGGTGTGGTATATTGCAATAAACAAAGGATTTGTTATGTGTTTCTGCTATTGGTTCTCCGTGTTCGAGCCGAATCAAGTTATTTTGTAGGGTTTCAAAGGTACATTTTTGGGTTCGTGGAGGTGGCAGCTTCCGTCGCAGGAACAGAGGTGTTCAAGGCGGCCGAAATAGGTTGCCGCCTGCGGCGGAATCGCCACCCACCGTAAAGTTGACCGTTTCGCAATGAAGGAATACCTAGGTGTAAGTTTCAAAATGGCGGCGCGATGACCGCCAAGATCAATGCACAC
Organism: Aegilops tauschii subsp. strangulata; assembly: GCF_002575655.3. Lineage (NCBI taxonomy): Eukaryota > Viridiplantae > Streptophyta > Magnoliopsida > Poales > Poaceae > Aegilops > Aegilops tauschii. Next base: position 38,513,296 of record NC_053041.3, on the reverse strand, counting down.
AACATATGACGGAAGGGGAGCGATCATGGCTGAAACAGCTTCACTATTTTCCTTGCTAGTACAGTACTACTTGCTCAGTTTGCTGTTAAACTGTGAGTCTGTGACGCACTAAACTTATTTAATAAGTTGTGCAGCAGCAACTTATTTAATGTAAGTCATGCAAAGAGCCAGCTTCTAAATACTTCCTAAAATACAACGGCTGCTTGCATGATGCAGACATCGCTATTGCTTTCACCAGCGTTTCAGTACATGTTTACTGAAAAGGAACCGTGAAAAATCGAGCGCAACCTCATTCCCTCAAAGCGGTGGTCGATACAATAAAACAAAACGGTGTGATAATTCTCAGCTGATTTCTGGAAGGTGGAAACCCAAGTTGCTTTTCAGAGTCGATTGAGACAAATGAAAATTTCAAGCGACTGGGACATAGACAGACCATGCACAAAACAGACAAATCCTATTCGAGTATTTTTTTTTCTCAACATTAGAGACTGATCCTGAAAGCCCAATAAATACCATCCATCATGGTTTGAGCAGCAAAACAAATTCAACAGACATGTTCTTATTACAGCAGGAAAATCTGGGGCGCAGAGAGCTACTTAAGTGAGAGCACATATGTTTTGACGTTTGCCTTGTTATTGGCATATGGTAGCTACAGAGGAAAGATAAAAAGAAACGGAACACCTGGTTCTGATATTGATACGCAGCTTCCCATCAGACCATCGGTGTTAGGCCACGGTTCTGATACGAGAGAGTTCCATCATGCCCTCATCTCAACGTAGGACCCTGAGATCCCTGAGGTGCCGATCAGGGTGATCTGCAGGAACAACAATTGCATCATGAATATACTGAATCAAGCAGCAATGTCTAGTAACTTCAGACCAGGAAATCAGCTGAATAAAACATGATCCACACATGCTATGAAACTGAGCAGGAACACCGGCATGAAGACATTAATCCACACATGCTTATATACTTGTCCAGGATCTCATGCACTTTCATCAGGAAACATTTTAATGCGACAAAAAAATCAAGAAGCAATTGTATGAGCATCTCCCGGTTGCAATAACGACTCAGGATGGCTTGACCAACACTCGATCTGCGCGAAGAAAACAGTAACACTGCAGAAGAGCCTTTACCCCATAATAAGCGGGCAAGTTTGAACAGCCATACTCTTATGGTTATTGCTGAGCTGCCAGTACGGCCCAGTTTCTAGAGGTAACTGGGTACAGGGAAGAATATGGGGGAACGCTAGAAAACAACTGGCTAGGAATTAACCAGAAAATGGTTGTGTTTTCTGAATTTCTGGTGAAGGTTGCGGGAAAGAGAAACTAGTTAACAATTTGAGTACTACAAACTAGTCTGAACTAATATAAATCAACCTATCTCGCCTATTCGATATGTAGACTAATTCCAAACTGTTTAGTAGCCGGAGAAAAAAATATGGAACCTCAGACATACGTTGGTGGTAACAAAACAGGCACTTATTTTGGTTAAATCATTAACAAGAGGAAAGCGAGAAAGTGTTATTAGTCATTAGGATGCGACACGTAATCAGGGTTATCTGTCTGTAGTTACAAACAAGACAAGGAGCATTTGCTAAGCAAATTTTCTGTGGTATATAGCTAGTACAGTTAGCATAAGTGCATAACACTTGGTAAAAAAGGTAAAGAGCACACACAGCTAGTTATGTTCTACGAATAAAATAAAGGTGAACAAGACCATGATCATACTTGAATATATATACTTGAATATATATGGGGTTGTAAGATACAGCTGTCTTTTCTGGTCTATATCACCAATACAACTCCCTCATATACAACCTAAGCCAATAACAAGTGACTGGCCTGGGATATTCGATACTTTGCCCCTTGGACAGAGAAGGGGATAAAATGATAATATTGACACATAAGTAAAGAAATGTGATAACAGAAATTGAAGAAACAAATTCATCCAAAAAATAACGTGAGAATGCCGCGTATATAGAAACACCTTGCACAAAAAGCAATGGACTAACATTACAGCAAACGGCATTACAAGAAGAATCAATGAACCATGATAGTGCATGCAAAGCACCCACACAACAAAGATGTATCAAACATGAGTTCTACAGACTACAATAGAGACTGGTATAAGAAAACTATATTCCAAGGACCAGTAACTTTCAATAGAAACATACCTTTCCCCACTCAGACCCTATGCCACTGCATCTCATTTTCAGGTGAATCATTTTCGTTCCCAACTCGCTCTCCACCTTTTTCCGTAGATAGTGCTCTTCAGGACCAAAAGATTCCAGATATGTCATGTATCGGCTATACGCGGATTTCACAGCTTCTTCTAAGTAACCAGGCAAGGGGCCCACATTCTGCAGGAGTTAGGGTTAGTAAGACGTAAGCAGAAGCAGAAAAATGAGCCCCAGTTCTGCAAAGAGCAACATAAACAAGGGGAGAGAGGTGATTAAGTACTGACCTCGCCCGTAAGACCACAAAGATCATCAAGAGCCATTCTTAGGGTAACTAAAACTCCACTAAACTCTTCACATGCTTCAGCTGCACGAAATACATTTTCCAAAGCTTCTTGACCAGCCTTATCATCAGTAGCCATAGATACTGCTTTCTTTGCTTCCTCCACAAGAGAACCTGGAAGCTCGTTCCAGCTAGCAGCCATCAAATCCTTAAATGCAGTCTCAATTTTCGGGTCAGATATTGCAGGCAGATGTTTCTCATTTGAACTGAACATGCGCCTAGAGTTCCATGAGAAAGCATTGTTGCCATCTGAGTATACAATATGAAAATGTTAATCAACAATGAGCACAGAGAGAGAAAAAAAGGCATGGAAATGTATGAAGTTCGAACTAAGGTACAATATTAGGGTTGCAGCAAAATGAAGACTGATAATTCTCTCCGCATTTTGCTACGAAGTGAACTAGTAGCATCTGAATACTGTGCAACTCTGATAACCACACTGATCAAAGTTCAATTGCCATTACTACACAACCTTCTTAAATGATCAGATGTGATGAAGATCAAGAAATGCAAGATCTCAAAATAAATGAGCTACTACTATGAAGTCCTCTAAATATCTTATCTTCACGGAGCCGCTGGCATTGGCACTCAAATGGTTTACACATGGGTCTTGGTACAATACTGCTGTTAACCTCGAATAAGAACTAATGCAATGGCTTAGTTGAGGACAATGGATACTGATCTCCCAAATTCACCAAAAACAAGATGTTTAACAGCTTGTGATAGAAAAATGAATAACAGCAGAAACAGGTACTTAGTGAATAGCGGTCTCAAGGTGTTCTTGTGACATCTGGTTGCCATGTATGGAGTCATAATACACTCATGGATCATGGTTTATAAAGCGGTAAAGCGACCTAAAGCAAGCACCACCCGCTCTAACGCTTAAGCGGCGCCTAAACGCCTAAAGCGGGAAAATATCTAAGGCGCTGCCAGGGCGCCTTGTCGCGCTTAAGCGTCTGAAGCGGGTCGCTTTATAAACAATGTCATGGATAATAAGATTAACAATCTACAGCAGGAAGTGTTTGTTCAGCATTACAGTTAAATAGTTATTCATGAATTCGCAAGTGCTTATCACCAACTCTCCTCAGACTACTGGTGCACTTCCTTACGAAAATGCTCATCTATCCTGCAGAATCAACAGGGAATCACACTCTTATTTCTAGGTTCACATCTTGTTAACAGTTGAGCTCAACAACAAAGCCATACACAACACAAGACAGTATCACCAACTCCTCCCCTCAGGCCTCAACGCAAGATTGTGCAGGCTGCAGAGTTCAACATGCATCCAGTGTGTAGTGCCGCAATTGAGTTTGCTCTTGGTAGGGATTAGGGGAATCAATTTGAGAAAAACAGTGGAGATGAACACGGTTCGTGGCATACTAACTGACCCTAGAAACCTCACAGAGCAAGATCAATCACGCAAATTTTACTCCGCAGTTCGCACAGCCATTCACACGGAGAACCGAGATCCAATCTAATGGTAGCTAACAACCAGCGGAACGGGAGGCCATGCGCAGGTGTACCTTGGGTGATGCAGGATCCCAGGCGCGCCGCCGACGCCGCGCTGTGGAGGGGCATCCGCGTCCCCAGAGCCGCCGCCGCCGACCTGCAGGGAATCTCGACGTGAGCACGCGCCCGCAGCCACCCACCCACCCACCCATCGATCGATCGATTGGACGGCCTAGCAGAAACCTACCTGCGGAGGATCCCGGCGGCGGAAGAGGACGAGGAGGCGGCGAGGGGCGCCCGGCGGAGGGCCGATCTCGCGGCGGAGGCGGCGGCGCGGGCCGACGATGCCATTTTTTTTTTCTCTTCTTCCTTCCTCTCTTTCGCTTGCGGGTTGCGGCTTTGGGGGTTCGTTCGGGTTTATTTATTTTTCCTTTTCTATATAGTCCCTGTTCGGCTCTGTTGATGATTTTGGGCCTGGGGTCTCGTGTGACGATGCCCTTTTTGCTAAAAAAAATTGAATTCATGATTTATATGGCTAAAAAAATGAATTCTTGATTTATGTAAGGTCCCCATGTGTTTCTCCCGGCAAAAAAAGGCATTCATGTTCCATAAATTTCAGAAAGTAATGACCACACTGCACGACATTGTTTTGGAAGTTACGGATACAATCTCTCAAACAGGAGGAATGGCTTCACCACACCAATCGTGAAGCGCTACACAGAGCTAAACTCCGTGCAGATGGTTGAGCAATGGCTCTTGATGCACCGCAAGGTGATGTGAGCCGTCAAGAGCTGGTTGACCTTGTCAATTAGGTTCATGGACCTACCGCCTTTCAAGAAATGGTTGTATACCTAGTGCTACTAGGAGGCATATTTGTTGGACTGCCTACAGAACCTGAGAAGATATTAGGTTGTCGGATTCGTCGAGAAATGGTTGCTTCTCTCCTGATGTCTCCAATTTCCTCGTGTACCCGATACATCTGAATACTGCGATCTATATGATGTTTTATACCATGACAAATAGAAACTATGGTGGTAACAAGCAAACATGAATAACAATGTGTTTTCTTATGGGATGGAAGCAACTAGATGCTTTGTCTTTCTACAAGAGCTTCGCCTTCTGTGCCATGAAGTAGTTGGTGCTAGTTTTTTCCCCTTGAGGAAGAAAGAGTGGTTGATGCTACGTGCTATACAAAACGTTGTGCCTGGCAAAGTAGCAATTTATATTGCTAGACCAAGCAAGGAGACAACAAGGAGGGGACATGTACAATTGATATATCACATGCCCGGAAGATTGTGCCCATGAAGGCATGATTATATCTTTTGTTGGTTGTCATTAAGTTTCACTTAAAATCATATCTTATATGTAGGAGCGGAGTACCAAGTAAGTCCCATCATGATGCCACCGATCAATTTTCCTTCTTTGTTGGCATTCTTGTGCATAGCAAGTGGAAGATCCGTTGATTTCTCCAATTTCTCATATGCATCAATAGTCTTGTGTCTTTTTTTCTATATCAAAATCTAGCTTTCTTCTTATCACGTTCTCTAGTGAAATGTTCACTACAATTATTTACATGTGAAACAAAAAAATTAATGGTAACCGGGGAGGAGAGCTTCCCCACCTGAATATATTACGAAAACACATAGTTTGTCATTACATTATGGAAGAGACTAGAGCTTAGAACAGAATACAATATCTATGACATAGCGGCGTCATGCATAGAAATTTCCGTAAATCTGAATATCCACAGTGATAAGTTGAACACGGTGTTTCTAATGGTGGTCTTGGACGTATGGAATTGAACATGGAAGACGAAAGAATTTCTTGAATCCCATCGTTTTCAAAGAACTGAAAGAGCCGCAGAAGGCTAGATGTTTGGATCTAGGCCAGGTGGCAGTTAGACTTCCATATTTGTTGCAACTCAGGAACAGGAAGAAGTCCCAGATCAATCCAAACTTGTGAAGCGTTCGGACAAAGTAGAGCTAGGTGAGAAATGTCTTCACAAGGGACGGCACATCTAGGGAAAGTGGTGTTTGTGGCAATGTTCTTGTGGTCAATGTTGCCTTTTTGTTCATCCTCTCTTTAAACAGAAGCCAACTGAAGAACTTCACTTTGATGGGCACAGTTGAGGACCAATGAACGCATGCTTGAGGTTGATAGTCGTGTCATCGTTGAAGATCATGTAGGCATTCCTCGAAGGGAAAGGCGGTCCGGTAAGAAGACTAGAAATCATGCAAGAGTGAAAGGACAACATGCAAATCACGAGCGACAACAACCGTAAGACGGTTCCGTGGGTTAGATAATAAGCCACCATTCCAGACAGTGGCCACTAGAACCTTGTCATCTGTTGAGTGTGAAAAAAGGTGTGGGGAAACTATTTGAAGTGGTTTGTCTAGAAGCCAAGTTTCTAACCAAAAAAAGTAGAGAGACCATCATTTGTTAGGACAAAGGTACAATCAATGAGGGTGGGTAGTTGTTTGTTGATCACTTTCCAGATATAAGCTGGGTTCTATGTTCTTTGAGAAATGTTATGGGAGTAGTTTGAGTGGTATCAATGGACCCAAGGTAGATGAGGGTTTTGTAGTAGTTTAAAGGAAAACTTCCTTAGGAGGCATATGTGCTGAATGTGTAGGTTTTCTATGGCCATGGCACCATTTTTCTTAGGTTTGCAAACATTGTTCCAAGCCATAAGAGATAAGACATCTAAGAACCAATGCACAAGTCCTTGTTAGACCATAAGAAAGCTCTAGGAATAGCGTCTAATTTTTGTAAGACTTGTTTTGGTAGACGAAAGGCTGTCATAAACTAGATTACAAGCGAAGTAAGAACAGAAGAAAATAAAGTAAGATGAGCCCCTCTCGGAAGGAACCCGGCAGCCCAACCAAATAAAACAAGTTATGAAACAATCTATGATTGGGTCAAAGGCAGTCATTGGCATTTTGGTGGGAGACAGACAGACAGTGGCAAGCCTGAGTAGATTAGTGGGAAGATTCGTTGTGTGCAGTTCATAGCAGCGGCAATGGTAGGGGAGATATCTATGTCTGAATGGATGTAGACTAAAGTCATTTTTGTTGAAGTCAATGGCTAAACCTGTGAGAAGGGCGAATCTATCAAGAATTTGATAGAGAAAATGATCCAGTGTTAACAGTGGAAAGAATGCCCCGAATGGAGTCAATCGCAGCGAGGTGATCATGTGCATCTAAAAAAACGTGGAGGGAATGAGTGTATTTTGACTGTTTGTGGGTTTGAGAGCTTCGTGTCCTGAATGACCATGATGGAACGCCGAATGGACGATAATTTTCATAGAAGATATCCACACATTTGTCAGTCACGGAGTCCTCTGATGTTCCATGAGATGATTGAGTAGAAGGCAAAATTCATGATGAAACATAAGCAACACCAATTACATGATACTATCGACCTAGCCAGGGATTACATGAGAACATTAGCCTTAGTTGCATGCATGTAGAAAGAAAAGTCTTTTTTTTAAAAGGAGGATAATGCGGCCGATCCATACAATAATATATTATTAAAAATGTAAATTCAGCAGCCGAACAACATCTACCCAGACATAAAGCGAAAAAACCCGAGGCGGTATGCCTCGCGACTGTAACTTTACCAGATAACCACTAACTCTATGTAGAAAGTAAAGTAGATGAACTAAACTTATCACTACCTTAGTAGCACTCCAGCGGGGATAGCGTCCAGAAGTGATGCACTACGCGTGGCAAGCTCGAGCTGACACAAAGCAGAGACGAGGAACCTCCCTCTCCCAATAAAATAAATAAGTTTTTTGTTGTAAGTAGAAACAAAACAAAACAAATAAAGCAAAAGAGAAAAAAAACAGAGGAAAAAAATTATGCCACCTACTGGGCCACCACGGCCTGAATACGACTAGAAACCCATCCATGGGCCAGGATTCAGGCCCGCAGAAGGCCCAGTAGGCCCACAGGCAAATAGTGACAGAATAGGCCCGTAAGCCTGCATTTGAGAGGAGCTCGAAGTGGTCAGCGCAGCTGCGCTTATAAACCACTGTCGAAGCCTCTCGGCTAGCGAGGTGGGACTAAACATCCCACCGCACCGCGCCAGTTCCAGCACAAGGCCTTTGGTCCCGGTTGGTGCCACCAACCGGGACAAAAGGGGGCATTGGTCCCGATTCGTGGCACCAACCGGGACCAATGAGTTCCCTATATATACCCCATCGCCACAGCAGAGCACTCCAGAGTGCTCTGTTTTTTTGGCCGGCGAGGGGAGGGCATTTGGGTGCTCTAGCTCACCTCCTATGCACATGAGGTGTTCGACGAAATGTCTGAGCCACACTAGTTAATCTTTGTCCTCTCGAAACTCGACCTCCGAGCTCCATTTTCCACGAGATTTTTCTAGGTTTAGCGGTCCGTCATGTCCCGTCCCCGTCTTCACCGCCGTCGATCGCCCGCGCCGATCTCGTCGCCAGCACCACCGTGGTGAGCCTCTTGTTCTTATCTTCTTTCTGAAAGGAAAAAAAAATTCTTACTTTAGATAGTTACTTGTCTAATTTTGTTACTTTTATTATTCCTTCTTATTACATAGTGCGATGGTTTTGGTATCCGCCCCCATCGGCCCTCGTCCTGTCTATGATTCGGATGTGGTATATATTATCTTTTTATAACTATTTGGTTCATTTATTGTTTATGACAAATATACCGACCAACGTGACATAGATTTTATTTATCTAGGAGGTGGTTGAACCGGAAATTCTAACCGACCCTATTGTCGAGAGGTTAAATTTAGTTGAAGAAGAAAACAATTATTTGAAGGAAAAAATAAAAAAAATTGAGGAGGAGAAGATGATATTGGAGTAGCATGTTGCGGATGTCGTCGATGATCACAAGATCAAGATGGATGCAATGCGCTTGAAGATTAGAAAGATTAGAAAATATGCCATTCATACCGAGGCTTGGTATCATTATGCCGTTGGATCAATTGTTACCTTGGTTGCGATTATGATCGCATTTGTTTTCGCATTGAAATGTTTTACATAGTTTCAATGTATGGTTTAATTAATTAGATGCTCTGGAGAGCTATATAGATGTTGTTAGATGAGAACTATGTATGTACTTTGGTTCTAATGTGATGATGAACTTCTATTAATTTGGTCACTTAATTATCTATTCATGATGTTCTGTAATGGTTTTTGACACACTTAATTATATATAATGCACGCAGATGAACCGGCAATGGATGTACGGTGACAGACACACCTCCGAGTACATTAAGGGCGTGCATGATTTTCTCGAAGTGGCTGAGGCAAACAAGCAGAATGGTTTTATGTGTTGTCCATGCCCTATATGTGGGAATACGAAGTCTTACTCTGACCGGAAAATCCTTCACACCCACCTGCTTTACAAGGGTTTCATGCCACACTATAATGTTTGGACGAGGCACGGAGAAATAGGGGTTATGATGGAAGACGGCGAAGAAGAAGAGGACGATGACAACTATGTGCCCCCTGAATACGGTGATGCTGCAACGGGGGAAGCTGCTGAAGATCAAGAGGAACCAGACGATGTGCCCAATGATGCTGCAAGGGGGGAAGCTGCTGAAGATCAAGAGGAACCAGTGCCCGATGATGATGATCTCCGCCGGGTCATAGTCGATGCAAGGACGCAATGCGAAAGTCAAAAGGAGAAGCTGAAGTTCGATCGCATGTTAGAGGATCACAAAAAAGGGTTGTACCCCAATTGCGAAGATGGCAACACAAAGCTCGGTACCGTACTGGAATTGCTGCAGTGGAAGGCAGAGAATGCTGTGCCTGACAAAGGATTTGAGAAGCTATTGAAAATATTGAAGAAGAAGCTTCCAAAGGATAACGAATTGCCCGACAGTACATACGCAGCAAAGAAGGTCGTATGCCCTCTAGGATTGGAGGTGCGGAAGATACATGCATGCCCTAATGACTGCATCCTCTACCGCGGTGCGTACAAGGATCTGAACGCATGCCCGGTATGCGGTGCATTGCGGTATAAGATCAGACGAGATGACCCTGGTGATGTTGACGGCGAGCCCCCCAGGAAGAGGGTTCCTGCGAAGGTGATGTGGTATGCTCCTATAATACCACGGTTGAAACGTCTGTTCATAAACGAAGAGCATGCCAAGTTGATGCGATGGCACAGTGAGGACCGTAAGAAAGATGGGAAGTTGAGAGCACCCGCTGACGGGTCGCAGTGGAGAAAAATCGAGAGAAAGTACTGGGCTGAGTTTGCAGCTGACCCAATGAACGTATGGTTTGGTTTAAGCGCGGATGGCATTAATCCTTTCGGGGAGCAGAGCAGCAATCACAGCACCTGGCCCGTGACTCTATGTATGTATAACCTTCCTCCTTGGATGTGCATGAAGCGGAAGTTCATTATGATGCCAGTTCTCATCCAAGGCCCTAAGCAACCCGGCAACGACATTGATGTGTACCTAAGGCCATTAGTTGAAGAACTTTTACAGCTGTGGAATGGAAACGGTGTACGTACGTGGGATGAGCACAAACAGGAGGAATTTAACCTGCACGCGTTGCTGTTTGTAACCATCAACGATTGGCCCGCTCTCAGTAACCTTTCAGGACAGACAGACAAGGGATACCACGCATGCACGCAATGTTTAGATGACACTGAAAGTATATACCTGGACAAAAGCAGGAAGAATGTGTACCTGGGCCATCGTCGATTTCTTCCGACCAACCATCAATGTCGAAAGAAAGGCAAGCATTTCAAAGGCGAGGCAGATCACCGGAAGAAGCCCGCCATGCGTACCGGTGATCATGTACTTGCTATGGTCAATGATTTACACGTAATCTTTGGAAAGGGTCCTGGCGGACTAGCTGTTCCGAATGACGCTGAGGGACACGCACCCATGTGGAAGAAGAAATCTATATTTTGGGACCTACCCTACTGGAAAGAGCTAGAGGTCCACTCTTCAATCGACGTGATGCACGTGACGAAGAACCTTTGCGTGAACCTGCTAGGCTTCTTGGGCGTGTATGGGAAGACAAAAGATACACCTGAGGCACGGGAGGACCTGCAACGTTTGCACGAAAAAGACGGCATGCCTCCGAAGCAGTATGAAGGTCCTGCCAGCTACGCTCTTACGAAAGAAGAGAAAGAAATCTTCTTTGAATGCCTGCTCAGTATGAAGGTCCCGACTGGCTTCTCGTCGAATATAAGGGGAATAATAAATATGCCAGAGAAAAAGTTCCAGAACCTAAAGTCTCATGACTGCCACGTGATTATGACGCAACTGCTTCCGGTTGCATTGAGGGGGCTTCTACCGGAAAACGTCCGATTAGCCATTGTGAAGCTATGTGCATTCCTCAATGCAATCTCTCAGAAGGTGATCGATCCAGAAATCATACCAAGGCTAAGGAGTGATGTGGCGCAATGTCTTGTCAGTTTCGAGCTGGTGTTCCCACCATCCTTCTTCAATATCATGACGCACGTCCTAGTTCATCTAGTCGACGAGATTGTCATTCTGGGGCCCGTATTTCTACACAATATGTTCCCCTTTGAGAGGTTCATGGGAGTCCTAAAGAAATATGTCCGTAACCGTGCTAGGCCAGAAGGAAGCATCTCCATGGGCCATCAAACAGAGGATGTCATTGGGTTTTGTGCTGACTTCATTCCTGGCCTTAAGAAGATAGGTCTCCCTAAATCGCGGTATGAGGGGAGACTGACTGGAAAAGGCACGCTTGGAGGGGGGGACTCAATAATATGCAGGGACGGGCATTCTTGGTCTCAAGCACACTACACAGTTCTACAGAACTCTACCTTGGTGACCCCGTATGTCGATGAACACAAGAACAGTCTGCGCTCCAAACACCCGGAGCAGTGTGACGACTGGATTACATGTGAACACATCAGGACTTTCAGCAGTTGGTTGGAAACACGTCTCAGAGGTGACACCACTGTTTGTGATGAGTTGTACTCGTTGTCCAGGGGACCATCTTCGACTGTATTGACTTACAAAGGATACAAGATAAATGGGAATACATTTTACACGATCGCCCAAGATCAAAAGAGCACCAACCAAAACATCGGTGTCCGCTTTGATGCAGCAACCGAGAGGGGAAAGGACACATATTATGGTTACATAATGGACATATGGGAACTTGACTACGGACATGATTTTAAGGTCCCTTTGTTTAAGTGCAAATGGGTCAATCTGTCAGGAGGCGGGGTACAGGTAGACCCACAGTACGGAATGACAACAGTGGATCTGAACAATCTTGGGTACACTGACGAACCGTTCGTCCTAGCCAATGATGTGGCACAGGTTATCTATGTGAAGGACATGTCTACCAGACCGAGGAAAAGAAAAGATAAGGAAGGGAATACATCATACGATGAGCCAAAGCGCCACATAGTTCTTTCAGGAAAAAGGGACATTGTGGGAGTGGAGGGCAAGACAGACATGTCTGAAGATTATGAAAAGTTTCATGAAATTCCTCCCTTCAAAGTCAAGGCTGACCCAAGCATCCTGATAAACGATGAAGATTATCCATGGTTACGGCGCAATAAGCAAATGACACAAGCGAAGAAAAAGTGAAGACTTTCTCCCGCAACTATTATGATGATACCATGCCAACTTTGTAATAGACGAGTATGATATCATTGTCCGTTTTGTACAAGAAGTGCATCTAGTTTTTGCCGTAACCCTCTCAACTTTCTTGCACATGCTATGTGGATGAAATGATGATACCATGCCAACTTTCAACCTTCTCAGAGTTCATTTGAAATGCTTTTCAATTTTAGGGTCTTATAGCTCAAAATAATTAGTAAATGCATGAAAAATAACAGGCCAAAAATTAAAAATTATGCCACCTACTGGGCCACCACGGCCTGAATACGATTAGAAACCCATCCATGGGTCAGGATTCAGGCCCGCAGAAGGCCCAGTAGGCCCACATGCATGTACAGAGAGGTTAGGCCCGTAAGCCTGCTTTAGAGAGGAGCTCGACAGCTCAGGCGCACCGCACCTTATAAACAGGTGCGGCTCTCTCTCAGCTTGCGAGGTGGGACTAAACTCACCACCACGCCGCTGTGCAAGGCCATTGGTCCCGGTTGGTGGCACGAACCGGGACCAATTCCACCCTTTGGTCCCTGTTGGTGCCACGAACCGGTACTAATGAGGCTGTGGCCCCACGAGCACCTTTAGTACCGGTTCGTGGCACGAACCGGTACTAGAGTTTCTTACTAAGCAGTTTTTTAGTCCCACCTCGCTAGCTGAGAGGAACTACGAGCGGTTTATAAGCCCTGAGTGCAGAGACGATGAAGAAGAGGCGCAATGCTCACGTTGCTTAGCTTCAAGCCTTGAGGAATAAGGTAGACTGCATGGAGCTATGTGCAGTGCAGTCTACACTATTCCGAAAGGCTTGAAGCAAATCAACGAGCATTGCGCCTCTTTTTTATTTTTAATAACTTATTACAACTCCGGACTTCTTGTGTTCCGACAAAATAAAATAAACTTTAATAAAATTTATGAAACTAAAATTAACAAAGTATTTTCTGTTCAAAACATTATAAGAAACCTCTATTATTATTGAAACTAAAATCATATAAAATTGATGCAACTAAAATTATCGAAGTATTTTCTGTTCAAAATCATTAAAAGCAAAAAGAATTTTCATAAAGAACTTTTTTTGATAGAAACTTTAATAGCAAAAAGAATTATCATAAAGTAAAATAAATAAGTAATTAGAAACAAAATAAAATAAAATAAATAAGTTTTTTGTTGTAAGTAGAAACAAAACAAAATAAATAAAGCAAAAAAGAAAACAAAAAAACTAAATACAGCAAAAAAAATTTCATAAAGAACTTTTTTTGATAGAAACTTTAATAGCAAAAAGAATTATCATAAAGTAAAATAAATAATTAATTAGAAACAAAATAAAATAAAATAAATAAGTTTTTTGTTGTAAGTAGAAACAAAACAAAATAAATAAAGCAAAAAAGAAAACAAAAAAACTAAATACAGCAAAAAAAAATTGTTGGGGCGCTGCCCGCTTAGCCTTCCAACCCTCAGGTTTGCAAATACAGGCCCAGAAGGGCTAGGAGGCTAAACGGGCAGCGCGCCAAAGTTAGGCCCAGAAGCCTGCTATAGAGAGGAGTTCGAGACAGCAGCCGCAGCGGGGCTTATAAACCACTCCGAGCCCCTCTCAACTAGCGAGGTGGGACTAAACTTTTGGCCGCGACGCGGGCAGCAAGAGGCCTTTGGTCCCGGTTGGTGCCACCAACCGGGACTAAAGGGGTGCATTGGTACCGGTTCGTGGCACCAACCGGGACCAATGCCCCCCCTTTAGTCCCGGTTGGTGCCACCAACCGGGACCAAAGGCCGCCGCTTCCCGCCCTTTGCGCTGCTGAAAAGGGACCTTTGGTCCCGGTTGGTGGCACCAACCGGGACTAAAGGGTGGCATTGGTCCCGGTTGGTGCCACGAACCGGGACCAATGCCCTTGCTATATAACCAGGACTTGTGAAAATTTCACATCTCCGTCGCCTCCCTCGCCAGTTGCCCCCGCCGCCGGGCTGCCCAAATCGCTCGCGCGCTCCTCGTCGCCGTCTACGCCACCGCCAACGCCGTCGCCTCCCCGAGCCCGCGCCGTCCTCGTCGCCGGCATCCCTCAGCCCGCCGTCCTCGTCGTCCCCGTCGCCGCGTGCCTCCCCGAGCCCACCCCTCCACGTCCCTGTCGCCGCCTGCCGTCCCGAGACCGCCGTCCCCGTCACCGCGTGCCGCCCCGAGCCCGCCGTCCTCGTCGCCGGACTCCTGCCATCGCCGCCCCCTCGAAGTGAGCCCCCCTTTCCCATGGTCCCGATCGAGCGCCGCTCTTGCGCCCGAGTGCCCCTTGCTCTCTGCCGCCCCTGCTCCATGGTCGCCGCCGGCCCCGACGCATTGAAGAGCAGAAGGAGAGGAGAAGGAGAGGAGAGGAGAAGGAGTGGAGCAGCAGCAAGACGCCGTCCAATTTTCTGAATTTTTTTACAGATATGAACAGTGCATATAGAGGGTGTTTGATCAAATGCTAGATGGCTTTGGGCATTTTTTGAATTTATGATATTTTTTGTGGTGAGGTACTAATGCAAGACAAAGGTGATGGCAAAATTTCAGAATTTTTGGATTGGTTTAGAATAGGTTTTCAGCAAGGAATTTGAATCTGGTTCAAATTTCATTTGAATGGAATTTGAAAATTTTGAACTATGGATCAGAAGGTTTTTGGTGAAATGGAGTGTGGGTACTGTCATGAAGTTGGAGTAATTTTTGTGGTTGTAAAAGAGTTAGGAAAATTTAGAATGTGCTAAATATGTCAAAAAATGTTTTTTTGTTCATATAAAGAAAGTTTTTATATATGACTATGGATATATGAGCAATGATGATCCATGGATGTATGCATTGATATATATGAGAAACGATGTTCATAGAATATTTACCAAGTATATATGTATTTTTGTTCATAGCATTTTTTCCATTTATATATGTATGTGGCTATAGATGGATATATATGAGAAATGATGATCCATGGAAAAGTTTTATATATGCAAAATTTACATTTTTAGAAAAGTTTTATATATCTAGCTAGGAAAGGAAGAAGAAGAAAAAGAAGGAGAGGAAAAAGGAAAATAAGAAGAGGAAGAAAGGAGAAGAAGAGGAGAGGAAGAAGAGGAGAAATAAATAAGAAGAGGAAAAAAGAAGAAAAAGAAGAGGAGAAGAAGAAAGGAATAGAATTCTATTTTTTCTTCTTCTCTCCTCTATTCCTTTCTTCTTCTCCTCTTTTTTTTTCTTCTTTTTTTTCTTCGATCTTCTCCTCTATTCCTTTTCTTCTTCTCCTCTTTTTTTTTCTTCTTTGTTTTCTTATGTTTTATCGGGTTTGTCGTCGTCGATATACCCCTCTCCCGATAACTTCAACACGAGGGGGGTCGATATACCCCCTCCCCGCCGATAATATTATTTTCCCATGTACGTATGTCGTCATTGTTGATATAACCCCCTCCCGATAACTTCAACACGTGGGGGGGGGGGGTCGATATACCCCCTCCCCGATAACATTATTTTCCCATGTATGTATGTCGTCGTTGTCGATATATATAACTCCCTCCCAGATAACTTCGACATGATGGATGGTCGATATTTATACCCCCTCTCGACCGTGATAACTTATACCACGGGAGCACCCCCCGGCCCTCTCGCTCGACCAAAACTCTCGAGGACACCCAAACCCTAGAAAAAAACGATGTCGGTCTCCTACCCCCTCCCGCCGCACCCCTACCCTTGAAGCGTTGCCTAGGCCACCCCAAACCCGGAATAAGCTAGGTCTACGTTTGCACTAATATATCCACCTGCTGTCATGTTTGTGTAATAATTGCCATGTTGTAATATTTGCAGAAACAATGGAGCACGGACGAGACGAGCAAGCAGAAGAGGTGTTGGGGGACATAATCATAGCCGGAGGTGATATCTTGTCGTATCTTAACGATAATGATGGTCTGGAAGAACAGGGTGAAGAAGCAGGCTACGGTGATCGAAGAGTGGAGGAGGAAAGACATGATTATGATGGCTCCGGTGACCCAATGCTGGTGCAAGAAGGAGCCCGTGGTGACGGCTCCGGTGACCGAACAGAGTCCGGCCAGGTAAATATATTAGTTAAGCCTGTGCTGACTAGCTAATTGATGCATTCATTGTTTTGGTATGTACACATATTAATTAACACTCGTCTTTCTTCTTTTTTCTAGCCCTCCGGATCGAGCACAACTTCGGTAAAGAGACGAGGCCCGAAGAGAAAGTTGCGCTCGGATGAAAGGTTTGAGATCACAGCAATCGCGCGCGACGGCCAACCGATTGAACCCATCCGGACAAAGGATGCATTTGCTGCTCAGTGCGGGGTTCTAGTTAGGGACAAGATCCCGATCAGCATCCAGCAATGGTATAAGCCTAAGAAGGAAGACCCTGAGGTGTCTTATGTCAATGATATGCAGAAAGATGATCTTTGGACTCAGCTGAAGGCAAATTTCACCCTACCGCCAGAGGAGGATCTGGAGAAGCCAGTTATAGAGCAATTAATCAAGTCTCATGCTCTTAAGAAGATGGCAGACCTATTCAGGAGGTGGAAGAATGAGCTGAAAACGTTTGTCGACAAAGAAGAGACACCAGAATTCATCGGCCGGTATGAGAAGATCAGAGATCACTGGCCCGCATTTGTGGCCCACAAGACATCGGAAAAGAGTAAGAAGATGTCAGTGACAAACAAGAAGAATGCTGCAAAGAAGAAGCTTCACCATCACACGGGGTCAGGTGGCTACCTCAAAGCCCGACCTAAGTGGGCCAAGGCTGAGAATGATCTGCTTGAAAAAGGGATCGAACCACAGACAATGAACTGGACAGACCATTGTCGGACTTGTTCTTCGGGGCTGGCGGAACCTTGGACCCTGTATCAGGGAGGTGCGTTTGGACGAACGAGCTTTTTGGAATACCAGTCAAGAAGATTCAGCAATATATCGATGCAGCGCAGCAAGGGACGTTCGTTCCAGACAGAGAGAACGACGAGCTCACAATGGCCCTCGGGAATCCTGAGCACCCTGGACGGACACGAGGCACGCCAGGCTCCGTTCCGTGGAAGGCTGGTTTTCTGGACACCGGCGGTTACAAAAGCCAGGAGAGGAGGAAAAAAGTGGAGCAGATCCAAATTCAGAAGCTGCACGAAAGGGTTCAAGCGCTAGAGGAACGAGACGGCAATCGACATGCCGAAACTGCCCCCGAAGCTACACCGCCATCTCAGCGGAGAAGCAGCGTGGCTTCCACCGAGCTGCTTCAGCTGGAGCATGCGGCTCCTGCTAGCTACCCCGTGGATGCTATCACGGAGTCTCAACATTGCCACCTTATGGCGGAATGGCAGAACTTCAAAGTCAAGGCGGCTGTTGGCTCTGTTTTACCTCCTGAACCCAGCGCAACCTACCACTGCCGGCCGATTCCAGAAGGATATGCTAGGGTGATGGTGGATGAAATAACGGAGGGATTTGAGGAGCTCCAGCTTGACCACCCTGCCGGTGAAGGGGAGACTCAGCTGGGTTCTGCTCTGAAGACTCCATGCCTATGGCAGAAGGAGCTCATCAAGCTTCCGAACTGGACGGCTTCGGCGAGTAAGGGCACTCCGCCTCCTCCTCCGCCTCCTCCTCCGGCGAGTGATCAGGGCACTCAGCCTCCTTCTCCGGCGCGTGGCGGCACTCCGCCTCCTTCTCCGCCAGCGCCGGCGCGCTAGAGCAGCCAGCCTCCTCCTTCTCCGCCTCGTCAGCAAGGGCGGAAGAGACCCGCCGCCGCTGCGGCTGCTCCGGCGCGTCGTAGTCCTTCTCCTCCGCCTCGTAAGCAAGGAAAGAAGACAGCCGCAGCCGCTCCGTCTACTCTGCCGGCGTCTAGCAGTACAGCTGCCAGAGGCGGGAGGCAATACAGATTCGGTCCTTCTCTGAAGACTCCAGAGAAGTTACCATACGAGAGGACCGAGGAGGAAACCAGGAAGATCGTGCGAGCCGAAGTGACAAACTTCTTTGAAGGGGTGAAAGCAAAGAAACATCCACCTCCGGAGGAGAAGGTAGATCCGGTGAAAGCAAAGCGCACTCTGGCTGCCCTGACAAAACCACCAAAGTCTCCGCCGAGAGGCAACTATGAGCGCATTCTTGCAAAGACATATGCCGAAGCGGAGCGGTCGGGAAGTACTGTCAGTGATCAAAGGTTAAAAGAACGACGAGCTGGGAAAAAAATTGCCCAGCTCGGCGAACAAGCGAACCAATCGTGCCCCCCGCTCAAGGTGTCAAAAGACATCGTCGCTAATGATCCGAGTATGGTGCCCAGTTATAGCAATCTTGGAGATTACCTGCCCGACGATGTACATTATGAAATCATGGAGGTGGACGAACACAAATACCATTACGGGAAGCCTCTCGTCAAAGATGAAAGATCTCTAACAACGATGATGCGAAGACTACATGATTGGTACATGAAAACCTGCAGAGAGTCTGATGGGATGGATATTTTGACGCTGAGAGTTAAACCGGAGCATGACCTCGTTGGAATTGATCTGCTGAATGTTCCATTTGAGGATTTCTTCCAGTTTTATAATCAAAAGGCCCTCGATAAAAAAACGATCACTTGCTACTGTCTGTAAGTAGTACTACTTCTGTCATTAAGTCTCTCCATATAGGTAAGCTCTTTCATTGCATGTATTTATAATTATCCTCACTATATTATGCAGATTGAAGATCGCCGAATTGAAGAAAAGACAAATCGGTGATATTGGGTTCATTAACACAAATCTCATAGATGCATATACGGTTGAAAAACATCCCAAAGAAGCCGAGGCCAACTTGCTACAATCGTTGGTATTAAATCAAAACAAAGATATAATACTCTTTCCTTACAACTTCAAGTGAGTGTTATTGTCTTGTGCATATTCGGTTTCCCTTATTAGTCCAGGTTATGGTAATGTAATTGATGACTTATGCATGCATGCGCAGCTTCCACTATATTCTCCTAGAGATTAAGCTTGAGCAGGGAGTAGTAACCGTCTTAGACTCGAGACGAAAAGATCCCCAGGACTATGCGAACATGACTCAAATGCTCCAGAAGTAAGTTAAATCAATCATTATCCACCATATCAGCAACTTTGTTCATTTCCTGATATCAAGTAATTGTTTTCTTTGTCTGGCAGGGTTTTGAGAAAATTCACCTCAAAAGCTCCGGGACTGCCGAAGAAGCTGCAATTTAATCACCCGAAAGTAAGTACTATAGTAGCATGTTCCGCGCATATCCTAGTGATTCAAGCGCTAGTTTCATCAATACCATTTAGCATGCTTGCTTGTCAGTTTGATTGACCTCTATTTCTTGTAAAGTGGTTGTGGCAGGAACCCGGGAATAATTACTGTGGATACTACGTTTGCGAGTCCATCCGCTACACGACCTGTGAGCGGGGCTACACTGAAGAACAATATGAAGTGCGTAAGCAATAATATTCACAATTTTATTTTATTACCATCATTTGTGTTGAGTTTCATTTATTCATATATATATATATGTATTGACCCCCTTCTTCAAATTAGATGTTTCGGAAGCGGGATGAACTCCTAGCACCAGATCGTATGTGAGGAATTCAAGAGGAATTGGCGGCATTCTTCCTTGACCACGTGATCGCTGAAAACGGAGAATACTATGTGGACCCTGTGTTCCTACAATTTAATTAGGAGATTGTATTGTAAGAGATAATTATTGTATATATGTAGCCGGTAGTGTCGGATAGATATACGAGAACTTGTTGTTCGACCAATATCTCGGAGAAGGAGAGGTGGTCGATATCACTTCTCTCTGTATGCATATGTTCATGACGATCTTCTGTTTCCTTCATTTGATTACTAGCTAGCGTGTCTACTCCTCTCCATACGTATATAGTACGTAGCGTCGACCAAGCACGGAGATAAGAGAGGACACTTCTCTCTATTAATTAGCTAGCTAACACAATATATGAAACACCTAAATTAACCCCCCAAAACCCCTAAACCACCCCCTTTCAAAAAAAACAAAAACCTCAGCTCCTGCCAGCTGCTGACGCGTGGATGCCTATTGGTCCCGGTTGGTGACACCAACCGGGACAAAAGGCCCTGCCTATTGGTCCCAGTTGGTGGCACCAACCGGGACCAAAGGCCCTCCTGCCTGGGCTCCCCACACCGGCCACATGGACGGCCTTTAGTCCCAGTTCGTGTAAGAACCGGGACTAAAGGGCTAGGGCATTAGTAACGACCCTTTAGTCCTGGTTCTAGAACCGGGACTAAACGCCCTTATGAACCGGGGTAAAAGCCCCTTTTCCTACTAGTGGGGCACCGCACACGGCTTGGAACAATCAACTTGTGTGTTCTAGGGTGCCCCCTGCCCCCGTATATAAAGGAGCAAGGGGGAGGCCGGCCTGGCCTTGGGGCGCGCCAAGGAGAGGGGGAATCCTCCTCCTAGTGGGAGTAGGACTCCCCTTTCACTAGTAGAAAACAGGGCTTTGGTTCGGGCCTGGCCAGCCCATTAGTCCCGGTTCAGTCACGAACCGGGACCCATGCGTGAATTCGTCCCGGTTCGTGACCCAGGGGGCCGGCCGGGGCCTCGTGGGCATTGGTCCCGGTTCGTATGGACCCATTTGTCCCGGTTCTAGGCATGAACCGGGACCAATGGGCCTCGCTCCAGGCCCACAACCATTGGTCCCGGTTCGTGGCTCGAACTGGGACAGAAGGGGGAGCTTTAGTCCCGGTTCTGGCCATGAACCGGGATAAATGAGTTGCCTATATATACCCCATCGCCGCAGCAGAGCACTCCACAGTGCTATGTTTTTCTGGCCGGCGAGGGGAGGGCATTTGGGTGCTCTAGTGCTACCTCTTGAGCACTGCGTTGGTTTTCCCTTGAAGAGGAAAGGGTGATGTAGTAAAGTAGTGTAATTATTTCCCTCGGTTTTTGAGAACCAAGGTATCAATCCAGTAGGAGATCACGCACAAGTCCCACGCACCTACACAAACAAATAAGAACCTCGCAACCAACGCGATAAAGGGGTTGTCAATCCCTTCATGGTCACTTACGAGAGTGAGATCTGATAGATATGATAAGATAATATTTTTGGTATTTTTATGATAAAGATGCAAAGTAAAATAAACGGCAGTAAAAATAGCTAAGTGTCGGAAGATTAATATGATGGAAAATAGACCTGGGGGCCATAGGTTTCACTAGTGGCTTCTCTCAAGATAGCATATTCTACGGTGGGTGAACAAATTACTGTCGAGCAATTGATAGAAAAGCGCATAGTTATGAGAATATCTAGGCATGATCATGTATATAGGCATCACGTCCGTGACAAGTAGACCGAAACGATTCTGCATCTACTACTATTACTCCACACATCGACCGCTATTCAGCATGCTTCTAGAGTATTAAGTTCATAAGAACAGAGTAATGCTTTAAGTAAGATGACATGATGTAGAGGGATAAACTCATGCAATATGATATAAACCCCATCTTTTTATCCTCGATGGCAATAATACAATATGTGCCTTGCTGCCCCTGCTGTCACTGGGAAAGGACACCGCAAGATTGAACCCAAAGCTAAGCACTTCTCCCATTGCAAGAAAGATCAATCTAGTAGGCCAAACCAAACTGATAATTCGAAGAGACTTGCAAAGATAACCAATCATACATAAAAGAATTCAGAGGAGATTCAAATATTGTTCATAGATAATCTTGATCATAAACCCACAATTCATCGGATCTCGACAAACACACCGCAAAAGAAGATTACATTGAATAGATCTCCAAGAAGATCAAGGAGAACATTGTATTGAGATCCAAAGAGAGAGAAAAAGCCATCGAGCTAATAACTATGGACCCGAAGGTCTGAGGTAAACTACTCACACATCATCGGAGAGGCTATGGTGTTGATGTAGAAGCCCTCCGTGATCAATGCCCCCTCCGGCGGAGCGCCGGAAAAGGCCCCAAGATGGGATCTCACGGGTACAGAAGGTTGAGGCGGTGGAAATAGGGTTTTTGCTCCGTATATGATGGTTTGAGGGTACGTAGGTATATATAGGAGGAAGAAGTACGTCGGTGGAGCAACGTGGGCCCCACGAGGGTGGAGGGCGCGCCTGGGGGGGGGGTAGGCGCGCCCCCTGCCTCGTGCTCTCCTCGTTGATTTCTTTACGTAGACTCTAAGTCCTCTGGATCACGTTTGTTCCGAAAATCACGTTCCCGAAGGTTTCATTCCGTTTGGACTCCGTTTGATATCCTTTTCCTTCGAAACACTGAAATAGGCAAAAAAACAGCAATTTGGGCTGGGCCTCCGGTTAATAGGTTAGTCTCAAAAATAATATAAAAGTGTATAGTAAAGCCCATTAAACATCCAAAACAGAATATAATATAGCATGGAACAATCAAAAATTATAGATACGTTGGAGACGTATCATCTAGCTCACCTCCTATGCACATGAGGTGTTCGATGAAATGTCTGAGCCACACTAGTAAATCTTTCTCCTCTCGAAACTCGACCTCCGAGCTCCATTTTCCCCGAGATTTGTCTAGGTTTAGTGGTCCGTCACGTCCCGTCCCCGTCTTCACCACCGTCGATCGCCCGCCTCGATCTCGTCGCCGACACCCCCGTGGTGAGCCTCTTGTTCTTATCTTCTTTCTGAAAGAATTTTTTTTACTTCAGATAGATACTTGTCTAATTTTCTTACTTTTATTATTCCTTGTTATTATATAGTGCGATGGTTTTGGTATCCGCCCCGATCGGCCCTCGTCCTGTCTATGATTCGGATGTGTATATATTATCTTTTTATAACTATTTGGTTCATTTATTGTTTATGACAATTATGCCGACCAACGTGACATAGATTTTATTTATCTAGGAGGTGGTTGAACCGAAATTCCAACCGACCCTATTGTCGATAGGTTAAATTTAGTTGAAGAAGAAAACAATTACTTGAAGGAAAAAATAAAAAAATTGAGGAGGAGAAGATGATATTGGAGTTGCATGTTGTGGATGTCGTCGATGATCACAAGATCAAGATGGAGGCAATGCGGTTGAAGATTAGAAAGATTAGAAAATATGCCATTGATACCGAGGCTCGGTATCATTATGTTGTTGGATCAATTGTTACCTTGGTTGCGATTATGATCGCATTTGTTGTTGCATTGAAATGTTTTACATAATTTCAATGTATGGTTTAATTAGATGTTCTGGAGAGCTATATGTTGTTCAATGAGAACTATGTATGTACTTTGGTTTTAATGTGATGATGATCTTCTATTAATTTGGTCACTTATCTATTCATGAGAGCTATATGTTGCCTTCAATTTCAGGGTCTTATAGCTCAAAATAATCAGTAAATGCATGAAAAATAACAAATGAAGTCAGAAAGGGTTGAAAATTGATGATGTGGCTTTGAATGGTGCATTTTGAACACAGAAAAAGTCTGGAGTTCAAATAATTAAAAAAATGGAATTCCTTTGTAACAGACGAGTTTCCGTATGAAACACTGATACTTCGGAAGAGATTGTACGTTTTGTACACGAAGTGCATCCAGTTTTTGCCGTAACCCTGTCTACTTTCTTGCACATGCTATGTGGATGAAATGATGATACCATGCCAACTTTCAACCTTTTCAGAGTTCATTTGAAATGCTTTTTAATTTCAGAGTCATTTAGCTCACAAAAATCAGTAAATGCATGAAAAATAACAAATGAAGTCAGAAAGGGTTGAAAATTGATGATGTGGCTTTGAATGGTGCATTTTGAACACAGAAAAAGTCTGGAGTTCAAATAAGTAAAAAATGAAATCCCTTTGTAATAGACGAGTTTCCGTATGAAACCCTGATACTTCGAAAGAGATTGTCCGTTTTGTACACGAAGTACATCCAGTTTTTGCCGTAACCCTCTCTTCTTTCTTGCACATGCTATATGGATGAAATGATGATACCATGCCAACTTTTAACCTTTTCAGAGTTCATTTGAAATGTTTTTCAATTTCAGGGTCATTTAGCTCACAAAAATCAGTAAATGCATGAAAAATAAAAAAATGAAGTCAGAAAGGGTTGAAAATTGATGATGTGGCTTTGAATGGTGCATTTTGAACACAGAAAAAGTCTGGAGTTCAAATAAGTTAAAAAAATGAAATCCCTTTGTAACAGACGAGTTTCCGCATGAAACCCTGATACTTCAAAAGAGATTGTCCGTTTTGTACACGAAGTGCATCCAGTTTTTGCCGTAACCGTCTCTACTTTCTTGCACATGCTATGTGGATGAAATGATGATACCATGCCAACTTTCAACCTTTTCAGAGTTCATTTGAAATGCTTTTCAATTTCAGGGTCTTATAGCTCAAAATAATCAGCAAAAGGAATGAACTAAAAAGCTTTTATAAACCTCTAGTATTTTTTAAACTAAAATTATATAAAATACATGGCAATGAAATTATCAAAGTATTTTCTGTTCAAAACATGAAAAGCAGAAAGAAACAAAATAAACTTTAATAAATAAGTAGAAACAAAATAAAATAAATTAAAATTTAATAAAATAAATAAGTAGAAAAAATAAAATAAATAAGTAGAAAAAAAATAAAACAAATTAAAATTTAATACAATAAATAAGTAGAAACAAAATAAAATAAAATAAAATAAACTTTAATAAAATAAAGAAGTAGAAATAAAATAAACTTTATAAAAGTAAAATAAATAAACTTTAATAAAATAAATAAAAATAAGAACAATAATTTTTTTGTTGTAAGTAGAAACAAAATAAAATAAATAAAGCAATAAAAAAAGAAAAAAGTGCCACCTACTGGGCCACCACGGCCTGAATACGACTAGAAACCCAACCATGGGCCAGGATTCAGGCCCGCAGGAGGCCCAATAGGCCCACAAGCACATCGTGACAAATTAGGCCCGAAAGCCTGCAGTTGGGAGGAGCTCGAGAGGGTTGGCGCAGCAGCGCTTATAAACCACTCTTGAGCTCTCTCAACTAGCGAGGTGGGACTAAAGTTTTGGTCGCGACGCGGGCAGCACAGGGCCTCTGGTCCCGGTTGGTCGCACCAACTGGAACTAAAGGGGGGGACATTGGTCCCGGTTGGTGGCACCAACCGGGACCAATGCGCCCCCTTTAGTCCCGGTTGGTGCCACCAACCGGGACCAATGGCCGCCGCTTCCCGCCCTTTGGGCTGCTGAAAACTGACCTTTGGTCACGGTTGGTGGCACCAACTGGGACTAAAGGGTGCATTGGTCCCGGTTTGTGCTATGAGCTGGAACCAATGCTCTGGGTATATAAGCAGGACTTGTGAAAATTTTCACTTTTGATCTCGCAGTTGCCGCCCCGACGACGCCGACGACATCGACGCCGCCAGGCTGCCGCGCCCCCGTCCGCCGTCTCCGTCGTCGCCGTCGCCCCGCCCCGGCCTCGCCGCACCCTGCCCCGACCTCGACGCGCCTTGCCCCGACCTCGCCGCGCGCTGCCCCGACCTCGCCGTCGCGCACGCCGAGCGCCCTGCCCCGACCTCGCCGCCGCTCGCCTGCACTATGAGCCTCACCGCGCTGTTCCCCCTCCTCTCCCCCTCCCCCCCCCCGCGCCCCAACGCCGCCGCGCGCCCGCCCCAACGCCGCCGCCAGACCCGACGCCGACGACGAAGCAGGCCCCCTGTTCACATATATATTTATTTTTTTGTTCATATTGTAGTAGTAGTAGATGATGATGATGTATGTATGTTCATATGCAAAAGTTAGGATTTTTTTCTGTTCATAGATTTTTTTGGTGATATTATTGTAGAATATGCAAATGTTTGTATGTTCATATGCAAAGAATATGTCATTTTTTATAGAATTTTTATGATTTTTTTCTGTTGTAATTTTGTTCATAGAATTTTTATTTTGTTCATAGAATTTTTCTTTTCTGTTGTAATTTTGTTCATAAAGTTTTAGGATGAGAAAAAGAAGAAGAAGAAATAAAAAGGGAGGAGAAGTTTCGTTTAGTTTTAGGATTATTTTAGTTTATGTTTAGTTTAGGAAGAAGGAAAAGAAAAAGGAGAAGAAGAGGAGAAATAAATAAGAAGAGGAAAAATGGAAAAAAAGAGGAGAAGAAGAAAAATTTCTATTTTTTCTTCTTCTCCTCTTTTTTTTTCTTGTTTTTTCTTCTTCTTCCTTTTCTTATTTTTTATCGGGTATGACGTTATCCATATACCCCCTCCCCGATAACTTCGACATGAGGGGGGGAGGAGGGGAGGGGTCACCGAGGGTTCGAGGGGCGAGGGTCGAGAACTAGCTAGGGTAGAGGGTCGTGTTGGGGAACGTAGTAATTTAAAAAAATTTCCTACGCACACGCAAGATCATGGTGATGCATAGCAACGAGAGGGGAGAGTGTTGTCCACGTACCCTCGTAGACCGACAGCGGAAGCGTTATCACAACGCGGTTGATGTAGTCGTACGTCTTCACGATCCGACCGATCAAGTACCGAACGTACGGCACCTCCGAGTTCTACACACGTTCAGCTCGATGACGTCCTTCGAACTCCGATCCAGCCGAGTGTTGAGGGAGAGTTTCGTCAGCACGACGGCGTGGTGACGATGATGATGTTCCACCGACGCAGGGCTTCGCCTAAGCTCCGTAACGGTATTATCGAGGTGTAATTTGGTGGAGGGGGGCACCACACACGGCTAAGAGATCACAAGGATCAATTGTTGTGTCTCTGGGGTGCCCCCCTGCCCCTGTATATAAAGGAGCAAGGGGGAGGCAGCCGGCAAAGGGGAGAGGCGCGCCATAGGGGGTAGTCCTACTCCCACCGGGAGTAGGACTCCTCCTTTCCTTGTGGGAGTAGGAGAAGGGAAGGGGGAAGGAGAAAGAAGGAAGGGTGCGCCCCCCTTCCCTAGTCCAATTCGGACCAGACCATGGGGAGGGGTGCGGCCACCTTTTGAGGCCTTTCTCTCCTTTCCCGTATGGCCCATTAAGGCCCAATACGAATTCCCGTAACTCTCCGGTACTCCGAAAAATACCCGAATCACTCGGAACCTTTCCGAAGTCCGAATATAGTCGTCCAATATATCGATTTTTACGTCTCGACCATTTCGAGACTCCTCGTCATATCCCCGATCTCATCCGGGACTCCGAACTCCTTCGGTACATCAAAACTCAATAAAACTGTCATCGTAACGTTAAGCGTGCGGACCCTACGGGTTCGAGAACTATGTAGACATGACCGAGACACGTCTCCGGTCAATAAACAATAGCGGGACCTGGATGCCCATATTGGCTCCCACATATTCTACGAAGATCTTTATCGGTCAGACCGCATAACAACATACGTTGTTCCCTTTGTCACCGGTATGTTACTTGTCCGAGATTTGATCGTCGGTATCTCGATACCTAGTTCAATCTCGTTACCGGCAAGTCTCTTTACTCGTTCCGTAACACATCATCTCGCAACTAACTCATTAGTCACAATGCTTGCAAGGCTTATAGTGATGTGCATTACCGAGTGGGCCCAGAGATACCTCTCCGACAATTGGAGTGACAAATCCTAATCTCGAAATACGCCAACCCAACAAGTACCTTTGGAGACACCTGTAGAGCACCTTTATAATCACCCATTTACGTTGTGACGTTTGGTAGCACACAAAGTGTTCCTCCGGTAAACGGGAGTTGCATAATCTCATAGTCATAGGAACATGTATAAGTCATGAAGAAAGCAATAGCAACATACTAAACGATCGAGTGCTAAGCTAACGGAATGGGTCAAGTCAATCACGTCATTCTCCTAATGAGGTGATCTCGTTAATCAAATGACAACTCATGTCTATGGCTAGGAAACGTAACCATCTTTGATTAACAAGCTAGTCAAGTAGAGGCATACTAGTGACACTCTGTTTGTCTATGTATTCACACATGTATCATGTTTCCGGTTAATACAATTATAGCATGAATAATAAACATTTATCATGATATAAGGAAATAAATAATAACTTTATTATTGCCTCTAGGGCATATTTCCTTCAGGTCGAGGGTCACCGAGGGGTCGAGGGTCGCCGAGGGTTCGAGGGTCGAGGGGTCGTCGTATGTCGTCGTTGTCGATATAACCCCCTCTCGACCGTGATAACTTATACCACGGGAGCACCCCCCGGCCCTCTCGCTCGACCAAAACTCTCGAGGACACCCAAACCCTAGAAAAAAAAGGATGTCGGTCTCCTACCCCCTCCCACCGCGCCCCTACCCGACAAACTCTCTCGAGGCCACCCGAATTTACCAAGTTAAAAGAGCGTTGTCGTCGAGGAGGCCACCCCAAGCCCTTGAAGCGTTGTCGAGGCCACCCCAAACCCTTGAAGCGTTGCCGAGGCCACCCCAAATTCTAGAGAAGCAGCGTCGAGGCCACTAATATGATTTCTTATTGTGATTAGCTAGCTAGTTCTACGTTTGCCACTAATATATCCATCTGTCATGTTTGAATAATAATTGCCATGTTGTAAATATTTGTAGAAACTATAGAGCACCCCCGAGACAAAGCAACAGAAGCAGTGTTGGGGGACATAATCGCACAAGGAAGTGATGTCGTCTTGTCGTTTCTCAACGACACCGATGGTCTGGAAGGACAAGGTGAAGAAGCAGGCTATGATTATGATGGCTCCGGTGACCCAATGCCGGTGCAAGAAGGAGACCGTGATGACGGCTCCGGTGACCCAATGCCGGTGCAAGAAGGAGACCGTGATGACGGCTCCGGTGACCGAACCAAGTCCGGCCATGTATATATATTAGATAAGCCTGTGCTGACTAGCTAATTGATGCATTCATTTTTGGTATGTACACATATTAATTAACTCTCGTCTTTCTTCTTTTTTCTAGCCCTCCGGATCGAGCACAACTTCGGTAAAGGGACGAGGCCCGAAGAAAAAGTTGGGCTTGGATGAAAGGTTTGAGATCACAGCAATCACGCGCGATGGCATGCCGATTGAACCCATCCGGACAAAGGAAGCATTTGCTGCTCAGTGCGGGGTTCTTGTTAGGGACAATATCCCAATCAGTATCCACCAATGGTTAAAGCCTAAGAAGGAAGACCCTGAGGTGTCTTATGTCGACGATATGCAGAAAGATGATCTTTGGACCGCGCTGAAGGCAAATTTCACCCTACCGCCAGAGGAGGATCCGGAGAAGCCGGTTAAAGAGCAATTGATCAAGTCTCATGCTCTTCAGAAGATGGCAGAACTATTCAGGACGTGGAAGAATGAGCTGAAAACATCGTTTGTCGATAAAGAAAAGACACCAGAATTCACCGGCCGGTATGAGAAGATCAGAGATCACTGGCCCGCATTTGTGGCCCACAAGACATCAGAGAAGAGTAAGAAGATGTCAGCGACAAACAAGAAAAATGTTGCGAAGAAGAAGCATCACCATCGCACGGGGTCAGGTGGCTACCTCAAAGCCCGGCCGTTGCGGGCCAAGGCTGAGAATGACCTGGTTGATAAAGGGGTCGAACCAGAGATATTGAACTGGCCAGACCGTTGCCGGACTTGGTTCTTCGGGGTTGGCGGAACCTTGGACCCTGTATCAGGGAAGTGCGTTTGGACGAACGAGCAAATGCGAATACCCGCCACGAGGCTTCAGGAGTATATCGAGGCAGCGCAGCAAGGGACGTTCGTTCCGAACAGAGAGAAAGACGAGCTCACAATGGCCCTCGGGAATCCTGAGCAGCCTAGATGGACACGAGGCATGCCAGGCTCCGTTCCGTGGAAGGCTTGGTTTCCAAATGCAGGCGGTTACAAATGCCAGGAGAGGAGGAAGAAAGTGGAGCATACCCAACTGCAGGCGCTGCACGCAAGGGTACAAGCGATAGAGGAACGAGAAGAAAATCGCAGCAAACGACCTGCCGAAGCTTCCCCCTAAGCTACCCCGCCATCTCAGCGGAGAAGCAGCGTGGCTTCCACTGAGCTGCTTCAGCAGGAGCCTGTCTTCACGGCTCCTGCTAGCTACCCTATGGATGCTATCACGGAGTCTCAACATTGCCACCTTATGACGCAATGGGTGAAATTGAAAGTCAAGGCGGCTGTTGGCTCTGTTGCACCTCCTGAACCTGGCGCAACCTATCACTGCCGGCCGATTCCAGAAGGATATGCTAGGGTGATGGTGGATGAAATAACAGACGGATTTGAGGACCTCAAGCTTGACCACCCTACGGGTGAAGGGGAGACTCGGCTGGGTTCTTCTCTGAAGACTCCATGCCTATGGAGGAAGGAGCTCATCAACCTTCCGAACTGGACGCCTCCGCCTCCTCCTCCTCCTCCGGTGAGTCAGGGCACTCCGCCTCCTCCTCCGGTGAGTGATCAGGGCACTTAGCCTCCTTCTCCGGCGCATGGCGGCACTCCGCCTCCTTCTCCGCCTACGCCGGCGCGCCCGAGCAGCCAGCCTCCTCCTTCTCCGCCTCGTTAGCAAGGGCGGAAGAGGCCCGCCGCCGCTCCGGCTGCTCCGGCGCGTCGTAGTCCTTATCCTCCGCCTCGTAAGAAAGGAAAGAAGACAGCCACAGCCGCTCCGTCTGCTCCGGCGTCTAGCAGTACAGCCAGAGGCGGGAGGCAATACTGATTCGGTCCTTCTCTGAAGACTCCAAAGAAGTTACCATACGAGAGGACCCTAGAGTAAAACGCGAAGATCGTGCGAGCCGAAGTGACGAACTTCTTTGAAGGGGTGAAAGCAAAGAAACATCCATCTCCGGAGGAGAAGATAGATCCGGTGAAAGCAAAGCGCACTCTGGTTGCCCTGAAGAAACCACCAAAGTCTCCGCCGAAAGGCAATTATGAGCTCATTATTGAAAGGTCATTTATCGAAGCGGAGCAGTTGGGAAGTACTATCAGTGATCAAAGGTTAAAAGAACGACAAGCTGGGAAAAAAATTGCCCAGCTCAGAGAACAAGCGAACCAATCGTGCCCCCCGCTCAAGGTGTCTAGCGATATCGTCGCTAATGATCCGAGGATGGTGCCCGGTTATACCAATCTTGGAGATTACCTGCCCGACGATGTACATTATGATTTCTTGGAGGTGGACGAACACAGATACGAGTACGGGAAGCCTCTCATCAAAGATGAAAGATCTCTAACAACGATGATGCGAAGATTCCATGATTGGTACATGAAAACCTGCAGAGAGTCTGGGGGGAGGAATATTTTGATGCTGAGAGTTAAAGAGGAGCATGACCTCGTTGGTTTTGATCTGTTGAATGTTCCATTTGAGGAGTTCTTCCAGTTTTTCAATCAACATGCCCTCGATAAATTAACGGTCACTTGCTACTGTCTGTAAGTACTACTTCTGTCATTAAGTCTCTATATATAGGCCAGCTCTTTCATTGCATGTATTTATAATTATTCTCACTATATTATGCAGATTGAAGATCGCCGAATTGATGAAAAGACAAATCGGTGATATTGGGTTCATTAATACAAATCTCATAGATGCATATACGGTTGAATTTAAGGCCAGAGAGACCGAGGCCAACTTGCTACGATCGTTGGTAATAAATGAAAAAAGATATAATACTCTTTCCTTACAACTTCAAGTGAGTGTTACTGTCTTGTGCATATTCGGTTTCCCTTATTAGTCCAGGTTATAGTAATGTAATTGATGAGTTATGCATGCGTGCGCAGGTTCCACTATATTCTCCTAGAGATTAAGCTTGAACAGGGACTAGTAACCGTCTTAGACTCGAGACGAAAAGATCCCCAGGAGTATGCGGACATGATTGAAATGCTTGAGAAGTAAGTTAAATCGATCATTATCGCACCATATCGGCAACTTTGTTCATTTCCTGATATCAAGTAATTGTTTTCTTTGTCTGGCAGGGTTTGGACAAAGTTCACCTCAAAAGCCCCGGGACTGCCGAAGAAGCTGCAATTTAAACACCCAAAAGTAAGTACTACTAGCATGTTCCGCGCATCTCCTAGTGATTCAAGCGCGCGCTAGTTTCATCAGTACCATTTAGCATGCTTGCTTATCAGTTTGATTGACCTCTATTTCTTGTAAAGTGGTTGTGGCAGAAAGCTGGGAATAATTACTGTGGATACTACGTGTGCGAGTCCATCCGCCACACGACCTGTGAGCGGGGCTACTCTGACAAACAATATGAAGTGCGTAAATAATAATATTCACAATTTTATTTTATTACCATCATTTGTGTTGAGTTTATTCATTCATATATATGTATTGACCCCCTTCTTCAAATTAGATGTTTCGGATGCGGGATGAACTCCTAGCACCAGATCGCATGCGAGCAATTCAAGAGGAATTGGCGTCATTCTTTCTTGACCATGTGATCGATAAAGACAGAGAATACCATGTGGACCCTGAGTTCATATATAATTAGGGGATTATATTGTAAGAGATCTTATATTGTATATATGTAGCCCGTAGCGTCGGATAGATATACGAAAACTTGTTGTTCGACCAATCTCTCGGAGAAGGAGAGGTCGATATCACTTCTCTCTGTATGCATATGTTCATGATGATCTTCTGTTTCCTTCATTTGCTTACTAGCTAGCGTGTCGAGTCCTCTCTATACGTATAGTACGTAGCGTCGACCAAGCACGGAGATAAGAGAGGACACTTCTCTCTATTAATTAGCTAGCTAACACAATATATGAAACACCTAAATTAACCCCCCAAAACCCCTAAACCACCCCCTTTAAAAAAACAGAAACATTAGCTCCTGCCAGCTGCTGACGCGTGGACGCCTATTGGTCCCAGTTGGTGCCACCAACTGGGACCAAAGGGCCTCCTGCATGGGCTCGCCGCACCGGCCACGTGGAGGCCCATTTGTCCCGGTTCGTGTAAGAACCGGGACTAACGACCTAGGGCTTTAGTAACGACCCTTTAGTCCCGGTTCAACAACCGGGACAAATGGCCCTTTTTCTACTAGTGTTTCCTAGTCCAACTAGGAAGGAGGAAGGGGGAAGGAAGGAGAGGGAGAGAGGGAGGAAAGAGGGGGCGCCGCCCCCCTCCTTGTCCAATTCGGACTCCCAAGGTGGGGGGGGGGAGGGGGCGCGGGCAGCCCTAGGCCCTCTCCTCTCTCTCCCACAAGGCTCATGTTGGCCCATTATATCCCCCGGGGGTTCCGATAACCCCCTGGCACTCCGATAAATATCCGGTGACCCCCGGAACTCATCCGGTGTCCGAATATAGTCGTCCAATATATCAATCTTTATGTCTCGACCATTTCGAGACAGTTCGTCATGTCGGTGATCATATTCGGGACTCCGAACTACCTTCGGTACATCAAAACACATAAACTCATAATACCGATCGTCACCGAACGTTAAGCGTGCGGACCCTATGGGTTCGAGAACTATGTAGACATGACCGAGACTCGTTTCCGGTCAATAACCAATAGCGGAACCTGGATGCTCATATTGGCTCCTACATATTCTACGAAGATCTTTATCGGTCAAACGCATAACAACATTCGTTGTTCCCTTTGTCATCGGTATGTTACTTGCCCGAGATTCGATCGTCGGTATCTCAATACCTAGTTCAATCTCGTTACCGGCAAGTCTCTTTACTCGTTCCGTAATACATCATCCCGCAACTAACTCATTAGTTGCATTGCTTGCAAGGCTTATAGTGACGTGCATTACCGAGAGGGCCCAGAGATACCTCTCCGACAATCGGAGTGACAAATCCTAATCGTGATCTATGCCAACTCAACAAGTACCATCGGAGACACCTGTAGAGCACATTTATAATCACCCAGTTACGTTGTGATGTTTGGTAGCACACAAAGTGTTCCTCCGGTATTCGGGAGTTGCATAATCTCATAGTCATAGGAACATGTATAAGTCATGAAGAAAGCAATAGCAATATACTAAACGATTGTATGCTAAGCTAACGGAATGGGTCAAGTCAATCACATCATTCTCTAATGATGTGATCCTGTTAATCAAATGACAACTCATGTATATGGCTAGGAAACTTAACCATCTTTGATTCAACGAGCTAGTTAAGTAGAGGCATACTAGTGACACTTAGTTTGTCTTATTATTCACACATGTACTAAGTTTCCGGTTAATACAATTCTAGCATGAATAATAAACATTTATCATGATATAAGGAAATATAAATAACAACTTTATTATTGCCTCTAGGGCATATTTCCTTCAGTCTCCCACTTGCACTAGAGTCAATAATCTACATTACATAGTAATGGTTCTAACACCCATGGAGTCTTGGTGTTGATCATGTTTTGCTCGTGAGAGAGGCTTAGTCAACGGGTCTGCAACATTCAGATCCGTATGTATCTTGCAAATCTCTATGTCTCCCTCCTTGACTTGGTCGCGGATGGAATTGAAGCGTCTCTTGATGTGCTTGGTTCTCTTGTGAAATCTGGATTCCTTTGCCAAGGCAATTGCACCAGTATTGTCACAAAAGATTTTCATTGGACCCGATGCACTAGGTATGACACCTAGATCGGATATGAACTCCTTCATCCAGACTCCTTCATTTGCTGCTTCCGAAGCAGCTATGTACTCCGCTTCACACGTAGATCCCGCCACGACGCTTTGCTTAGAACTGCACCAACTGACAGCTCCACCATTCAATATGAATACGTATCCAGTTTGTGACTTAGAGTCATCCGGATCAGTGTCAAAACTTGCATCGACGTAACCATTTACGACGGGCTCTTTGTCACCTCCATAAACGAGAAACATATCCTTAGTCCTTTTTAGGTATTTCAGGATGTTCTTGACCGCTGTCCAGTGATCCACTCCTGGATTACTTTGGTACCTCCCTGCTAAACTAATAGCAAGGCACACATCAGGTCTGGTACACAACATTGCATACATGATAGAGCCTATGGCTGAAGCATAAGGAACATCTTTCATTTTCTCTCTATCTTCTGCAGTGGTCGGGCATTGACTCTGACTCAACTTCACACCTTGTAACACAGGCAAGAACCCTTTCTTTGCTTGAGCAATTTTGAACTTCTTCAAAACTTTATCAACGTATGTGCTTTGTGAAAGTCCAATTAGGCGTCTTGATCTATCTCTATAGATCTTGATGCCCAATATATAAGCAGCTTCACCGAGGTCTTTCATTGAAAAACTCTTATTCAAGTATCCTTTTATGCTATCCAGAAATTCTATATCATTTCCAATCAACAATATGTCATCCACATATAATATTAGAAATGCTACAGAGCTCCCACTCACTTTCTTGTAAATACAGGCTTCTCCAAAAGTCTATATAAAACCATATGCTTTGATCACACTATCAAAACGTTTATTCCAACTCCGAGATGCTTGCACTAGTCCATAGATGGATCGCTGGAGGTTGCACACTTTGTTAGCATCCTTTGGATCGATAAAACCTTCAGGTTGCATCATATACAACTCTTCTTCCAGAAATCCATTCAGGAACGCAGTCTTTACATCCATTTGCCAAATTTCATAATCATAAAATGCGGCAATTGCTAACATGATTCGGACGGACTTAAGCATCGCTACAGGTGAGAACGTCTCATCGTAGTCAACTCCTTGAACTTGTCGAAAACCTTTCGCAACAAGTCGAGCTTTGTAGACAGTAACATTACCGTCAACGTCAGTCTTCTTCTTGAAGATCCATTTATTCTCGATGGCTTGCCGATCATCGGACAAGTCAACCAAAGTCCACACTTAGTTCTCATACATGGATCCCATCTCAGATTTGATGGCCTCAAGCCATTTTGCGGAATCTGGGCCCATCATCGCTTCCTCATAGTTCGTAGGTTCGTCATGGTCTAGTAACATGACCTCCAGAACAGGATTACCGTACCACTCTGGTGCGGATCTTACTCTGGTTGACCTACGAGGTTCAGTAGTAACTTGATCTGATGTTACATGATCATCATCATTAACTTCCTCACTAATTGGTGTAGAAGTCATAGGAACAGATTTCTGTGATGAACTACTCTCCAATAAGGGAGCAGGTACAGTTACCTCATCAAGTTCTACTTTCCTCCCACTCACTTCTTTTGAGAGAAACTCCTTCTCTAGAAAGGATCCATTCTTAGCAACGAATGTCTTGCCTTCGGATCTATGATAGAAGGTGTACCCAACAGTCTCCGTTGGGTATCCTATGAAGACACATTTCTCCGATTTGGGTTCGAGCTTATTAGGTTGAAGCTTTTTCACATAAGCATCGCAGCCCCAAACTTTAAGAAACGACAACTTTGGTTTCTTGTCAAACCACAGTTCATAAGGTGTCGTCTCAACGGATTTTGATGGTGCCCTATTTAACGTGAATGCAGCCGTCTCTAAAGCATAACCCCAAAACTATAGCGGTAAATCAGTAAGAGACATCATAGATTGCACCATATCTAGTAAAGTACGATTACGACGTTCGGACACACCATTACGCTGTGGTGTTCCAGGTGGCGTGAGTTGCGAAACTATTCCGCATTGTTTCAAATGAAGACCAAACTCGTAACTCAAATATTCTCCTCCATGATCAGCTCGTAGAAACTTTATTTTCTTGTTATGATGATTTTCCACTTCACTCTGAAATTCTTTGAACTTTTCAAATGTTTCAGACTTACATTTCATCAAGCAGATATACCCATATCTGCTCAAATCATCTGTGAAGGCGAGAAAATAATGATACCCGCCGCGAGCCTCAACATTCATCGGACCACATACATCAGTATGTATGATTTCCAACAAATCTGTTGCTCGCTCCATAGTTCCGGAGAACGGCGTTTTAGTCATCTTGCCCATGAGGCATGGTTCGCAAGTACCAAGTGATTCATAATAAAGTGATTCCAAAAGTCCATTAGAATGGAGTTTCTTCATGCGCTTTACACCAATATGACCTAAACGGCAGTGCCAGAAATAAGTTGCACTATCATTATCAACTCTGCATCTTTTAGCTTCAATATTATGAATATGTGTATCACTACTATCGAGATTCATTAAAAATAGACCAATCTTCAAGGGTGCATGACCATAAAAGATATTACTCATATAAATAGAACAACCATTATTCTCATATTTAAATGAATAACCGTCTCGCATTAAACAAGATCCAGATATAATATTCATGCTCAACGCTAGCACCAAATAACAATTATTCAGGTCTAAAACTAATCCCGAAGGTAGATTTAGAGGTAGCGTGCCGACCGCGATCACATCGACTTTGGAACCATTTCCCACGCGCATCGTCACCTTGTCCTTAGCCAATCTTCGCTTAATCCATAGTCCCTGTTTCGAGTTGCAAATATTAGCAACAGAACCAGTATCAAATACCCAGGTGCTACTGCGAGCATTAGTAAGGTACACATCAATAACATGTATATCACATATACCTTCGTTCACCTTGCCATCCTTCTTATCCGCCAAATACTTGGGGCAGTTCCGCTTCCAGTGGCCAGTCCCTTTGCAGTAGAAGCACTCAGTCTCAGGCTTAGGTCCAGACTTGGGCTTCTTCACTTGAGCAGCAACTTGCTTGCCGTTCTTCTTGAAGTTCCCCTTCTTCCCTTTACCCTTTTTCTTGAAACTGGTGGTCTTGTTGACCATCAACACTTGATGCTCCTTCTTGATTTCTACCTCCGCAGCCTTTAGCATCGCGAAGAGCTCGGGAATTGTCTTATCCATCCCTTGCATATTATAGTTCATCATGAAGCTCTTGTAGCTTGGTCGCAGTGATTGAAGAATTCTGTCAATGACACTATCATCCGGAAGATTAACTCCCAGTTGAATCAAGTGATTATTATACCTAGACATTTTGAGTATATGTTCACTGACAGAACTATTCTCCTCCATCTTGCAGCTGTAGAACTTATTGGATACTTCATATCTCTCAATCCAGGCATTTTCTGGAAATATTAACTTCAACTCCTGGAACATCTCATATGCTCCATGACGTTCAGAATGTCGTTGAAGTCCCGGTTCTAAGCCGTAAATCATGGCACACTGAACTATCGAGTAGTCATCAGCTTTGCTCTGCCAGACGTTCATAACATCTGGCGTTGCTCCTGCAGCGAGTTTGGCACCCAGCGGTGCTTCCAGGACGTAATTCTACTGTGCAGCAATGAGGATAATCCTCAAGTTACGGACCTAGTCCGTGTAATTGCTACCATCATCTTTCAACTTTGCTTTCTCAAGGAACGCATTAAAATTCAATGGAACAACAACACGGGCCATCTATCTACAACAACATAGACATGCAAAATACTATCAGGTACCAAGTTCATGATAAATTAAAGTTCAATTAATCATATTACTTAAGAACTCCCACTTAGATAGACATCCCTCTAATCATCTAAGTGATCACGTGATCCATATCCACTAAACCATGTCCGATCATCACGTGAGATGGAGTAGTTTTCAATGGTGAACATCACTATGTTGATCATATCTACTATATGATTCACGCTCGACCTTTCGGTCTCAGTGTTCCGAGGCCATATCTGCATATGCTAGGCTCGTCAAGTTTAACCCGAGTATTCTGCGTGTGCAAAAACTGGCTTGCACCCGTTGTATTTGAACGTAGAGCTTATCACACCCGATCATCACGTGGTGTCTCGGCACGATGAACTTTCGCAACGGTGCATACTCAGGGAGAACACTTATACCTTGAAATTTAGTGAGAGATCATCTTATGCTACCGTCGATCTAAGCAAAATAAGATGCATAAAAGATAAACATCACATGCAATCAATATAAGAGATATGATATGGCCATCATCATCTTGTGCCTTTGATCTCCATCTCCAAAGCACCGTCATGATCACCATCGTCACCGGCGCGACACCTTGATCTCCATCGTAGCATCGTTGTCGTCTCGCCAACTATTGCTTCTACGACTATCGCTACTGCTTAGTGATAAAGTAAAGCAATTACATGGCGATTGAATTTCATACAATAAAGCGACAACCATATGGCTCCTGCCAGTTGCCGATAACTCGGTTACAAAACATGATCATCTCATACAATAAAATTTAGCATCATGTCTTGACCATATCACATCACAGCATGCCCTGCAAAAACAAGTTAGACGTCCTCTACTTTGTTGTTGCAAGTTTTACGTGGCTGCTACGGGCTGAGCAAGAACCGTTCTTACCTACGCATCAAAAACACAATGATATTTCGTCAAGTTAGTGCTGTTTTAACCTTCACAAGGACCGGGCGTAGCCACACTCGATTCAACTAAAGTTTGAGAAACTGACACCCGCCAGCCACCTGTGTGCGAAGCACGTCGGTAGAACCAGTCTCGCGTAAGCATACGCGTAATGTCGGTCCGGGCTGCTTGATCCAACAACACCGCCGAATCAAAGTATGACATGCTGGTAAGCTGTATGACTTGTATCGCCCACAACTCACTTGTGTTCTACTTGTGCATATAACATCTACACATAAACTTGGCTCGGATGCCACTGTTGGGGAACGTAGTAATTTCAAAAAATTTCCTACGCAGACGCAAAATCATGGTGATGCATAGCAACGAGAGGGGAGAGTGTCGTCCATGTACCCTCATAGACCGTAAGCAGAAGCGTTATGAGAACGCGGTTGATGTAGTCGCACGTCTTCACGATCCGACCGATCCAAGTACCGAACGCACGACACCTCCGAGTAAAGCACACGTTCAGCTCGATGACGTCCCACGAACTCCGATACAGCAGAGCTTCGAGAGAGAGTTCCGTCAGGACGATGGCGTGATGACGGTGATGATGTTGCTACCGACGCAGGGCTTCGCCTAAGCACTGCTACGATATGATCGAGGCAGATTATGGTGGAGGGGGCACCGCACACGGCTTGGAACAATCAACTTGTGTGTTCTAGGGTGCCCCCTGCCCCCGTATATAAAGGAGCAAGGGGGAGGCCGGCCTGGCCTTGGGGCGCGCCAAGGAGAGGGGGAGTCCTCCTCCTAGTGGGAGTAGGACTCCCCTTTCCTAGTCCAACTAGGAAGGAGGAAGGGGGAAGGAAGGAGAGGGAGAGAGGGAGGAAAGAGGGGGCGCCGCCCCCTCCTTGTCCAATTCGGACTCCCGGGGGGGGGGGGGCGGGGGCACGGCCAGCCCTAGGCCCTCTCCTCTCTCTCCCACAAGGGCCATGTTGGCCCATTATATCCCCCGGGGGTTCCGATAACCCCCCGGCACTCCGATAAATATCCGGTGACCCCCAGAACTCATCCGGTGTCCGAATATGGTCGTCCAATATATCAATCTTTATGTCTCGACCATTTCGAGACTCCTCGTCATGTCCGTGATCATATCCGGGACTCCGAACTACCTTCGGTACATCAAAACACATAAACTCATAATACCGATCGTCATCGAACGTTAAGTTTGCGGACCCTACGGGTTCGAGAACTATGTAGACATGACCAAGACTCGTTTCCGGTCAATAACCAATAGCGGAACCTAGATGCTCATATTGGCTCCTACATATTCTATGGAGATCTTTATCGGTCAAACCGCATAACAACATACGTTGTTCCCTTTGTCATCGGTATGTTACTTGCCCGAGATTCGATCGTCGGTATCTCAATACCTAGTTCAATCTCGTTACCGGCAAGTCCCTTTACTCGTTCTGTAATACATCATCCCGCAACTAACTCATTAGTTGCATTGCTTGCAAGGCTTATAGTGATGTGCATTACCGAGAGGGCCCAAAGATACCTCTCCGACAATCGGAGTGACAAATCCTAATCTTGATCTATGCCAATTCAACAAGTACCATCGGATACACCTGTAGAGCACCTTTATAATCACCCAGTTACGTTGTGACGTTTGGTAGCACACAAAGTGTTCCTCCGGTATTCGGGAGTTGCAGAATCTGATAGTCATAGGAACATGTATAAGTCATGAAGAAAGCAATAGCAATATACTAAACGATCGTATGCTAAGCTAACGGAATGGGTCAAGTCAATCACATCATTCTCTAATGATGTGATCTTGTTAATCAAATGACAACTCATGTCTATGGCTAGGAAACTTAACCATCTTTGATTCAACGAGCTAGTTAAGTAGAGGCATACTAGTGACACTTAGTTTGTCCACGTATTCACACATGTACTAAGTTTCCGGTTAATACAATTCTAGCATGAATAATAAACATTTATCATGATATAAGGAAATATAAATAACAACTTTATTATTGCCTCTAGGGCATATTTCCTTCACCGGGCACCCCTCAGAAATGTAATCCACAACCGGACACCTCTACTATCGATGCGTGTACAACAACCGGGTGGGCCTGCCCGGGCGTATGAGGCGGGTTTGAGGCACCCTGCTGTAGATACTATCATAGAGCCATAGAACGACAGCTCCTGACGCGACATGGCTTGAGGCCGGAGTCAAAGGCCATCTTGTCTCGCCTGCTGACTACTATTGCGGCGCGCGATGCAAACATGGGGCTCATCCACAACGGCGTCGTCAGGAACAGAAACAACATGAGCCACGCGACATCGACAACTGCGTCGAGAGGAGTAGGACACTGGCACTAGCAAGGCCAATGGCACAGTATTGGCATGCAGTGCCATGCATGGCAAGGCCGCCACTCTGCAGAGTGCAGAGTCATCGAACAATCGCACCGCAGAAGGAAGAGGGTTGCGCCCAAGGCGCTAGCACCAGCATGGCCACCAAAGCACCACCAGCCATGACCGCGAGGAGTGGCACAGCGTCGAGAGAAGCAGAGGTCCCGCGAGCCTAAGCAGGGGAAGGAGAAAGCATGTATGGTGCTCTGGCTTGTAGGCAAAGGTAGGCAGGGAAGACGTGGAGCAGAATTGGTTTGCAAATACGCAAGAGATCCTAGGGCTTCGGATGTGGCGGTGCGAAGAGGAGTCGCTGATGTCGCCGTCCAACAAGAAATGAGAGGGGTCATCAGGGTCGATGACATGCGCGTAGAGAGCAGGACACTTGAGCTGCACCATGACGACGTCGTTGCCGGGAAGGCACGCGGGTAGGCTTGGAAGGATGGTGTAGTCGTGCGTGATCATGATGAGGGCACATACGCTGTTGTACGCGCCCTAGAAGCAGTACT
Source organism: Aegilops tauschii subsp. strangulata (assembly GCF_002575655.3). NCBI lineage: Eukaryota > Viridiplantae > Streptophyta > Magnoliopsida > Poales > Poaceae > Aegilops > Aegilops tauschii. Next base: position 38,470,794 of record NC_053041.3, on the reverse strand, counting down.
CATCCGCGAAAAGGAAATCTCCTACGTACAAGAAGTATTAAACCCCCTCTAGGGTCCAAAGCTCATAGGGGTAGTCAAACGCCTCCACCTCCGACTGCCATGTCAACGAAGACAGTGATGGAGGAGTTGTCGGCATGCTCTAGCCGCTCGAAGAATAGCATGTTCCCCTCGTCATGGATTGGCCCACGTCCGGTGACAGGAACCGCTCGCCTCCGTTGGAGAAGGAGAGGCGAGCAGAGCCGCGGCTTGAGGAGGTGACACCAATGGTAGGGTTGTAGCAGTGCTCTACGAGGGCGTTTGGATGAAGTGGAAGGGATTGTGCTCCGATGTGGACGTATAACCGTTGTTGCCGACTTCCGGACCAAGCAGCGAGGCGCATGGGGAGTGGTGTCGGAGGTGTAGGGTAACGCAGTAGAAAACAAAAAAATTCGACTTACGCACCAGCCCAGGACCACTATGGAGACTGCATACAAGGTTTGATCTTTTCGTTACCGACTCGTAGCGTAGCGGGAAGTAGAGTCGATGACGATCGGCGGTGCAGATCCCCGCAGCTAGGATTTACAACCTCCCAACCGCGAGGATGTAGACCGTCATCTGCCCCTCGGACAGCCCTCTGGGAGGCGGTCGGACAGTCCCACGGACGGTGTCGCGGACAGCCCTGCGGGAGGACCTTCAAAACACGGACGATCACTCGGACAGCCCTTCGGGAGGACCTTCGAAACTCGGACGATCACACAGAATGCCCTTCGGGAGGCACTCTCAGACTAAGACGAAACTACGATTTCTCTACAGAGTTGCACACATACGGTGTCATCTATTCGGTAGGGCTTCGCCGTCCAGAACTAGTTCCCACCGGAACCCAGACAGCCTTTCGGCTCTACAAAACTATTTCGCGGGGAGGGAGAGAGAAGCCAGATCATTGCAATGGCACTTGTATGTGAGAAAGAGTGTGTCTTTAGGCAGCCCCCTCCACCCCTATTTATAAGCCAAGCCCAAGGGTGGCTTCTCCAAGAAGCCAAGGGGGTAATACCAAAAGGCCCTCAAGGTGGCTTCTCCAAGAAGCCAAGCAAAAAGCACTTTCACTATTCATGACGACATTTTTCAGCGTCCGTTCGAACTGAAAATATTTATGTGGGCTCAGAACATTTCCAGTACCCACTAATATAATTTTCAACGCATTCCGAAACAATTTCAGTTTAGTGATTTTCATCTGTGAAAAGCAAACAAAAATGCGTTTTGACTATTTATGAAGACAATTTTTCACGTCCATTAAATCAGAAAATATTCTGTGGGTCATAGAATAATTCCAGTACCCACTAAAATGATTTTGGATTCGTTCTGAAACAATTTCATATAAGTGAATTTCATCTGTGAAAAACAACCAAAGCGGTACCGGCAGCTCCGGAACATTTCCGGTTTTTATCCCGAAAAATTCAAAAATTCCCAGAAGTTTCCAGAATAATTCTGGCACCCTCCAAGAATTATCAGGCGTGTCCCGAAACCAATTTGACTTAATGGTATATCTCGAAACAACTTTTTGGTTTTATGAAACTATTTTGCCATTCTCTCTCCGGAATTCTTCCATTGTCTCCAAAACTTTTTCGGCAAATTTCTCTCAGACTCCCTGTCTAAATTTCTCTCAGACTCCCTGTCTAGTATTCAGCAGATCGATGACCCTTAAGCGTGTGACCCTATAGGTTCGGTGAAGTATAGACATGACCCGGAACCCCTTCCGATCAATGATCAACATCGGAGCCGTGGACACCCATATTGACCCCTATACCCACACGAATAAATATTCGAGTGAACCTCCAGTTGCAGTGAGCTATTCCTGTTGCTTCGCGATATGTCACAAACACACGAGATGAGATTTATTGCATCCCCGTGGACGAATAATTTGTCCACCATGCAAGTTACCTCGTTATCGGTTTTGTTCTCTTTTCTCGTTTCCGTGTTCAGGCATCCATGTGATCAAATCACACTGTATCTGGCCAGACGATGATGGATACCGTAACACCGAGAGGGCCCCAGAATATCTCTCCATCGTCGGAGGAGCAAATCCCAATCTTGAGCTATCAATTTACATGACACACTTTTCCATGAACCCGTAAGCCGCCGTAATAGCCACCCATTTACGGATGACGTTTAACAAACCCCAAAGTTCATGAAGCAAGTATGAAGAAACTCAATACTCTCATGGTCTAAGGAATTATGCAAACATTAACCATCTCTGTGTTATTAACCATAAACTTGTGACGAATGTATCTCATAGCATAACATCAATTCGGGTCGATTCAACACAAATGTTCTTCTAACATTGTGCCCTCAAAGTTGCTGGCATAGACATGCCCATGATTGGGAAAACATAATCATCATGCAATACTTGAGCTAGTCTTAGAGGCATGACTAGGAATACATTTTATCTTTTATTATTCCGCACGTGCACATGGGTTTTCCCCAGAGCCTTTATGGATATACGGGCTCGGGAACCACAATAGTTATAGCATGGAACATAAACATAATCATGAACTTGGAGATAAATAATATCATTTATTATTGCCTCTAGGGCATATCTCCTACAGGCTCCCACTTGCACTAGAGTCAATAATCTAGTTAATGCTAATGCACTTTACACCTATGGCATACCGGTGTAAAAAATGCTTTGCATGTGGTATAGCCTGATGTCCATCGGATCTGACAATTTCAGCTCCGTGTGTATCTCCGCATATCCTCGCGTTTTCACGCTTTCACAAAATTCATATTTTGTGCGGATTTGGCTTTGTATATATGTGAATCATTGGTCGAAACCTGATTCCTCAAACTGAGTTATGGAGAAACTATCTGCAATAGTGTCCCATTGACCAAAGCCTTCTTGGAACCATACTAAGTTCATGAATGAACTATATGATTCAACATCTTTGTATTTGTCGCTTCTGAAGCGGCAACATACTTCGCCTCTGTTATAGAATTCACCACAGTAACTTGTTTGGAACAATTTCCAACTAACCGCACCACCATATTGTGTGTTACACAAAACCCTCAATTTAAATCGAAAATTGCATGGAGAAAAGATGAAGATTGTATCGATGTAACCTTTTACAACGAACTCTTCATGATCTCCACTTGCGAGAAAACATGTCATCAGTGCTACTTTAGTACTCAATGATCCTTTTTCACTGTTGTCCCATGATCAGTACTTTTGATCACTTTGGTATCTATACTCGCAACAGCTTGGGAGTATTGGACATATCTGGTTGTCTTACATACCATGCAATACATGATTAATCCAAACACAAGAGTGTGTGGAATCTCCATCATGTATTTTGCTCATCAGTGTTTTGGGACACCGATTCTTGCAAAAACTCTTTCCATGCGACTTCGGCAAGAATCACTCCTTCTCCTTCTTAGTGCTAAACGGTTTTAGCATCTTGTCAATATGTATTTTTGCTCAGTCCTATTAGGTAAATCTATCTCCATAGATCATTATGCCTAATATCAAGGCTATTTAGCCCAAGAACTTCATCGAAAAACTATTCTCAATTGAAGTCCTAATTCGTGTCAAGAAATTTATTTCCAATTAACAATGTGTCAAGCACACAAGGTTTTCATAAATATTATTATGCTCCCACTTACTTTCTTGAAACCACAATCATCTTCGTTACCCATTGATGAAGTCAAACCCCTTTGACCATTCCATCAAAAATGAAGATTCCAACTCCATTTTGCTCTCTCCTGTCCACAGCTGGAACTCTGAAGCTAGCATACTTACTAGCATCCTCTGAACCGACAAAACACTTTGGATTGTATCACATACAAGTCCTAGGTTGTATTTCCATTTCATGGAAATTCTTTTGTCATCCATGTTTCATATCTCACGTTTTGAAATATGTATTAATTGCTAGTTTAACCAAACTGACTTTAAGCATTGCTACGGTGAGACAATCTCATTGTAGTCAACTCCTTGAACTTGTTATTGCAACAAGTCAAGCTTAATGGATAAAACATTTTTATCCGTATCAGTTTATAGTCCCATTACAATCCGTTAGACTCCAAGTCTTTTGGAGGGTTTATCAAGATTTAAATCTTGAATCATTTATGGAAACTATCTCGGATTATATTGGCATTTAGCCAATTCCGGAGTCAGGGCCCATCAACGCTTCCTTGTGTATCATAGGTATACTGTTGTCTAACAAGAATATCTCGTTTGCGCACCTGAGAGGTTTGCACGAGCTTTGCCTATGTTGTTCAGCTGCAAGTTCGACCGAAGTCCATACATCTCATGTAGAGGCTTCCGTATCAGTCGTAGTAGGAAACTCTGGAATCACTTCCAAGGTTCCTTTCCTTTGACCTGATGACGAAGATACTTGTTATCTCGTCAAGTTGAACTGTCCTCCCACTTACCCTTTTGCAAGAACTATTCTCTTTAAAAGCATACCGTTTTGTGGCAAAAATCCTTTGCCTCGGTATAGTGGTGGGGGAATACCCAATGACTTGGGATAACTTACAAAGTAGCACTTGTCTGATTTGGAATACGTTTGTAACCTTTTACACAAGCCCCATATTTCAAATGTTAAGAAAAGATATAACATGGTTGGGCGTACCATACCATGCCGTCATTTCAACAGACCTGATGGAGCTCTTTTCAGTGTAAAAGCCGCAGGCTCTAAAGCATCTCTACTCCTAATGGAGTAGTTGGTAGTCTCCGCCGGTCAATTTTTGTCCCATCAGAGACGGTTTTTTTCGTCCTCGATCCCACCTCTCGCATCCCATCGATTCCCCCCTCCGCCCTCGAACCAGGAAAGAAAAAACGATAGGCTCCCACGATATCCAGTGCTAAACCCTCCGATTAATCGAAAAAAACTCGTTCTAAAAAAATCTACGAAAAATAGCCAGACGCTCGCACCCGAATCCTCGTGCCCTCGACGTGGCCTCGGAGACCTCCACCGCCATTGCGGAATCCCTCCGTCTCTCAGACCACATCACCGCCGCCGACGACCTCTCCCAGTCCCCCTCGGACCACGCCGCCTGCCTTCCCTCCCCTCCCCTCCCCTCCCCTCATCAGAAAGAAGAAGAGACAGAGATGCTCTTCCTCAGACGGTGGCGGCGGCCAGATCGAGCAGGGCAGGGCACCACACGGCGCTCCCCGATCCGCCACGGTCGCAAGAGGAATCGCGCCGGACGGGAGAGGACCGTCTGCTACGACTGCTTCGTGCGTCGTTGTTGGAGATGCTCGCGCGCCGGGAGCTTCCTCCGCTCTCCCCCTGCCCCGACCGTAGGTACTCGATCTCTCGCCCTCCCTTCCCTTCTCCTCTTTGATCTTCTCTTCTATTCTCCCCACCCTGATGCGCCATCCCTTTTCCCTTCCACACGCACACGCAGACGCAGCAGCAGCAGCAACGCACACCGCCATTGGTTGTGGCTGGCTGTACCTCGGAGCTCCTTCCTTCCTGCTTCCCCTGATTGCGCCTACGGGGAGTAGGTAAGCCCGTCCCACCTGCTCTCTCAACATATACACGTTTGGTACTACTTGACTAGCACGAGAAATCTTAACTTTTCCTAGCGATGAACTTGTTTTCTGGATCCCAAATGGAGGATGAAGTTGAATATATACTACAGCCGGATGATCAAGTCCAAGTATTCGTATGTTGCTATTCTGTAACCCTGTAGCGTGTTTAAGATGATAAAATATTGGTAGTCAATGACCAAATAATGAATCAAATTTACAGCTTTTCACGCTCTGAAGATGTACTACATTCTACAGCGGTCTGTGAAACGCGAATGCAAATGGGTTTCTCTGAATCTCTTCTCTGTGACTAAATATCATTAGCAATTTATTTTAGACTAGAAGGAGGAACTTATTATTCAATTAAGAAGATTTCTAAACCCTCATTTTTTTGTGTGATAGGTGAGCGTATATCATATGAACATCAGACTAGGAGAAGAATATGGAGTGTTGCCGGAATATATTTTCTCAGATGTGGGATACTGCCACAAGTATCTAAGAAGTGGGACGACCGTGAGTTGCATGGGACAATAAACTTAAACATGATTGTTTGTGCATTCAGCGGAACAATAAACTTAGACATATAGATATTGATCAATCAAATGTTTTGGACCAAGCCCGTGTGGATCATAGTAGAGACGTCGTCTATCACCATGAATTGTCATATATTCTTTAATGTTACATGAAATATGAGTTGTCCTATTTTTATAAGAGTTCATTAGTTGGGTATGACCATCAGACTCTAAATACATTATACATAGTCTTTCACAATTTATATTTTCTCCCATATCGTATGTCCATTGAATTTTTGTATACGTTCGTATCTTAACAAAAAATCTTTGTGATTAAAAATGCAGCTTATTCATTTGAATGGTGCGAGCAATATATTTGGATTGGGAAAGCACGAAGCAGAAGCAACCATCTCATATGTCAAATCGGAAGCAAGAGGCTTGCAAAATCCTTTAATATTGATTCGATTGCAGCTCCTAGCAAATAACTTTTCCTCCAAAATTTCTGCGGAGAGCGACAATTTGATCCTAAACTTAGTAGGAAGATGCATGAAGGTACCACCCTGAGACTTGCTTTTTTTATGGCATCATTGTTTTACAACATTGTTCTATATCAGCTAAAATATTTGCTCCTGCTAGCTAGACTCGCACCATATTAGCTACAGATTGAAGGTTACAATCCTTTTCTTTTTATATAACCTCCATTTATTTGTATCATTAATTTTCTGTCCATCTATCTTTTGCGCAGATGTTTTACTCTGTCTTTGAGATTGTAACACCATGAAAGCAATTTTTTTTTGTGGTGACCACTGACCAATATATGTATATAGTAGGCTCACTCGGAAATTGATTTATGTGGCCTGAAAAAGGTCCACGTCATTTATTCACATTTGGTCAAATTTCAGTAAATAACAGTGTAGCTACCTTAATTTGAGGGATGTAGGGATTTCGCCCTGGCCTCAGCTTGTTGTTGAGTGTCATAAAGAGAAGAAGAGCAATCAGCTATATGCAAAACTTCACACCAAATTATTCCCTGGATGGTCTCTATTTTACTTTTCATTTACTGAGAAATTATATAATTCGAGTGTAAGATATTACATGTGTTAATTTGAGGTGAATGTTAAATGATGGTGTGACTTGCTTTTGTATCAAGAAATATTAATATAACAATAGAATCAGAGAGTTTTATCTCACTTGTCTCAGTGCAAGCCATGTTTGTTGAATGTCGGTATTGGATGAACCACTTTTGACTTGATAATCTTTGTACGAATCTTCCTATGAGATGCTTGGTTATGAGAGTACTGGTCAATTTTCATGCAAGAATTGATTTTCTATCTGGTAGCTATTAGTATCTTTTAGAAGGGAGATTACTTTGCTTCAGGGTACAGGATGTTGTGAGCTTTGTTTTTATTGCCTTCTTATATTTCTGACATTGACTTCCTTCCTTTCCTTTCATTCTCAGTAAACAAAGGAAGCCTTGCGCCAAGGAGAAGCAGAACTCTCACTGTTTCTTGTATTCACCGTATCGTAGGAAGAAATGTCGAAGGTAATCAAAATGTTGCGACCCCTACTTTTATTTAGTTCTTCCATGCTTTAGTTCTTGCAATGAGGGCTCCATGTTCTGTTTTAGAAAGAGTGCAAAAATCTGGGCCACTGTGATGCTTCATCATTTTGTCATGTTGTTTTGCTGCAAGGAAATATATACATCAATTTGGCCTGCATTTTAACGTGCTTGCTCCAATTTTTGATGCATTTTTATTCTGTTAATTTATAGGTTCTTGCTTACACTGTGAATGATGAGGCAAACAAGTTTTTCCTTGGAGGTGAGATGTCACTTGACAACACGAAGGTAACTGTCTAGAACTTCGGGACCAAATGGAACTAAAATCATTGTACGGATATCGGTATTGGATGAACCACTTTTGACTTGATAATCTTTGTACGAATCTTCCTATGAGATGCTTGGTTATGAGAGTACTGGTCGTTTATCATGCAAGAATTGATTTTCTATCTGGTAGCTATTAGTATCTTTTAGAAGGGAGATTACTTTGCTTCAGGGTACAGGATGTTGTGAGCTTTGTTTTTATTGCCTTCTTATATTTCTGACATTGACTTCCTTCCTTTCCTTTCATTCTCAGTAAACAAAGGAAGCCTTGCGCCAAGGAGAAGCAGAACTCTCACTGTTTCTTGTATTCACCGTATCGTAGGAAGAAATGTCGAAGGTAATCAAAATGTTGCGACCCCTACTTTTATTTAGTTCTTCCATGCTTTAGTTCTTGCAATGAGGGCTCCATGTTCTGTTTTAGAAAGAGTGCAAAAATCTGGGCCACTGTGATGTTTCATCATTTTGTCATGTTGTTTTGCTGCAAGGAAATATATACATCAATTTGGCCTGCATTTTAACGCGCTTGCTCCAATTTTTGATGCATTTTTATTCTGTTAATTTATAGGTTCTTGCTTACACTGTGAATGATGAGGCCAACAAGTTTTTCCTTGGAGGTGAGATGTCACTTGACAACACGAAGGTAACTGTCTAGAACTTGGGACCAAATGGAACTAAAATCATATGAGATGTTGATAGTTGCATGATCCGATCAGTTTTGTACCTATACTGAAGTAACATGGTGCTGACAATGGGTGCATCAAGTAGCAATTCTGTTTTTCAAATTAGTTACCTAGGCGCAGTGGACATCTTTCTTCTGATTTCAGAAATGTACTGAACTCTGAACACTGAAGTTAGATCTGACAAGTAGATTTATCTGAACGCTGCTGCTAATGTCGCGCTCGCTCGCGCTCGTGCACGACCGCTGCCACCGTTCGAGAGCCCATGCGCGGCCATTGCTGTCGCTCGCATGCCCGTGCGTGGCCTTATTGCTCCTGCTCGTGCCCGTGCGCTCTGGTTGAGTTCAGCTCTGATCCTCTCGGTGGATGATCCTACTATTCTGGTGATTCAGCTCAGATCCTCTAGGTGGCTGCTCCTACTGCTTCAGTGTGAATCAGTCGATCAGGGACCATGCATGAATCCCGTCCGCTACTGATGTTGCTGCTGACTGAAATTGGTTCAGTTGTAATTGGTTGATTGCTTGAGTTTATCAGTCTAGCTAAGAGTTTGTTTTCTGCTAATGGTATAGCATGGCTGATAATATGTGTTTAGTTCACTAATTAATAAGAATTATTTTCTCTTGCCAGCTTCGGCTGCAGCAGCATCTTGCCTGCATCATATATTTTGTATTATGTTTTTGTGGGCATGCTGGTTTTGAATTTTGGCATCGATGGATAGAATTCCATGCAAACTATAATGTTGTTGTTCAATGATAACCCACAAGTATAGGGGATCCCAACAATTTTTGAGGGTAGAGTATTCAACCCAAATTTATTGATTCAATACAAGGGGAGCCAAAGAATATTCTCAAGTATTAGCAGTTGAGTTGTCAATTCAACCACACCTGGATAACTTAGTATTTGCAGCAAAGTAATATAATAGTAGTGGTAACGGTAACAAAAGTAACAGTAGCAAAAGTAATATTTTTGGTGTTTTGTAGTGATTGTAACAGTAGCAACGGAAATGTAAATAAGCGAAGAACAATATGTTAAAAGCTCGTAGGCATTGGATCGGTGATGGAGAATTATGCCGGATGTGGTTCATCATGTAACAATCATAACATAGGGTGACACAGAACTAGCTCCAATTCATCAATGTAATGTAGGCATGTATTCCGAATATAGTCATACGTGCTTATGGAAAAGAATTTGCATGACATCTTTTGTCCTACCCTCCCGTGGCAGCGGGGTCCTAATGGAAACTAAGGGATATTAAGGCCTCCTTTTAATAGAGTACCAGAACAAAGCATTAACACATAGTGAATACATGAACTCCTCAATCTATGGTCATCACCGGGAGTGGTCCCGATTATTGTCACTTCGGGGTTGCCGGATCATAACACATAGTAGGTGACTATAGACTTGCAAGATAGGATCAAGAACTCACATATATTCATGAAAACATAATAGGTTCAGATCTGAAATCATGGCACTCGGGCCCTAGTGACAAGCATTAAGCATAGCAAAGTCATAGCAACATCAATCTCAGAACATAATGGATACTAGGGATCAAACCCTAACAAAACTAACTCGATTACATGATAAATCTCATCCAACCCATCACCGTCCAGCAAGCCTACGATGGAATTACTCACGCACGGCGGTGAGCATCATGATATTGGTGATGGAGGATGGTTGATGATGACGATGGCGACGGATTCCCCTCTCCAGAGCCCCGAACGGACTCCAGATCAGCCCTCCCGAGAGGTTTTAGGGCTTGGCGGCGGCTCCGTATCGTAAAACGCGATGAATCCTTCTTCCTGATTTTTTTTCTCCCTGAACACGAATATATGGAGTTGGAGTTGAGGTCGGTGGAGCGTCAGGGGGCCCACGAGGCAGGGTGCGCGCCCAGGGGGGCAGGTGCGCCCTCCACCCTCGTGACAGGTGGTGGCCCCCCTGACGTGGATTCTTCTTCCAGTATTTTTAATATTTTCCAAAAATATGTTCCGTGGAGTTTTAGGTCATTGCGAGAACTTTTGTTTCTGCACATAAATAACACCATGGCAATTCTGCTCAAAACAGCGTCAGTCCGGGTTAGTTCCATTCAGATCATGCAAGTTAGAGTCCAAAACAAGGGCAAAAGTGTTTGGAAAAGTAGATACGACGGAGACGTATCAACTCCCCCAAGCTTAAACCTTTGCTTGTCCTCAAACAATTCAGTTGATAAACTGAAAGTGATAAAGAAAAACTTTTACAAACTCTGTTTGCTCTTGTTGTTGTAAATATGTAAAGCCAGCATTCAAGTTTTCAGCAAAGATTATAACTAACCACATTCACAATAACATTTAGGTCTCATGTTTACTCATATCAATGGCTTAATCGACTAGCGAGCGATAATAATAAATCTCGGATGACAACACTTTCTCAAAACAATCATGATATGGTATAACAAGATGGTATCTCGCTAGCCCTTTCTGAGACCACAAAACATAAATGCAGAGCACCTTTAAAGATCAAGGACTGACTAGACATTGTAATTCATGGTAAAAGAGATCCAATCATAGTCATACCCAATATAAATTAACAGTAATGAATGCAAATGACAGCGGTGCTCTCTAGCTGGTGCTTTTTAATAAGAGGGTGATGACTCAACATAAAAGTAAATAGATAGGCCCTTCGCAGAGGGAAGCAGGGATTTGTAGAGGTGCCAGAGCTCGGTTTTGAAATAGAGATAAATAATATTTTGAGCGGCATACTTTCATTGTCAACATAACAACCAAGAGATGGTGATATCTTCCATGCTACACACATTATAGGTGGTTCCCAAACAGAATGGTAAAGTTTATACTCCACTCCACCAACAAGCATCAATCCATGGCTTGCTCGAAATAACGAGTGCCTTCAACTAGCAACAGTCCCAGGGGAGTTTTGTTTGCAATTATTTTGATTTAGTTTGCATAAAGTATGGGACTGGGCATCCCGGTGACCAACCATTTTCTCGTGAGTGAGGAGCGGAGTCCACTCCTCTTGAGAATAACCCGCCTAACATGGAAGATAAGGACAACCCTAGTTGACACATGAGCTATTCGAGCATACAAAACAGGATTTCATTTGAAGGTTTAGAGTTTGGTACATACAAATTTACTAGGAACGGCAGGTAGATACCGCATATAGGAAGGTATAGTGGACTCATATGGCATAATTTTGGGGTTTAAGGGATTGGATGCACCAGCAGTATTCCCGCTTAGTACAGGTGAAGGCTAGAAAAAGACTGGGAAGCGACCAACCAGAGAGCGACAACAGTCATGAACATGCATTTAAATTAATAAACATTGAGTGCAAGCATGAGTAGGATATAATCCACCATGAACATAAATATCGTGAAGGCTATGTTGATTTGTTTCAACTACATGTGTGAACATGTGCCAAGTCAAGTCACTTAAATCATTCAAAGGAGGATACCACCCCATCATACCACATCACAACCATTTTAATTGCATGTTGGCACGCAAGGTAAACCATTATAACTCATAGCTAATCAAGCATGGCATAAGTAACTATAATCTCTAATTGTCATTGCAAACATGTTTATTCATAATAGGCTGAATCAGGAACGATGAACTAATCATATTTACAAAAACAAGAGAGGTCGAGTTCATACCAGCTTTTCTCATCTCAATTAGTCCATCATATATCGTCATAATTGCCTTTCACTTGCACGACCGAACGATGTGAATAATAATAAGAGTGCACGTGCATTGGACTAAGCTAGAATCTGCGAGCATTCAATAAATAGGAGAAGATTGGTTTGAACTGGTTCATGTCAATCCTCAATACTTAAGAAAATTTCTTTTTCAACATCTTCACATAATCTTGTAAACCGCAGTGACATCATCTTCTAGGACCACGGTAAACCGCCGTGACGTCACCTGTTATTTAAAACTGTGTATAATCCACCTTCATTAATGAGCCTCCGACAATCGAGGCGACAGCTCCGCCTCATATCCAAAATTTAGGCTCCTCGATTTTGGCACCTGACGCTTATCTTTCTGCCCTTATAAATAGGGCCAGGGAGTCTTTCCATTTTTCCCCCTCGTGCCTCTTCGTGTCGTCGTCTTCCTCGCGCCGACCGACCCTCGAGCTCTGCCGCCGCCGTACTTCGTCTCTGCTTCGACAAAGGCCGCTGCATCAACCTGATTGTATCAGAGAAAAGCGGTGATCCCCCGTTGCTTCCTCCTGCACCGGTAAGTCCCTCTTCTTCTCGCCCTAGATCCGCCATTAGGGTTCGATGTTCTTCATAGCTTGAAACTGTTCTTCCTTCGGTAGCACCAATGGCCGGTTAGATCTGACTATTTTCAGCGCCTTTTGTAGTTTAGAATCCTTTCTTCTTGTTAAGGCACCTGCTTGATATCCAAATCATCTGAACTTACTGAACTTTTTGAGCGCTTGATATTAGACTAGAGTATATTTTGATTATCCAACGCACGACAGATCTGAAATTCCCATGCCAAACTGTGAAACTTGTTTTTTTCCTTCACTTATACATCTTTATACTTATACCTTTAATGCCAGATTAGGCGGTTTAACTTCACAGAAAAAATGATGACCCGGTAGATACCATTAGTCCCCTGTTGAACCGCCAATGCATTACACTGTTTCCATTGTCAGACTCTGGTTTACGAATAACCAAATCCGGTTTATCAATATGCTTGTATCCTTATACCGCTGTATAGTTGTCCACTGTAAATCTTAAACCGGCAATAATCATGTTTCAGATCTTTCATTGCCATGGCCAAGCAAATCTATGAATGCAATTGGGATCCTTCTCGAGTAACCGAAGAACAGTTAAACAATCTTGTTAAAACGGGCGCTTTAGCCAAGAAATATGTCATCCACTAGAGGGTCCCTGGCCCGGAAAATCCTCCTACACCCAAGGACGGAGAGGTAGTCGTGTTTGCTGACCATCTGAGTTGAGGTTTTAGCCCTCCCGGTTCGAAATTTTTCCGAGATGTACTAGCCAATTTTCAGTTGCGCCCTCAAGACATCGGTCCCAATTCTGTGACCAACATCTGCCACTTCCAAGTCTTCTGTGAGGTTTATCTGCAAGAGTAACCTACAGTCGAACTGTTTAGGGATTTCTTTCACTTAAACCGTCGCACAGAGTTCACGGATGGACCCAATACGGAACTGGGCGGAATGGCGGTTCAAAAAAGGAAAGAAGTCACCTTCCCTCATCCCAAACTCCACAGTCACCCCAAAGAGTGGAACCAGACTTGGTTTTATTGCATGGATACATCTCCACCTGATGAAAACCCCCTGCCCGGTTACCGCCCTGAACACCTTAGCAACACACATCCTTTTCCTCAGAGGTTGACAGCAAAAGAAAGGGCCAACTATGCTCCCCAATTATCAAAGCTTAGAGCCTTCATTGCGAACGGTTTGACAGGAGTTGATCTGGCTCGTTGCTGGATAAGCTGGAGTATTCTGCCCTTAAGCCGGCGCTCCGGTTTGATGTGCGAGTATACGGGGAGTTTGAAGGATGCTCAGCGACATATTGACATTCAGCTTACAAATGTAGAAGTCACTGAGGCTGTAAAGAAAATGCTGAACGAACCGGAGGCTGTCTGTGCCCAAACCGGACTACTCCCTTTCGGCGCTTTCAACAAACCGCCAGCTGTAAGAATCATATAATCTTTTTATCTGAAGTTGCTTTTGTCCAAATATTCTCTGAAAGTGTGATTATTTTCTGACAGGGTGATGATCCATTCTGGAACAAGAAACAACCACAAGACAAACCGGTCAAGCCGCAAGATAAACCGGTCAAGCCAGTTCGTCCAAAGACCAAGGTTATCAAAAAACCTGCCAAGAAAAGGACCACTGCATCCTCCGAGCTACCAGCTGATGACGATGTGGGTAATCCGGAATCGGAGGTAGAACTTGACTCTCTTGGTTCATTTTTCGTACATCTCATTGACAATGATTATTATCAGGGCGACGCTGAAGGCAGTCATGCTGATGACGTAGAGGTAACCATTCTTTCCTCCGATTCAGATCCTCTGCCAACATCAAAAATCCGTCAAGCAAACCGGAAAGTAAAATTTTCTCACCCCCTTGCTTACTTGGACCCAAACTTTCTTTTGAAGATGCAGCAGCACGTGGCTCGCCGCACAACCCGGCACAGCGGCCAGGTAGTTACCTCCGCCGGTTTACCGAACAGTCTGATTCGGAAACGCCGATCAGAGGTCTCTTATCCCATTGATACTTCATGCCCCAAAGCAGGTTGTTTCCGCCAGCCTCTTAACCCGTCTGATTCAAATTATCAGGGTACTTCTCACTCATCTTCTGGCAAGTCGTCGGCCACAAAACTTCCACCCCTCAAAATGGTTCTTGGGTGAGCTATACACTTGTTGTTATCCTTGATGTTGCTATTTTGATATACTGTACTGATCCTCATGTTTATTTTTCTCAGCGCCAAGCCCAGACCCAGCAAGAAAGCTCGGTTGAATAAACCGGCTGATGAAGACGTGGCTGTTGAACCGAAAAAAACTCCAGATCCCGAAGAGACCAACATTGATGCCATACTGAATGACAGACCGCCTCAAGATCATGACTTCGTTGCTAAGCAGGCAGAAGTTGACACCACAAGCCATGCTGACCAGCCAACCAGCCCTATCCGAACTGACAATAAACCGGCAAGTCCAGTTAAAAATACTAACAAACCGCCAACCCCAGTAACGGCTGCTGATGACAAAGATGATGAAATTATGATTACTAGCACTAGCCATACCGCTCCGGGCAATCCTGTCGCTTTGTCAAAGTATACTGCCAAAGATGAGCTCTCTGCAATTGGCAAAGGCAAATGGAACGCCGATTTGTCAAATTATGCCCATCTGAATGCTCAAGACCTTCACTCTGTCTTCCTGAACCATCTGTACACCAGCCGTGACTATGAAGCCGGTTTGGTAAATATGATGAAGGAGCGATATGAGGTAACTTCATAAGTGTCTCTCTTATATTTAATTGTAGCTTATCAACTCCAGAGTATCCCCCAAGTGACGGTTTAAGATACCAATTTAAACCGGGACTTAGTAACAATTTCATGTTTGCAACAATGCATCTTAACTTCACTGATGTAGCCCCCAAGGGCCGGTTTAACTTTATAAAGATGAACCGGGACTTTGTAGAAGAATTCCCATATTAGCATTTTATGAGCAAATACACATTAGCCCCCAAGTGCCAAGCTTAATACTTGTATTGTGCTTGGGACTTGTAAAAATTTCTGATAAAGAGTAAATATGCATTAGCCCCCAAGTACTAAGGGCATAACTTGTTATGTGCTTGGTACTTCAAATCTGTACTGTCAACTCATTATATATCTGTCTCTTTATAAGCTGAACTGAGCAAGAAGGAAAGCCAAACTGCTGATCTGCAAGAGAACCTCAAGTCCCAACAAGCTGAAACCTCCAAAGCAAAGGAAGAATTGACCAGCGCTCTAGGCGCTATGGAGAAACTGAAAGAGGGCTTCCACAAAGAGCGGGCGGATTGGGAGACTGAAAAAACCGCTTTGATAAAAAGGGCTGAAAAAGCAGAAGCCGCTCTTAAACCGGTGGTTGATGAACTGACCGGCGTAAAGTGGCAGATTCATGCCATGACTGCTGCTGTGTTCAGTAAAACATCTTTTCCCTAATACTTTCAACATATCTCTCCCATGTGTTGTCGGTTTACTGATGTGTACAATGGTGCAGGAACTCGCATTAGCCATCTGGGCTCTGATGTACAGAAGAAGTTGAAAGCTGCCTACACTCTGATAGAGCAGCTGTATACCGGTGCGTAGCAGATCATCTATACTGCTTCACATAATAATCCTCCTCCCACTTTGATCAAGGATACCTTAGAAAGGTTATCTATGCTTCCTGCCCGGGTAGACGAGCTATAGAAGTTTGCCGCTAGAACGGGCGCTTTGGCCGCACTAACCCGGGCAAAAGCGTGGGTACCTGACTTTGATCCAGTGGGGCGGCCCAAGGCTATCCCAGTTTAAAGGAAGACGGAACAGAATTTGGCAATGATGATCTCCGAATCATAAACCGGGAAGTACGCCCATTGGCTTGTCAACCGGTTGAAGAGGCAGATCTTTCGTACTATCAGGCGAGTTATGATGATAAGAACAGACGGGTTGCAGCACCAATTCCAGAAGCGCAAAATCTTATCCCACCAATCCGTAAGCACACTTATGCTCCTGACATTGAACCGTCCACGCTGATCAGCGATGAAGCTGTATTCCAAGCCCTACCTGGGATCGACTGGGCAACTGTTGATTTCCAGCCACTGGGTAGAGAGGAGGGAGTTGAACCGGTGCGAGATGATCCGCAGCCGTCAGGCCAAGCTGGTGACCAACCATGAACCGGAGGCCGGTTTAGTCTTCTACATGCTGCAACATTTATTTGAGAAAACAATTGTCCTTTTGGGCACTGAAACGCCTTGTAATAGGCTAGTTAAAATACTTGGTCTGGTGTGCCTTCGTGCATATTTATTTGCGACTTATGCTTGCTTAATCCGACATGCTTAAGATATGATATTCATAATCCATAGCCATTTATTCAAGCTGTTCCTGCAGATAAGAATCTTAAAGCGCCCTGGCGGTTTACCCCCGGGCGGGTCATGATACCCAAATATATATACGACCAAGATTTATAACCAAGGTTGTAAAAGATAACCAAATATGGAAATATATAATACCTACGACTTTTAGGCATGATGTTGGCTGACCAACTTTGTAATGAGGGCCATAACCTACTCTGGAGGATAAGTAACTCCTGTTATATGATACCGGTTTACAATAAAACCGTTCCGTGTTGTGATGAACACCGGTTTATTCCGTACTGGTGACTTTGAGTCAAAACCAGACCGGTCTGATAGTCCCCGGATTATAATTCGATCGTGTACTGACAACTTGTAGTTGACAGCCTAACCGGGTTGATAAACACCGGTTTAAAAACATCACAAATCTTATGAAAACAAAGAAAACTTAGCAAAAGGCAAATGAAAACCGTTGTAGTCGAGGCTTTTCACGGGCTGCCAGGCCCCAAATTCGAGGCTTTTCATGGGCTGTCAGGCCACTGAGTTAAACCATTTTTGCAAAGCCTTTTAAGATGGTCCTCAATCCTTAACCAATCATCGTTTTAACTTGACAAGTTCAGGGTCTTCATTTTAGAGTAACTTGTCAAAGTTCGAAGGGTCATACCAGGTTTACCTGGGCGGAGTGACTTACTTAAATAGGCAGGTTAACCCGGGGTTTAGGTGTATACACCAGGCTTCCAAGCCATGGCTTGATAGCCTGTTACAAGTGTAGATTCTTAGTTCATTTTGACAGCAAAGAATCCCCAAGCAACATTGTGAGCTGTGCTCAGTGGGTGCCTATGTTTGAGCTGTCATTTTACAACACTCTCTTTGGCCCCGGATTGATGTGGCTTTGAGCCGATCAAGAGGTGTGACTGTGGTTCGGATACGACCAAACCCCCAAGTGATGCTGTGGCATTGCGCCGATCAAGAGGTGTAGCTATGGTTCAGATACGACCAAGCCCCCAAGTGATGCTGTGGCATTGCGCCGATCAAGAGGTGTAGCTATGGTTCGGATACGACCAAGCCCCCAAGTGATGTAATATAAAGCTTTGAGAAGCTAAATCAAGGGGTAAACCGGACACCGCTTTGTAAGCTCCATGTAAACACACATGATGTAAGAAAAACAACAGATACCCCGCTTTAGCTGAGGTTCCGGTTTATTATATTGATCATAATATGTACAATGTCATAAAATGTACATAAGCAGAGCCTATAGCTCAAGTATAGTAGGGTCGAAGATGAGCAATATTCCACGGCCGGTTGGTCTCCTCCTCCGATTTACGTGAGTCTTTGCGCTCTCGAACATCGATTAGGTAGTATGACCCGTTGTGCAGATTCTTGCTGACCACAAAGGGTCCTTCCCAAGGGGGGGATAGCTTATGCAGATCCGTCTGATCCTGGATGAGCCGAAGCACCAAATCACCTTCTTGAAAGGTTCTAGTTCTAACCCGGCGATTATGATCACGACGCAGATCTTGCTGATAAATCACCGAACGGGCTGCCGCCATGTCACGTTCCTCATCTAACAGGTCAAGAGCTTCCTGTCGTTCCTTCTCGTTGTCAGCTTCAACATATGCCGCTACACGAGGCGAGTCATGACGGATGTCACTAGGAAGAACTGCTTCCGCTCCATAAACCATGAAGAATAGTGTGTATCCTGTCGATCTGTTGGGTGTGGTATTGATGCTCCACAACACAGAAGGTAACTCCTCAACCCAACAACCCGGCATCCGTTGCAAAGGAACCATAAGCCCGGGTTTGATGCCTCTCAAGATCTCTTGATTGTCCCTCTTCGCTTGACCATTGGACTGGGGGTGAGCCACTGATGACACGTCAAGCCGGATGTGCTCACGTTGACAGAACTCCTTCATGGCACCCTTTGATAGATTGGTACCATTGTCTGTTATAATGCTGTGTGGAAAGCCAAACCGGAAGATCACCTTTTTGATGAATTGAACCGCCGTGGCTGCATCACACTTACTAACTGGCTCTGCCTCCACCCACTTCGTGAACTTATCAACCGCCACCAAGAGGTGGGTCTTCTTGTCCTTGGACCTCTTGAAAGGCCCAACCATATCCAGCCCCCAAGTCGCAAACGGCCAGGTGATTGGAATCATCCTCAATTCTTGAGCCGGTACATGAGCGCGCCTTGAGAATTTCTGAGCCATCACATATTTTGACCAAGTCCTCGGCATCAGCATGAGCTGTCAACCAATAGAAACCGTGACGAAACGCCTTGGCCACCAAAGATTTTGAACCGGCGTGGTGACCACAATCTCCTTCGTGGATCTCACGCAAAATTTCACGGCCTTCCTCAGGAGACACACAACGTTGAAACGCCCCTGTCACACTGCAATGATGTAACTCTCCATTGATAATAGTCATGGACTTGGACCGCCGGATTATCTGCCTGGCCAAAGTTTCATCCTCTGGTAACTCGCCCCGGTACGCCAGATATGGAACCGTCCAATCCGGGATAACATGAAGAGCCGCCACCAACTGAGCCTCCGGATCAGGAACAGCCAAATCCTCTTCACCAGGGAGCTTGACGGACGGATTATGCAAAACATGCAGGAAGACATTAGGTGGAACCGGTTTACGTTGGAAACCCAGGCGGGTTAAAGCGTCCGCCGCTTCATTCTTCCGCTGGTCCACATGATCCACCTGATAACCTTTAAAGTGACCTGCAACAATATCCACCTCACGACGATATGCTGCCATTAGTGGGTCCTTGGAATCCCAAGTGCCGGACACTTGTTGAGCCACCAGATCCGAGTCACCGAAGAACTTAACTCGGCTTAAATTCATCTCCTTAGCCATCCGAAAACCATGGAGTAAAACCTCATATTCAGCTGCATTGTTAGTGCAAGGGAACATTAAACGGAGAACATAACAAAACTTATCACCTCGTGGGGAAGTTAATATGACTCCAGCCCCCGAGCCCTCCAATTGCCTGGACCCATCAAAATGAATAGTCCAATAAGTATGATCCGGCTTCTCCTCTGGCGCTTGTAATTCTGTCCAATCATTGATGAAATCCACAAGTGCCTGAGATTTGATCGTCGTTCGGGGTATGCATTTCAACCCGTGAGGCCCGAGCTCTATAGCCCACTTAGCAATCCGGCCAGTTGCTTCCCTGTTCTGGATTATATCTCCCAAGGGAGCAGAACTGAACACCGTGATGGGATGACCTTGGAAATAACGCTTAAGCTTCCGGCTTGCCATAAAAACCCCATACACAAATTTTTGCCAATGCGGGTACCTCTGCTTGGACTCAATAAGTACCTCACTGATATAGTAGACCGACCGTTGAACCGGATATTCCTTTCTGGCCTCCTTGCGCTCCACCACAATAGCCACACTAACAGCCCGGGCGTTAGCTGCCACATATAGCAACAATGGCTCTTTGTCAACCGGAGCAGCGAGAACCGGCGGATTAGCCAGCTGCCGCTTTAAGTCCTCAAATGCTTCATTAGCGGTGTCACTCCAGACGAAGTTATCCGTTTTCTTCAGCATCTGATACAAAGGGATGGCCTTCTCGCCAAGGCGACTGATAAACCGACTCAACGCGGCAATCCGGCCTGCCAGGCGTTGAACATCATTGATACACTTCGGTTTGGCCAAGGAGGTGATGGCCTTGATCTTTTCCGGATTAGCTTCAATACCCCGGTTAGACACCAAAAAACCCAAGAGCTTGCCTGCAGGTACACCAAAGACGCACTTGGCCGGATTAAGCATCATTTTGTAAACCCGCAGGTTATCGAAGGTTTCCTTCAAGTCATCAATCAATGTCTCCTTCTTCCTTGATTTCACCACAATATCATCCACATAGGCGTGAACATTGCGGCCGATCTGTTTATGAAGACAATTCTGCACACACCGTTGATAAGTCGCCTGGGCACTCTTGAGCCCAAAGGGCATGGACACATAGCAGAAGGCTCCAAAGGGAGTTATGAAGGTTGTCTTCTCCTGGTCCTTAACTGCCATTTTGATCTGATGATAACTAGAATATGCATCCAAAAAGCTCAAACGCTCGCAACCCGCCGTAGCATCAATAATTTGATCAATACAAGGGAGGGCAAAAGGATCTGCTGGACAAGCTTTGTTAAGGTCCGTGTAGTCCACACACATACGCCAAGTGCCGTTCTTTTGAAGAACCAGCACCGGATTAGCCAACCACTCAGGATGGAATACTTCAACGATAAATCCAGCCGCCAAGAGCCTGGTTACTTCTTCTCCAATAGCTTTGCATCTTTCTTCATTGAACCGGCGGAGAAACTGCTTGACCAGTTTATACTTGGGATCAACATTGAGAGTGTGCTCAGCGAGTTCTCTCGGTACTCCTGGCATGCCAGAAGGGTTCCATGCAAAGATGTCCCAATTCTCTCGGATGAACTCGATGAGCGCGCTTTCATATTTCGGATCCAAGTTAGTGCTGATGCTAAACTGCTTGGACGAATCGCCAGGCACGAAGTCAACAAGCTTAGTCTCATCAGTCGATTTAAACTTCAGGGCCGGATCATGCTCTGTAGTTGGTTTCTTCAACGAAGTCATATCTGCCGGATCAACATTGTCCTTGTAAAACTTCAACTCTTCTGTTGCACAAACCGACTCAGCATAAGCCGCATCACCTTCTTCACACTCCAGAGCAATCTTGCGGCTCCCATGCACGGTTATAGTTCCCTTGTGACCCGGTATCTTGAGCTGCAGATAGACATAACAAGGTCGTGCCATAAACTTAGCATAAGCTAGCCATCCAAATAGGGCATGATACGGGCTTATGATTTTCACCACTTCAAAGGTCAAAGTTTCTGATCTCGAGTCATGCTCATCTCCAAAAGCCACCTCCAGAGCTATCTTACCAACAGGATATGCCGACTTACCAGGCACCACACCATGGAACACCGTATTGGACGGTTTAAGATTTTTATCTGTTAACCCCATGCGACGGAAAGTTTCATAATAAAGGATATTGATACTACTCCCTCCATCCATGAGTATCTTAGTGAACTTATAACCTCCCACCTGAGGTGCCACCACCAGAGCCAGATGACCTGGATTGTCAACCTGGGGTGGATGATCTTCTCTACTCCACACAATCGGCTGCTCGGACCAGCGCAAATAACGGGGCACCGCTGGTTCAACGGCATTCACCGCCCTTTTGTGAAGCTTCTGATCACCCTTGTCCAAGCTAGTGGTGAAGACATGATACTGTCCGCTATTCAACTGCTTCAGGTTGCTCTGGTAACCCGACTGCTGCTGCTGCTGCTGATTGCCCTGATGATTATAGCCACCTTGGTTACCCTGATTACTTTGATTGTTATGTCCACCCTGATTACCGTGGAAGCCTGAACCGGAATTTCCTCCACCATAACCCGGCCCATGAGACCCGAGGCCCGAACCGCCTCCTGGTCCATGATCATACCAGAAAGAATCAGAATTTTTGAACTCTTGCATGATGTAACAATCTTTTCAGAGGTGCGTGGATGGGATCACCTTCGTCCCATGCTTTGGACAGGGCTGGTTCAACAGATAAGACAAACGGTCCGGATTAGGACTTGGCCCTCCACCGCGCTGGGGCAGTTTACCCTTATGTCGCAGGCCCTTGTCATGTGTATTAGTATTAGCCACAAAGTCTAAACTATGGTCCGCCTTACGCTTGCCGCCGTTTCCATGACCCGCCGGGTTGTGGTGCTGCCCCTTGGCGTTGCCGCTCTTTTTTCCCTTCCCTGTCTTATCATCGGCAGACTCGGGATCCTTGGTACTATCAGAGTCGGCATACTTCACCAGTGCAGCCATGAGGGTTCCCATGTCATTACAATGATGTTTGAGCCGTCCCAACTTCAACTTCAGGGGTTCAAACCGACAATTGCCTTCCAATGTTAAAACTGCAGTGTCAGCGTTGATGCAGTCCGATGAATGCAAAATCTCCGAAACCCAGCGCACCCAATGGGTTGTTGACTCTCCTTCCTCCTAGACACAGGCAGCTAAGTCCACAATTGACATGGGCTGCTTGCATGTATCCTTGAAATTCTGAATAAACCGGGCTCTCAACTCGGCCCATGACCTGATAGAATTAGCCGGTAAGCTCTTTAGCCAAGTGCGGGTCGTCCCTTCTAGCATCATGGTGAAGTATTTCGCACATGCCGCATCATCCACATCCAGCATCTCCATGGCCATCTCATAGCTTTTGACCCATGTTTCAGGGGATAAATCGGCGGTGTAATTCGGCACCTTGCGCGGGCCCTTGAAATCCTTGGGCAAGCGCACATTGCGCAACGCCGGGACGAGACACGGCACTCCCAAAGAACTAGAGGTAACTCCTGGTTCCACCGATGTGGTTGGCCGAACCGGAGTAAGCTGACGGGCTTCATGCTGCGCCGCTAACTCGGCCTCTCTGCGTGCCCGAGCCCGGTCCACCACCTCCTGAGCATCATCAGCACCACCCGCCGGGTTATTGCCACGGGGCGGATCACGGTTCCGCGCATTGCTTGACACTGCCGGTTCATCCATACGCCTGCTGTAACTCCGGCTTGGACGGGGAGTGGAATGAATCCGATCGCGACTATATGAATAAGCCTCCTATTGAACCAAGGCTGTCTGAAGAAGTTCCTTAACCCGACGCGTCTCGACCGCCGCCGGAGAATCGCCTTCGATCGGGATGGCCGCCAGCCGTGAAGCGGCCGCGACAATGTTGTCCATCGGGTTGTAGTAATGACCCGGTGGCGTGGGGACATGCGGTGTTACCATGTTGTTCTGACGAGGCAGATCCACCAAACGTGGTTGAACCGGCGCCCCTGCTCCAGGTGCCTCCGTCCGGTTTACCACTGGCGGTTTACTGGTCCCTGCTCCTCGGGTGTTAAAGAGATTTCTAGCGTCATAAACCGGCGGCAGGCGAGATCGGTGACTCCTCTTCAGGACTTCGTTCGACGCACTCTGATCTAGCATAATCCGGTAAGCTTGTGCATCCAAAGCGGCCCGCTCCGCGGCTATCCTGGTATCCTCAGCTGCTAAGTCGGCTTTGGCCTGGGTGATCTGATCTTTCACTTTCGCGATTTCCGCATTGTGTGCATTCTGATCCGCCGGGTTAACCTCCGCCATCAGCGTTGCCAACGCGTCAAACAAATCAGATAGAACCTGAGCTGGCGGTCGCACAGGGCCTCCTGCCCCGGCCGCTGTTGCTGCTGCCGATCCGGAAATCATCGCCGCTGCGGTCGAAGAGTGGAGCACCGGTTACGTACCGGCCATGAAGATCGCAACCCGGTTTGGCAGATCAAAGGGGTCCGGAATACTGTCGCCATCGGAACAGCCCCAATCCGGCCATCTTGTAACTGATATAACGACTCGGTCTCTTCGGTCGATGACTCGTCGCCGGAATAAACGACGGTCTCACCACCAGATTCCGATATATCCTCAGATTCCCCTCCATGGATAACTCCCACGAAGGCATGCTTCATGACAGGCTTGACCCGGGCAGATCTCGCACGCTGAGCCGTTTCGACGAGGTCGGTGCAGATGTCCGGCTCAGGGCCCGGTTCGCCGATCTTGCCAATGAAAACGTGTATGCCACCAAAGGGGACCCGGTACCCGTACTCGATTGAGCCGGCCTCGGGGCCCCAGCCTGCATCGTCGATGTAGAGCTTGCCGCAATGACTCTTAGTCATCCGGCCCACAGCGTAACCCTTGAGTCCTTCGAAGTTGCCCTCCAAGAACTTGAAACCATCGTGCGATAGCCCCACGGTGGGCGCCAACTGTCGTGGTTTTGTCACGACAGATGTCCTAGAGAAAGGACTTAGTCGTGGAGTCATCGCTACGGGTTAACTTAAAGGGGTTAAAGCAGACAAGGGACGCAAGAGAGTTTTATACTAGTTCGGCCCCTTACGATGAAGGTAAAAGCCTACGTCTAGTTGTGATGGAATTGCTGGGGTTTCAATGACCAGGGAGCGGATAGGCTTTGCCTGAGTCTCGAGTTGTTGTCTGTTGTCCTTGAACCGCCGCCGGGTCGTCCCCTTATATACATGGGTTGACGCCCGTCGGTTTATAGAATCCCGAGGCCGGCTCATAATCATGTCCGGCTCGGTCCCTGCTACTTCTATCTTACAACACAAGTTTACATATTAATGCCGGTTTATGTCTACAGGCCTTAAACGGGCTTTGGGCCTTGGGCCTTCATAAAGCGTCACCGTCTGTCTTCATGGACTTCAGATACAAATGAACTACTTATGGGGTTAACCCGGCCTCTCCTGGCCGGTTTACGCCCAGTGGTAATATCCCCAACAGGAGGTAAATTCTTAACATCTTCAGCTTTAATACCCTTTTCTTTCATAGATTTCTTTGCCTCTTGCATATCTTCAGGACTGAGAAATAGAACACCCCTCTTCTTCGGAGTTGGCTTAGGAGTACGCTCAGGAATTGGCTCAGGAAGTGTTCAATTATTTTCATTTGTCAACATATTATTCAATAGAATTTCAGCTTCATCCGGTGTTCTTTCCCTGAAAACAGAACCAGCACAACTATCCAGGTAATCTCTGGAAGTATCGGTTAGTCCATTATAAAAGATATCAAGTATTTCATTTTTCTTAAGAGGATGATCAGGCAAAGCATTAAGTAATTGGAGAAGCCTCCCCCAAGCTTGTGGGAGACTCTCTTCTTTAATTTGCACAAAATTATATATATCCCTCAAAGCAGCTTGTTTCTTATGAGCAGGGAAATATTTAGCAGAGAAGTAATAAATCATATCCTGGGGACTACGCACACAACCAAGATCAAGAGAATTAAACCATATCTTAGCATCACCCTTTAATGAGAACGGAAATATTTTAAGGATATAAAGGTAGCGAGTTCTCTCATCATTAGTGAACAGGGTGTCTATATCATTTAATTTAGTAAGATGTGCCACAACAGTTTCAGATTCATAGCCATAAAAAGGATCAGATTCAACCAAAGTAATTATCTCAGGATCAATAGAGAATTCATAATCCTTATCAGTAACACAGATAGGTGAAGTAGCAAAAGCAGGGTCAGGTTTCATTCTAGCATTAAGAGATAGCTGCTTCCATTTAGCTAATAACTTCTTAAGATCGCTTCTATCATTGCAAGCAAGAATAGCTCTAGCAGATTCTTCATCCAGAACATAACCCTCAGGCACAACAGGCAATTCGTATTTATTAGGGGGAGAGTCTTCATCATCACTATCTTCAATATTATCAGTTTCAATAATTTCATTCTCCCTAGCCCTAGCAAGTTGTTCATCAAGAAATTCACCAAGTGGCACAGTAGTATCAAGCATAGAATTGTTTCATCATAAGTATCATGCATGGCAGAAGTGGCATCATCAATAACATGCGACATATCAGAATGAATAGCAGAAGCAGGTTTAGGTGTCACAAGCTTACTCAAAACAGAAGGTGAATCAAGTGCAGAGCTAGATGGCAGTTCCTTACCTCCCCTCGTAGTTGAGGGATAAATTTTTGTTTTCTCGCCTTTCAAGTTCTTCATAGTGACCATCAGATATAATCCCAAGTGACTCAAAGAATAGAGCTATGCTCCCCGGCAACGGCGCCAGAAAATAGTCTTGATAACCCACAAGTATAGGGGATCGCAACAATTTTCAAGGGTAGAGTATTCAACCCAAATTTATTGATTCGACACAAGGGGAGCCAAAGAATATTCTCAAGTACTAGCAGTTGAGTTGTCAATTCAACCACATATGGATAACTTAGTATCTACAGCAAAGTATTTATTAGCAAAGTAATATGATAGTAGTGGTAACGGTAAAAGAAGTAACAGTAGCAAAAGCAATATTTTTGGTGTTTTGTAGTGATTGTAACAGTGGCAACGGAAAAGTAAATAAGCGAAGAACAATATGTGAAAAGCTCGTAGGCATTGGATCACTGATGGAGAATTATGCCGGATGTGGTTCATCATGTAACAATCATAACATAGGGTGACACAGAACTAGCTCCAATTCATCAATGTAATGTAGGCATGTATTCCGAATATAGTCATACGTGCTTGTGGAAAAGAACTTGCATGACATATTTTGTCCTACCCTCCCATGGCAGCGGGGTCCTAATGGAAACTAAGGGATATTAAGTCCTCCTTTTAATAGAGTACCGGAACAAAGCATTAACACATAGTGAATACATGAACTCCTCAAACTATGGTCATCACCGGGAGTGGTCCCGATTATTGTCACTTCGGGGTTGCCGGATCATAACACATAGTAGGTGACTATAGACTTGCAAGATAGGATCAAGAACTCACATATATTCATGAAAACATAATAGGTTCAGATCTGAAATCATGGCACTCAGGCCCTAGTGACAAGCATTAAGCATAGCAAAGTCATAGCAACATCAATCTCAGAACATAGTGGATACTAGGGATCAAACCCTAACAAAACTAACTCGATTACATGATAAATCTCATCCAACCCATCACCGTCCAGCAAGCCTACGATGGAATTACTCACGCACGGCGGTGAGCATCATGAAATTGGTGATGGAGGATGGTTGATGATGACGATGGCGACGGATTCCCCTCTCCGGAGCCCCGAACGGACTCCAGATCAGCCCTCCCGAGAGGTTTTAGGGCTTGGCGGCGGCTCCATATCGTAAAACATGATGAATCCTTCTCCCTGATTTTTTTGTCCCCGAACACGAATATATGGAGTTGGAGTTGAGGTCGGTGGAGCGTCAGGGGGCCCACGAGGCAGGGGGCGCGCCCAGGGGGGCAGGCGCGCCCTCCACCCTCGTGGACAGGTGGTGGCCCCCCTGACGTGGATTCTTCTTCCAGTATTTTTAATATTTTTCAAAAATATGTTCCGTGGAGTTTCAGGTCATTCCGAGAACTTTTGTTTCTGCACATAAATAACACCATGGCAATTCTGCTGAAAACAGCGTCAGTCCGGGTTAGTTCCATTCAAATCATGCAAGTTAGAGTCCAAAACAAGGGCAAAAGTGTTTGAAAAAGTAGATACGACGGAGACGTATCATTCAAGTGTAGGATAATTCGTTTTCATGTCTCTGTTGTGTGTGCACGTGCAGGTGCCAAAGGCGTCTGATAGAACTCAGGTGAAGACCAAGGAGGTTTGGCTCTCGGACATGCCACCAGTAACACTCGATGATACCGACGTGCAGACTGTAAGTTCTGTTTCTCCCTATTTGATTCAAGCTTGAAATATTCATGGATGCTAAACTTCAGTCAGTAAATGAACAAAAAAGGTGGCACTGATCTTTTAGTCAGTTTTCTGTCAATGCCTATGACTTCTGGGGTAACAAGAGTACCACATTTTGCCAATATTTTCAGGTTTGTATGAATAAGGACGACGTAGTAGTTCATGGGTTATCCCTGATTTCCCCTCTTAGGCGAATATCTAAGCTGGAGATAGTTGGTTCTGTAATTTAGATATCACCTTAGCAACCGCCAAATCTGCTGCTGTTGTTGATTTATTATTATTACTGGTTTCTCTTACATAGACAAAAACAATTCTAGAATATCATCATCCAATTATGAGCATATAGGTTTTAGTATTGTCTCTACTTGTGTGCTGGTAGCCTAATACCATCTACCAAAATGTAGTTAGTAGTTACCTATGGGACAATTGCCTTGTTGATGCCGACTGATATGTGATAATTTGCAGTAGAATGTCCAGTAAACACACAGACAGATATAAGGTGGCATATGTATTTCTTACTTATTTTCTTCATTTTATCATTATAAGGAAAGTATGGATCCCAAGTTCAAAGCCATATCCAATTAGTTTGTCTCGCAAAAAAATACAAGGAATGCTAAACGATGATTTACCCATGGAGGCATGGACCGAGATTGCTTTAATTTGGTCGTACGGAAGATTATGTTTGATGACATCCAAACGACACAAAAACCAAAACAATTGATAGAAATACATTATCTGGACATGAAATATTGGGTATGTTTTTATATTCATTATATACTTTTTTCTATATTCAATTTTTTAATTCTAACCAATTATTTTATATACTGATTTTTAATTGTTTTGGCTGGAGACTTGCTTGCTGGTGGCTGGTGCCCTGCATGGACCTGGTGGTGCCGTCGGTCGCGGCGCTGCCGCCACCGTCGTTGCAGCAGCTAGGTCTGGAGTAGCCGAGTAGGGGAGAAGCATACTGAAGTCTGGATTCTGCTCCTCCCACCAGCCAGTTGAGGGTTGGAGTCGTCGGCCGGCGCCGTCGTCAGGCATCAGCTAAGTTAAAGAATTGGGAATCAAGCGACTGGCTGGTTCGTACGGGTGGGCTGCTCTTAGTGCTCTGCCAATTTGGCCTTCAGATTGTTGCCTGCTTAACTGCTTGTGGGATGTATAAGCACAAAAACAGTGCAAAAAATTACAAATGAAATATAATATTTCAAAAAAATGTTCATCACCATAAAAATGATAACCTTTTAAAAAATATTATCAAATTTTTATTTAGGAAAACACCTCAAAATAAAAAATATCCGTGCTTTCTGAACAACCAAAAAGTACTTTCATCTGATGAAATGAAAGTGCGGAACTGAAATAGGTATGACGAACATTGTTAGGGTACGTCCAAATTTTATGGTCCAAAAAATACTCAGTGTAATCTTATTTCTGACATTTGCAAAAATAGGACTAAAAAGTGTTGCATAATGGCACATGGAGCAGGTTTCAAGTTTTTGCCCCGAGATCTCCTCTCGTCTCCTTTCATTCGTTCTTTCTTTCCTTTTCTTTGTCATTGGGGTCGAAGGGTATGCAAAACTTAATTAGGCACTATAGAGTTGGCTGTGCGATAGGGGAAAATGACTTTGATGCTTAGCTTGGATGTTTGCTTAGTATGCATAGAGTTGGCTGTTTGCTTAGTATGCTTAGGATTTGATGTGGTCCATGTCTGTTCTGTACCGCCCTGGTTTGGTGTTAGGTTGATTTGGTTTATGATGCATTTGGTTGCTGTAGGCTGGGTGCACAAGACTTTGTAGACCAAAACATGTCAAAAGCTAATTCGGACGGGTCTTCTGCAAATAATTTTCATCTCCAGACATGCCTTGAGTAGATTATTGAATCATTTTATAAGAATCAATTTAACTTTGTACTGTTGCAGCTTCATTATATATGTACTTACCAGTGCATCTAAAGGTTCAACAATGCAAAAACCACCATCAGTCTTGGCTAGATTGACATTGGAAGAAATATAATGATGAATCATGAACTTCATATAATCCTTGGCCTAGATTGCATGCTCCTTATTTTAAAACTGTTCCTTTAATGGCTGTCAAACTGGTATGCGCGAGCAAGAACCGCAGTATCAATGTGAAGACTTGAGGAAGAAGGTAGTGTTATTGAGCTTACAAGTTACATTTTTTTGTGTGTAACATAGTTTTTTATAGTAAAATTGTATCTCTCTATTGGGTATGGCTTTCTAAATGGCATTCGGTGTAACCTGCCAAATCTCTCCCATGCATAAATGATTTTTCAAAGTATAGCACCCAAATGATTCACCCATGACATGTTCTTGGAACTGATTTGTACTACTGATTATTGAAAACACGAGTGTTACATTTTGTAGTCTGAAAATATGATAATGATGCCGAGAGAAGAGAGCATGCGTATGATCCATGAACATGATGTGCAACAAGAGATAGTGGTGATTCGTACTTGCACTGATTTGTACTTCCTCAGAGAACCATCTTGATCCTTCTTTTTTCTTCATAATATTGCCAACCATTGAGATTGTTGTGCGGAAGGTCGCGGGCGCTAGAGATTGTGGCACGGTTTAGAGGGTTGGCCGGCGGGGGAGGCGGCGACTCGGGTAGGGGGCGATGAGCAAAATATTTCAAAAGCCCGTGGCAACGCACGGGCATTCTACTAGTTACTCTTTAAAAGTGATAATGGCAAATTTATTTATGTCATCTTTGATCTTACCATGTCATAAATGGTTTGATTACATCTTCACAGACATTCCACTCATAGTGGTGTTCCGGGAGGTGTAAGTTATGAAACTCTTTTCACAACTCATCAGACATTTGCTAAACTTGTAACTCAGACATTCCTTTCTGCAATCAAATTGTAGAAACATAATTTCCTTGTTACAATAACTTCTACTTCATTTTTGAAAACCTTTCGAATGATTTCAAAAGATCCAGACTTACGTCTCATCAAGTAAATATCCATATATCTACTTGAGTCATTTCTGAAGATAGATAAATCCACTACTAACAACATTTATCGGACTACACACATCAAATGTATGATCACCAATAAGTTTGTTGTTCGTTCCTTATGGCCTGTGAACGGTATTTCAGTCACTTCACTATTCGGAGGAAAGTTGCAAGTGTGAGATGATTCAAAATCAAATGACTTCAAAATCCATCATAATGGAATTTTTCCGTGCGGGTTTCTCCAATGTGACCAAATGCAGTGCCACACATGTGTGGTATTCTCATAGTCTTGCGACATTTAGCGTCAGTGTTATGGATGTATCATTTTACCATCAATATTCATAACATACATCCCATCTTGGATAGAAGCATGGCCCTTCATGTTATTCATAATATTGAACAACAATTGTTCTTTTATGAACAACCCTTTTGCAATAAACATTGTGCAATGGGGCTAGAGTGTATGAAACTCTAAAATGAATTATGAAAGTAAACACAGAGGTAATATATTAATATCATTATTCATAACATACATCTCATTCATAATGAAAGTATGGCCCTTATGTTTATTCATAATACTGAACATCAAAAGTTCTCTTATGAACAACCTTCTTGCAAGATACCTTACACCAAGGGCTAGAGTGTGTAAAACTCTATAATGAATTATGAAAATAAATACAGGGAATACACCGATGGAAGGTATAGTAACTTTTACTATGTTCCTAGCATGTATTAAAACCTCATTCCTGGCTAGTCTTTTTAGGCCATAGCAGCTCTTACATTGATTCGCAACAGAATGCAATTGAGCGGGTATCATTGTGATTAACTCACAATACCAAAGAATTAGTGATTAACATCTTTAACCATAATTCCCAAGAACTATATCTTTGACCAGCCTTCTATACATCAAAAACTTGTATGACATTCATACATGAGCTGGATATTCCAGTCATCTTTCTTTCTGCCTTTATACTTCCAACAATTTAACTTTTAGTATTTCTCCTACTCGCAAAAGAAGCACCCAACTTAAGACTGGCGTTAGCCCCGGACTTCCTAGGCATGTAAGTCATACTATCACCCTTTGGACACTTCCTTTCTCTTTAAGTTGTTGTTTTATTCATCTTTCATCATATGACAAGCGTTCTTCTAGATCCCTCTCTTATCACTGTAATGCATAGTAAACACTTTACTAATAATTGGCAAACAGACATTGCTTTGGATATTTCATATCTTTCAGCCTTTGTTTGTATCTGAAAATTAATTTTCAGTTCCATGAATATCACATAACTATCCCAAACTTTCAAAGCTCGAGTTTCATGGAAGCAAACATATTGCACTTGACCGCAACGGAATTCTAGCTTTTGGATCGAAGGACGAGAGTCTCATCATCCATTGAATTTAGCGGGAGTATACGGAAAGCAGGCGATAGGACAAAGTCCTTCTCGGCACTTGTGAGGACAATCCTCACATTACGTTACCAAACGTAAAGTTTTAACCAGATATTTAACAGCTATTCAATTTTAACAAGGAAGGTGGAAACGCGAGCCATTATTCTACAACTATTTTGCAAGAAACACTTAGACAATGTTCATAATTAATTGCACTAAGAATTAAACATGTTAATTCAATAGTGCACTCCCACTCAAATCAATATCTCTCAAAATTGATTATGAGTGATACAAGACCCACATTTCGATTCCACGCCATTGATGTGGACATCACTGATGACAAGAATTTCAATTGGTAGGCAAACATGCCGATCACATCTCCATGTGACTCTTGTTCATGTTTCGATGGGTGTGTTCCGAGCTCAGGTCGATCCTGCCTGAACGTCAAAGACAACCAAGTGATCTTGCTGCGAGGTCTGACCTCATCCGCCTCATTCCTCTCGATTCGTTCGTACCCATGTGGACATGGCGCACCCTGAAAAGATACGAATTACAGACGGTGCTACACTTGGGTGAACACTAACTACTTTGATACTTTGAAGTGAGAGATCACCTTAATAAAAAGCGACTACCGCGCAATCAAGAAGGGTGTATCAAGAGGGATAAACATCTCAGGCAATTCATAATAGCATGATATGGTATAGCCCCTTCTGACGGAGAAGTCTTTCATTTCTTTGTCTTCGGCATTCGCATCGGTGTTCACCTTCGCAAAGATTGCCACCACCTTGTTGATGCACCAGATAATATTGTTATCTCTATAGCTAATAAAATAAGTGCATTACTTAAGGTTGACATGCAGGTCATTAAAGTGACAATCATATGGCTCCAGCCATCATGCCGAATCATGACACGCAGGTCATGTTAATCAAATTACATCATATAGTCATCTCACATAATCAAATTAGTATGAGCACTGCTATACCACATCACATGCACATCCTGCAAAACCAAGTTAGACGCCTCTAATCAGTTTATGCAAAATTTTATTTTACGTGGCTTCTAAGGTTTTGACCTAAACCGTAGCTACCAACATTCATCATCAAGTATGGTAGTTCATGTGGCTAGATTAATTTTGGGGGGTGTATGAAGCACGAGATAATAAAATCTCGAACCCCATACTAAACTTCGTCATACACATGACCCCGTGCAGATCATATCTGCATTGCCCTTTTGTCTGCGAAATTTCATCTTTCTTTCTAACTATGGTGGATTTCAACGAACTGTTAGCACTTCGTTGATCAATCAGGATCGCGGATTGCCAGAACATTGAAAATCCACCATGCAGTTATCAAGATCAGAAATAGGCAAATTCCAGGGAAGTAACAACAACATCAGGTAACAGATTTCATCTGCTACCCGCACAAATAATTTTTAGTAATAGAACTCATCTACTACAAATTATATTGTGCAACACCCATACATCTCTATGTGTTCTAGATCGAAACCTGCATCTATGCATAGCACGGCTCTGATACCACTGTAGGGTAATGCAATAGGAAACAAAAAAATTTGACTTATGCACCAGCCCAGGACCACTATGGAGACTGCATACAAGGTTTGATCTTTTCATTACCGACTCGTAGCGCAGCGGGAAGTATAGTCGATGACGAACGGCGGTGCAGATCCCCGCAGCTAGGATTTACAACCTCCCAACCGCGAGGATGTGGACCCTCATATGCCCCTCGGACAGCCCTCCGGGAGGCGGTCGGATAGTCCCCCAGATGGTGTCGCGGACAGCCCTTTGGGAGGACCTTCAAAACACGAACGATCACTCGGACAGCCCTTCAGGAGGACCTTCGAAACTCGGACGGTCACACGGACAGCCCTTCGGGAGGCACTCTCAAACTAAGACCGAAACTACGATCTCTCTACAGAGTTGCACACATACGGTGTCATCTATCCGGCAGGGCTTCGCCGTCCAGAACTAGTTCCCACCGGAACCCAGACAGCCTTTCGGCTCTACGAAACTATTTCACGGGGAGGGAGAGAGAAGCCAGGTCATTGCAATGGCACTTGTATGTGAGAAAGAGTGTGTCTTTAGGCAGCCCCCTCCACCCCTATTTATAGGCCAAGCCCACGGGTGGCTTCTCCAAGAAGCCAAGGGGATAATACCGAAAGGCCCTCAAGGTGGCTTCTCCAAGAAGCCATGCACAAAGCACTTTCACTATTCATGACGACATTTTTCAGCGTCCGTTCGAACTGAAAATATTTATGTGGCCTCAGAACATTTTCAGTACCCACTAAAATAATTTTCAACGCATTCTGAAACAATTTCAGTTTAGTGATTTTCATCTGCGAAAAGCAAACAAGAATGTGTTTTCACTATTCATGAAGACAATTTTTCATGTCCATTAAATCCGAAAATATTTCTGTGGGTCTTAGAATAATTCCAGTTCCCACTAAAATGATTTTGGATTCGTTCTGAAACAATTTCATATAAGTGAATTTCATCTGCGAAAAACAACCAAAGCGGTATCGGCAGCTCCGGAACATTTCCGGTTTTTATCCCGAAAAATTCCCAGAAGTTTCCAGAATAATTCTGGCACCCTCCAAGAATTATCAGGCGTGTCCCGTAACCAATTTGACTTAGTGGTATATCCCGAAACAACTTTTCGGTTTTCCGAAACTATTTCGCCATTTTCTCTCCGGAACTCTTCCATTGTCTCCGAAACTTTTTCGGCAAATTTGTCTCAGACTCCCTGTCTAGTATTCAGCAGATAGATGACCCTTAAGCGTGTGACCCTATAGGTTCGGTGAAGTATAGACATGACCCGGAACCCCTTCCGATCAATGATCAACATCGGAGCCGTGGACACCCATATTGACCCCTATACCCACACGAATAAATATTCGAGTGAACCTCCAGTTGCAGTGAGCTATTCTTATTGCTTCGCGATATGTCACAAACACCCGAGATGAGATTTATTGCATCCCCGTGGACGAACAATTTGTCCACCATGCAAGTTACCTCATTACCGGTTTTGTTCTCTATTCTCGTTTCTGTGTTCAGGCATCCATGTGATCAAATCACACTGTGTCTGGCAGACGATGATGGATACCGTAACACTGAGAGGGCCTGAGAATATCTCTCCATCGTCGGAGGAGCAAATCCCAATCTTGAGCTATCAATTTACTTGACACACTTTTCCATGAACCCGTAAGCCGCCGTAATAGCCACCCATTTACGGATGATGTTTAACAAACCCCAAAGTTCATGAAGCAAGTATGAAGAAACTCAATACTCACATGGTCTAAGGAATTATGCAAACATTAACCTTCTCTGTGTTATTAACCATAAACTTGTGACGAATGTATCTCATAGCATAACATCAATTCGTGTCGATTCAACACAAATGTTCTTCTAACATTGTGGCCTAAAAGTTGCTGGCATAGACATGCCCATGATTGGGAAAACATAATCATCATGCAATACTTGAGCTAGTCTTAGAGGCATGACTAGGAATACATTTTATCGTTTATTATTCCACACGTGCACATGGGTTTTCCCCAGAACTTTTATGGATATACGGGCTCGGGAACCACATCAGTTATAGCATGGAACATAAACATAATCATGAATTTGAAGATAAATAATATCATTTATTATTGCCTCTAGGGCATATCTCCTACAGGAGGCGCATGCAGAGGTGCCCACGCCGGCGGACCACGGTTACCCGGCAGTAGTGTGGTGGAGTCAAAAACCCACCTACGGAGGATGCCAGCGATTCCGGTCCGATGGAAGAAGAGGACGACGGGGCGGCAAGGAGCACCAAGGCGGAGAGCCGATCTCGCGACGGAGGCAGCGACGCGAGCCGACGATGCCATATTTTCTTCTTCCTCCCCCCCCTTTCGCTTGCTGCTTTTGGGGTTGTTGGCGAGTTCGTTTGAGTTTATTTTTTTTTATTCTACTGCTAGTAGGCCCCGGGGCTCTGGGGGTGCAATTTCTGGATACCCCTAA
The DNA here is from genome assembly GCF_002575655.3 of Aegilops tauschii subsp. strangulata. Classification (NCBI taxonomy): domain Eukaryota; kingdom Viridiplantae; phylum Streptophyta; class Magnoliopsida; order Poales; family Poaceae; genus Aegilops; species Aegilops tauschii. Next base: position 38,434,065 of record NC_053041.3, on the reverse strand, counting down.
CATTTCCATGATTTATGCAGGGGTCCATGTTTTACAAAGTTCAACCTTGAGTACAATTTTTCTGCCGAAGGGACTTGCAACACGGCCGCAACGAACATAAAAATGTATTTAGTGGTAGAGTGGAGAACGGACGAAGAAACACCGTGTCACCATGAACATCGCAATAGTGTTGTCTCGACCGAATCGCAAGGTTTCGCTACACCAATTGTAAAATGCTGCACCGGAGAGAAAATGCTCTAAATGCATTGTAGAATGATGTGGCTCCTCCGGTACTCATCGATAGCGTCAGCGAATTCACGGCCATATCACGTCAGAAGCATCCTATGTATATCCAGTGCTGCTAGGAGGCATGAATGGTGGATTATGTAGAGACTTGGAGACCTGCATTAGGGTGCTAGATCCGCATAGCAACGGTTGCTTCTCTCCTAATGTCTTCCATTCCCTCATGTTTCCAATACATCTTAGTTTTTCACCTATCTGATGTGCCAGCATATTCGAATAGAAGACGTTGTAACAAGCATAGGTGAATAACAATGTATTTTTTAGGGAATGGAAGTGCATAGATTCTTATAGTCGGTGCTACTTTTTTCCATGATGGAAGAGAGAGTGGTTGTTGCGGTTGCTATGAGGAACATTGTGCCTCGCGGCAAAGTTACAATTTATAGAGCCGTGTCAGGCAAGGAGACAATAAGGAGCGACCATGTACTTCTGCTATGTCACATGCCTAGAAGTTTGCAATTTCTCATAAAGGCATGATTCCATTTTCAATAACTCATACTTCTTTTTTTATAAAGCATACCTTATCTGTCAGAGGGGAGTACAAGTACACATGTGATGAAGCCATTCAATAGTCTCCCATCTTTGTCGACATTCTCAAAAGTGTGTGGCAAGTAGAAGATTCGTTGATTTCTCCAAATTTTCTACACATCTCTGATTTTTTTGTCTTCTTTTGAAATCAAATTTCTAGTTTTGTTATTTTTCTCTTCTCTAGGGAGATATTCGTGGAGTTTATTTACCTGTGATACATTTCATCTAACCAACTCACTTGAATGACATCAGTGATGCTAGATCTGAGACAGGCAACCGAATTGCATGAAATAACTTATGATTTTACTCTATGAACAACTGATGCTACGTAAGCAACTCCTACAAATCAACAGAGATCGCCAATAATATAAATCTCATTGGAAGGTGCATAATCGAGCAAAAAAATGTAAAGTAAAACCTCGCATGTTCATCCACACATGATTTTTTGTGTGAAAATGATCAGATCTATCATAAGAGTTTACCAAAAGTACAAAGCATCTCAAACATAGTAAAAATTACATCGAGATTCTGAGGCCAGCGGAAGACCACTATTGTCGCTAGAACGAGCCGTCGACGCGCCGCTCTTGTTGCTCCACTACCGGAGCTGGCTTGATCTTGTCGATGACATCTGGGAAGTCTTCGTGCACATACCCTAAGGACCAGTACCCTGGAGCTGCAGTCGTCGCCATTGAAAACTGGAGGCATAAAACCTATGGTTGAACCAGTTTCACTCATCACAAAAATACAAAAATAACCTGCAGCAAAGAGGATTCGAACCCATGAGGCTAGATATAGGAGCGTAAATTGCAACTTTGGCCCCATAATCACCCCGGCTAGACAATTTTTTTGTTAGATTTAAGTAAATGATTGTATTTTACATCTATTTAGTATGACACTAATACACAAACGAATTAATTATGGTATAAGTTCATACCTCAAACCTATGAACCGGTGGTCCGGCTAGTAAAAACCTGAACCGGCAGCATCGCCGGTTTGATCACCGGTTCGGTTTTCTAAACTATGCTCTGATTCCCTCATGTTTCCAACACATCTTAGATTAATTGTGACCTATCTAAAGTGCTAGCATGCCCGAACAGAAGACGTTGTTGTAACGAGCATAGGCGAATAAGGATTGTAATTTTTATGGGATGGAAGCGGCCAGTTTTTTAGAATTAGAGCAGAAGTTTTGCCTTTCATGGCATGTAGTAGTTGCTGCTAGTTTTTTTTTCGGATGGGAGAGAGTGGTTGTTGAGGTTTCTATGAGGAATGTTATGCCTCGCAAAGTTGCAATTTATAGAGTCGTATCATGCAAGGAGACAACAAGGAGCGATCATGTACTTCTACTATGTCACATGCCTAGAAGATTGACATTGCCTATAAAGGCATGAGTCTATCTTCAAACTGATTCTTCATTGTTATTATAAAAGCATACCTTATTCTTACGACAGGATTATAGGTACACATGTGCTGATGTTGTTGAATAGTCTCCCTTCCTTGTCGGCATTCTCAAAAGTGCCAAGCAAGTTCAAGATTCGTTGATTTCTCCAAATTTTCCATGCATCTCTGTATTTTTTATCTTCTAGTTTTGTTCTTCTTATCTTCTCTAGGGAGATATTCATAGAGGAAGGGAGGCTATGCGCATGTTTACCTCGGGTGATGCAGGATCCCAGGCATGCCGCCGCCGCCGCCGCCTCGCTCTGCACAGGCATCCGCGTCTCCAAACCTGCCGTCGCTGACCTGGGGTTTATTTTTTCTTTTCTATCGGTCCTGCTCGGTTTTGTTCATTCTGGGCCTGGGGTCTCGTTATTTATATTATTTTATATTTTTTGAGCAAGGGCCTGGGCTCTCGTGTGACCATGCATCGTAGCAAATGAAAACTTCCTCCATAGCATGAATTCATGATTTATACTAGCAAAAGGACCCATGCGATGCAACGGGAGATATTTTTTTTTCATAATCTCCAATGGCCATGATCACATTTTGCTTCATCACCTAGATACACTATCACTCTCAATTTCATGAAATCATGAACAATTTCTGAAATCATGAAAATTATTTTAAACTCGTAAACATATTTGAAATCATGAACATTTTTCAAATTCGTTAAAACTCTTATAACTAAAATCGAAAACAATAATTGAATTCATGAACATTTTATACTATTTGCAAATATATTTAAATATTGTGAACATTTTTTAAACAACTTTCTTGAATCGGCAGACATTTCTAGAATAGATGAATATTTTTTTGGAAATTGTTGGAACAATTTTTGAATTCTCGATTTTTTTATGATTTAACGAACAATTTTTTGATTTAGCAAACCTTTTTTGAAATGCATGATCATTTTTAAATCAGCGAACATTTTTGTGTATGAATAAAATATTTTGTAAGTCATGAACAATTTTTTAATTTTTAGCATATTTTCCCATTCATGAATATGTTTTGAATTGGCGACACTTTGGTCAATTTCATTAACATTTTTTAATACACGACCTTTTCAAAAAATCATGAACATATTTTGATTTCCCAACATTTTTTTTCAAAATTTCAATTTTTTTAAATAAGCAAACATTTGCTTACAAAATCACGAACATTTTTTGGTTGATAACACATTTTAATTCAAAGTTCTGATTCTTATTATGTTTGGAATTTTTGTCAACTCCCAGATTATTTAATGTATAAATGAAAACATAACAAAATTAAATTTTGAAAAATAGGCCGCCCGGACGTGGGCCAACACAAACTGGCGTTATGCGTCTTCTCCCAGCTTGCAGAGCGCAGTATAGAAGGTCCCAACTGCATGGGCCGGACCAGGCGGGGATTTCCCATTTGCGAAACGTTTTTTGATCCCTTATAGGTTGTATTGGTGGATAATATTTTGTAAGTTTGGAGGCAATTTCCGTAACTTGCCGCCAGAAGCAATAGACCCTTTATTATTATAGCAAGTTCTCTCATTTTCACGAAATCGCTAACAAATTTTAAAAATCTTGAACATTTTTTGAAAATCAACTTATCTGAATAATTTTTTCTTCAAATTCGTGGACATTTTTCAGATTTTCGAGAAAAATTAAAACCATGAACATTTTCTGAATTCATGAGCATTTTATACTATTTTCAAACATTTTTTAAAAATTGTGAATAGTTGCTGAAAACATTTTTCTTGAATAGGCGAACATTACTAGAATCCTTGAACATTTTTTAGGAAATTGTTTGGTGAAACAATTTTTTGAAATTCACGAACATTTTTATGATAAAACGAACAATTTTTGAAATGCATGAATATTTTTTGAGTTAGCAACATTTTATGAATCGATAAACTATGATGTAAGTCACGAATAATTTTTTGAATATTTAGGATATTTTTCAATTGATGGACATTTTTTGAATTGGCCATTTGTTTACACTTTCATTAACATTTTCAATACACGAAGTTTTTTTAGAAAATCTTGGACATTTTTTTATTTCCCTAACATTTGTTTTCAAAATTCCTACTATTTTAATATATGTGACCATTTTTAAGATTCGCGAACATTCTCTGAATCCACAAAAATTTATGAATTATTAAATATTTTATTCAAAATTCTCTTTTTTAAAATTTCTTCATTTTTCTGAAGTCTCAAATTATTTAAAGGAGAAAAAAACGAAGATAAAAAAAGAAAACGAAAAGTAAGAAAATGAAATTTAAAAAATAGTCCGCCCGGACATGGGTGGGCCTTAAGAGGTGTTGCTTGTGTCCCGATTGGGCAGGGGCGGAGCTTGTGTACAGCCCTTTTTTTGTTTTTTTTTTGCGAGATTAGTGTACAGCCGTTGAACCCAACGAATTTTTTCTTTCCACGTTTGCCTTAAAAAAAAACGAATTTTTCTTTCCACGTATCTGTGTATACATAATTGTTGGGTATGTCTGTTGCTGACCCTCAAAAGATGATGGCAGGCTCTGTTTAGGGTTCATCTAGTCCGGCTGCGTCGCTGCCGTTGAGTCTTCACTTCCCTGCCGGTCGCCCTCTGCTGGTCAGAGACGGGGTCCTCGGCCTAGGGCTCACCCAGCAGTCCGTCTTAACCACAACACTGCGGAGGCGCGGGGACTAGGTTTTCCGCTGGTCCGCCGCCGGCCGCCTCCTTGGCGGCGGCGTTTGCTGTCCCAGGTCGATGCCCTGATGCATCGTCACTGGTTCTCTATCTCCAGTACGGGTGGCATCGTAGTAGGATCAGTTGTACTGCCTGATCTTCTTGATCGGTTCAGTTTCGTTTGCGTGGGAGTCTGAATTTTAACAAGGAATTGGTGAGCTACTCCTACACGGAGTGGTGCTGCTCTCGTAGGTGGAGGGTCGCCAAGTCCAATGAGGACATTATTCTGGAATTGTCGCGGGATTGGTGACCCCACAGACAGTCAACGAGCTTTGCGATCTCACGAGGGCAAGTGCGCCGTCGGTTCTTTGCATTGCGGAAACATAAATTGCAAAGAAGCGAGTGGAAGGATTGGCGGTATCATTGGGGTATGATCGAAGTTGTACTGTATCTAGCTCGGGAAGAAGTGGTGGTCTGTGTGTTTTCTGGAAGAATTATATTCAGCTCGAGATAAAAAATGAATCAAAGTACCATATTGATTGTGTTATTACTGAACCTGATGAGGAACAGTGGCGCCTTACTTGCTTCTATGTTGAAGCTAATAGAAGTCTGAGATATCTCACTTGGGATATGATGAAGTTCCTCCGGAGTACGAGCACGCTGGTGTGGGCGTGTATTGGTGATTTCAATGAATGTTTGCACCCAGAAGAACAATTAGGTCCGAATGAAAGGGATACCTCTCAGATTGCTGCTTTTAGAGAGGCGGTTGACTTATGTGCTTTATCAGACATTGGTTACAGTGGTGTAGATTGGACGTTTGAGAAGAAAGTTAGGGGTGGTGACTACTGCAGGGTTCGACCTTATCGTGTGCTGGCCACGGCTGAGTGGTCGGAACGCTTCCCTTTTGCTTCAGTAGAGCATCTTACAGCGGTAAAATCTGACCATTGCCCCATCCTATTGGTGGATGAAATGGTTACAAATAGTGTACGTACAGCGTGGGAGAAGCCCTTCAGATATGAGTGTATGTGGGAATCACATGGGAGTTTTGAAGGAGTTCTAGAAGAAGCCTGGAAGGCAATGCCCAAGTGCTCAAACGTATCAGCCATGACAACAAAGCTTGCCTCGGTCGCTGCTAGTCTTAAGGACTGGAATGCAAACTCATTTGGGGCTGTTCGTCAAGAGATCAGAAAACTGAAGCGTAAGAAGATTGTGGATCTTCGAGCTGATCAAAATCGGGTAGGACCGACCGACGAAGAAAAAGAGGTGGAGAAAATGCTGATTGATCTTTTGTTTAGGGAAGAAGTGATGTGGAGACAACGATCTCCACTAGTGCGGAACCGGGCTTTAGCGCCGGTTCGTAAGGGCCTTTAGTGCCGGTTCTGCAACCGGCACTAAAGAGTGGAGACTAAAGGCCCCCCCTACTACCGGTTCGGCACGAACCGGCGCTAAAGTGCCACCACGTGGCACGAGCCAGGCCCGGGTGCTGGTAGACCATTAGTACCGGTTGGTAGCACCAACCGGTACTAAATGTTTGGGGGGGGGGGGGTTGGTTTTAATTTTTATTTTTTCATTAATTTTGTGTTTTCCATTTAATTCTTTTTTGTTTGCTGGTATTTTACGATACTACATATTGTACACGTTATGCATATATATAAATAGATTTTCTCGTAGAACCGATCATATATATATATAATCGAATGTCTCACAACCATCATTAATTATTCACACATACATATGTATATATATACAATTTCTCCTACATGTTGCCTTGGTGCCTTCGGAGCACGATGACAAGTGGTTCATGGGGGCGGTAGCGGGTAATAGTATTCTCCTTTGGGATCTATGACCTGGTCGAGCAAAAATCCCGCTATTTTCTCTTGAAGTGCTCGTATGCGCTCTGTTGGTAGGAGCTGGTCCCGCACCTCTTTGAACTGTTAAGAAGGAGATCAATATGCATGTGTATTAGTTGTGTGACTAGATATCGACAATCATGTAAGATTTGTGAATAGTGTTCTGGCAAACGTACCCAGTCCTGTCTATCAGATCTGCTCCTTTCGGACGCCATCATGCGAATGTTCTCGCAAACGTAGTATGCACACACTTCAGTCCCCGGCGCCTGCTTCAGGGCCTTTACGAGAATAGAATTTAATCAGATAATTAGTAATCAAGCATATTAATTAATTAATGGTATTGAAACAAGAACTAAAGAGATGGTAGCTAGCTAGCTAGCTAGTACTACTTAATTACTTACCTTGGGTCGATACCAACATAGCTTTTGTCGCCATTTTCCTGGAGTCACCTTGATGTACTTTGCCCAAGCCCTGCCCGCCGGCAAGGAAAATTAATAAAGGGGTTATTAAAAATAGTTCATATCAAGAAATGACGAACTAAATAGGCCGAGATATAGTTAATAATGATTGAAATTACCTGTTGACTATCCCCTTCACGATGCTATAGTCACTTTCTTTTTTAAGTAGTGAGTCCAGTACTTCAACTTTTCTTTCGTCAACTTTAATGTCTAACAAGATCCAGTGGAAGCTGCATGCGCATACGTTTGCATGTATAAATTAAGCGGGCATGTGCATAACACTAATCAACTATAACCCTAAACCCTATACACTTATTAACATCTAGCTAGTAAGCAAAAACAGAATTTGTAGTACAAGACAGTGTGACTCACTCGAAGTTGTAAGAAAGTAGTATATCTTCATTGCTATTGAGGCGCTTCAAGAACTCTACCATGTTTTTCTCTACATCTTTTCTACACTATTCCAATTTCCATGTGTATTCATTAACGGTATTTGGGTCAATGAACCCAATGCCATAGCGTCCAGCTTTTCTCATTTCATACATCTTCATCCTGCATAATACCACAGAAAAAAATATATAGTAAGGATATATAATTACAGTTAATTAATGATCAATCAATGAGCACTAGAGCTAGCTTGAGACTTAAATTACAGAAAGAAATCACTTACAGACAATAGCAACTGACGATAGATTTGTCGAGTGCATCTTGATGTTGGGGAACGTAGCAGAAATTCAAAATTTTCCTACGTGTCACCAAGATCAATCTAGGAGATGCTAGCAACGAGAGGGGAGGAGTGCATCTACATACCCTTGTAGATCGCAAGCGGAAGCGTTCAAGAGAACGGGGTTGATGGAGTCGTACTCGTCGTGATCCAAATCACCGATGATCCTAGCGCCGAACGGACGGCACCTCCGCGTTCAACACACGTACGGAGTGGGGACGTCTCCTCCTTCTTGATCCAGCAAGGGGGGAGGAGAAGTTGATGGAGATCCAGCAGCACGACGGCGTGGTGGTGGAAGTAGCGGGATCCCGGCAGGGCTTCGCCAAGCGCAAGCGGGGAGGAAGAGGTGTCACGGGAGGGAGGGAGGCGCCAGGGCTTCGGGTGCTGCTCCCATGTGCCTCCCCACTATATATAGGGGTGGAGGGGGCTGGTTTCTTGCCCTCCAAGTCCATTGGGGCGTTGGCAAAGGTGGGGAAAAGAAATCCCATCATTTCCCTTCCCCACCGATTGTTATCCCCTTTTTAGAGATCTTGATCTTATCCCTTCGGGATATGATCTTATTCCTTCTAAGGTGGGATCTTGGTGCGCCTTGACCAGGGGTGTGGGGCCTTGCCCCCACTACCCACGTTCATGTGGGTCCCCCCATGCAGGTGGGCCCCACTTCGGAACCTTCTAGAATCTTCCCGGTACAATACCGAAAAATCCCGAACATTTTCCGGTGGCCAAAATAGGACTTCCCATATATAAATCTTTACCTCCGGACCATTCCGGAACTCCTCGTGACGTCCGGGATCTCATCCGGGACTCCGAACGACTTTCGGATTTCAGCATACTAATATCTCTACAACCCTAGCGTCACCGAACCTTAAGTGTGTAGACCCTACGGGTTCGGGAGACATGCAGACATGACCGAGACGACTCTCCGGTCAATAACCAACAGCGGGATCTGGATACCCATGTTGGCTCCCACATGTTCCACGATGATCTCATCGGATAAACCACAATGTCAAGGATTCAATCAATCCCGTATACAATTCCCTTTGTCAATCGGTACGTTACTTGCCCGAGATTCGATCGTCGGTATCCCAATACCTTGTTCAATCTCGTTACCGGCAAGTCACTTTACTCGTACCGTAATGCATGATCCCGTGACCAAACACTTGGTCACATTGAGCTCATTATGATGATGCATTACCGAGTGGGCCCAGAGATACCTCTCCGTCATACGGAGTGACAAATCCCAGTCTCGATTCGTGCCAACCCAACAGACACTTTCGGAGATACCTGTAGTGCACCTTTATAGCCACCCAGTTACGTTGTGACGTTTGGTACACCCAAAGCATTCCTACGGTATCCAGGAGTTGCACAATCTCATGGTCTAAGGAAATGATACTTGACATTAGAAAAGCTCTAGCAAACGAACTACACGATCTTGTGCTATGCTTAGGATTGGGTCTTGTCCATCACATCATTCTCCTAATGATGTGATCCCGTTATCAATGACATCCAATGTCCATGGTCAGGAAACCACAACCATCTATTGATCAACGAGCTAGTCAACTAGAGGCTTACTAGGGACATGTTGTGGTCTATGTATTCACACATGTATTACGGTTTCCAGTTAATACAATTATAGCATGAACAACAGACAATTATCATGAACAAGGAAATACAATAATAACCATTTTAGTATTGCCTCTAGGGCATATTTCCAACAGTCTCCCACTTGCACTAGAGTCAATAATCTAGTTCACATCACCATGTGATTAACACTCAAAGTTCACTAGAGTCAATAATCTAGTCCACATCACCATGTGATTAACACTCAATGAGTTCTAGGGTTTGATCATGTTATGCTTACGAGAGAGGTTTTAGTCAACGGGTCTGCAATATTCAGACCCGTGTGTGCTTTACAAATCTCTATGTCATCTTGTAGATGTAGCTACCACGCGCCACTTGGAGCTATTCCAAATAACTGCTCTACTATACGAATCCGGTTTACTACTCAGAGTCATCTGGATTAGTGTCAAAGTTTGCATCGACGCAACCCTTTACGACGAACTGTTTTACCACCTCCATAATCGAGAAAATTCCTTAGTCCACTAGATACTAAGGCTAAGTTCGACCGCTGTCATGTGATCCATTCCCGGATCACTATTGTACCCCTTGACTAACTCATGGCAAGGCACACTTCAGGTGCGGTACACAGCATAGCATACTGTAGAGCCTACGTCTAAAGCATAGGGGACGACCTTCGTCCTTTCTCTCTCTTCTGCCGTGGTCAGGTCTTGATTCTTACTCAATACTCACACCTTGTAACACAGCCAAGAACTCCTTCTTTGCTGATCTATTTTGAACTCCTTCAAAATCTTGTCACGGTATGTATTCATTTGAAAGTACTATTAAGCGTTTTTGATCTATCCTTATAGATCTTGATGCTCAATGTTCAAGTAGCTTAATCCAGGTTTTCCATTAAAAACACTTTTCAAATAACCCTGGATGCTTTCCAGAAATTCTACATCATTTTTGATCAACAATATGTTAACAACATATACTCATCAAAAATTCTATAGTGCTCCCACTCACTTCTTTGGAAATACAAGTTTCTCATGAACCTTGTATAAACCCAAAATCTTAGATCATCTCATCAAAGCGTTCATTCCAACTCCGAGATGCTTACTCCAATCCTTAGAAGGATTGCTGGAGCTTTGCATACTTGTTAGCATCTTTCAGGATTGACAAAACCTTCTGGTTGTATCACATACAACCTTTCCTCAAGAAAATCGTCGAGGAAACAATGTTTTGACATCCTACCTGCAAGATTTCATAAATAATGCAGTAACTGCTAATATAATTCTAACAGACTCTTAGCATCGCTACGAGTGAGAAAGTCTCATCGCAGTCAACTCCTTGAACTTGCCGGAAAACATCTTAACGACAAGTCGAGCTTTCTTAATGGTGACACTTACCATCATTGTCTGTCTTCCCTTTAAAATCCATTTGTACCCAACAGCCTTACGACCATCAAGTAGTTCTTTCAAAGTCTATACTTTGTTTTCATACATGGATCCTCTCGGATTTTGTGGCCTCAAGCCATTCGTCGGAATCCGGGCCCACCATCGCTTCTCCATAGCTCGTAGGTTCATTGTTGTCTAGCAACATGACTTCCAAGACAGGATTACGTACCACTCTGAAGTAGTACGCATCCTTGTCGTCCTATGAGGTTTGGTAGTGACTTGATCTGAAGTTTCATGATCACTATCATAAGCTTCCACTTCAATTGGTGTAGGTGCCACATGAACAACTTCCCGTGCCCTGCTACACATTAGTTGAAGTGACGGTTCAATGACCTCATCAAGTCTCCACCATCCTCCCACTCAATTCTTTCGAGAGAAACTTTTCCTCGAGAAAGGACCCGTTTCTAGAAACAATCACTTTTGCTTCCAGATCTGAAATAGGAGGTATACCCAACTGTTTTGGGTATTCTATGAAGATGCATTTATCCGCTTTGGGTTCGAGCTTATCAGCCTGAAACTTTTTCACATAAGCGTCGCAGCCCCAAACTTTTAAGAGACAACAGCTTAGGTTTCTCTAAACCATAGTTCATACGATGTCGTCTCAACGGAATTGCGTGGTGCCCTATTTAAAGTGAATGCGGTTGTCTCTAATGCCCAACCCATAAACGATAGTTGTAATTCGATAAGAGACATCATGGTATGCACGATATCCAATAGGGTGCAGTTATGATGTTCGGACACACCATCACAATATGGTGTTCCAGGCGGTATTAGTCGTGAAACAATTTCCACAATTTCTTAATTGTGTGCCAAACTCGTAACTCAGATATTCATCTCTATGATCATATCACAGACATTTTATCCTCTTGTCACGATGATCTTCAACTTCACTCTGAAATTACTTGAACATTTCAATAATTCAGACTTGTGTTTCATCAAGTAAATATTCTCAGCATCTACTCAAATCATCTGTGAAGTAAGAACATAACGATATCCACTGCGTGCCTCAACACTCATTGGACTGCACACATCAAATGTATTACTTCCAACAAGTTGCTCTCTTGTTCCATCTTACTGAAAACGAGGCCTTTCAGTCATCTTGCCCATGTGGTATGATTTGCATGTCTCAAGTGATTCAAAATCAAGTGAGTCCAAATGATCCATCTGTATGGACTTTCTTCATGCATATATACTAATAGACATGGTTCGCATGTCTCAATCTTTTCAAAAACGAGTGAGTCCAAAGATCCATCAACATGGAGCTTCTTCATGCGTTTTATACCAATATGACTCAAGTGGCAGTGCCACAAGTATGTGGTACTATCATTACTATCTTATATCTTTTGGCATGAACATGTGTATCACTACGATCGAGATTCAATAAACCATTCATTTTAGGTGCAAGACCATTGAAGGTATTATTCAAATAGACAGAGTAACCATTATTCTCCTTTAATGAATAACCGTATTGCGATAAACATAATCCAATCATGTCTATGCTCAACGCAAACACCAAATAACAATTATTCAGGTTTAACCCCAATCTCGATGGTAGAGGGAGCATGCGATGCTTGATCACATCAACCTTGGAAACACTTCCAACACATATCGTCATCTCACCTTTAGCTAGTCTCCGTTTATTCCGCAGCTTTTATTTCAAGTTACTAACACTTACCAACCGAACCGGTATCTAATACCCTGGTGCTACTAGGAGTACTAGTAAAGTACACATTAATATAATGTATATCCACTATACTACTGTCGACCTTGCCAGCTTTCTCATCTATGAAGTATCTAGGGTAGTTCTGCTTCAGTGACCGTTCCCCTCATTTCAGAAGCACTTAGTCTCAGGTTTGGGTTCAACCTTGGGTTTCTTCACTAGAGCAGCAACTGATTTGCTGTTTCATGAAGTATCCCTTCTTGCCCTTGCCTTTCTAGAAACTAGTGGTTTTACTAACCATCAACAATTGATGCTCCTACTTGATTTCTACTTTCGCAGTGTCAAACATCGCGAGTTGCTCAAGGATCATCATGTCTATCCCTGATATGTTATAGTTCATCACGAAGCTCTAATAGCTTGGTGGCAGTGACTATGGAGAACCATCACTATCTCATCTGGAAGATTAACTCCCACTCAATTCAAGTGATTGTAGTACTCAGACAATCTGAGCACATGCTCAACGATTGAGCTTTTCTCCCTTAGTTTGCAGGCTTAAGAAACTTGTCAGAGGTCTCATACCTCTTGACGTGGGCACTAGTCTGAAATACCAATTTCAGTCTTTGGAACATCTCATATGTTCTGCGACGTTTCAAAACCGTCTTTGGTGCCACAATTTTAAACCGTTCAACATTACGCACTGAACTATCACGTAGTCATCAAAACGTGTATGTCAGATGTTCACAACATCCACAAACGACGCTCGAGGTTCAGCACACCGAGAGGTGCATTAAGGACATAAGACTTCTGTGCAGCAGTGAGGACAATCCTCAGTTTACGGACCCAGTCCGCATAATTGCTACTATCAACTTTCAACTAAATTTTCTCTAGGAACATATCTTAGTAGAACTAAAGCGTAAGCTACGACATTATTTGCAAAGACCTTTTGACTATGTTCATGATAATTAAGTTCATCTGATTATTTAATGAACTCCCACTTAGATAGACATCCCTCTAGTCATCTAAGTGATACATGATCCGAATCGACTAGGCCGTGTCCGATCATCACGTGAGACGGACTAGTCATCATCGGTGAACATCTCCATGTTGATCGTATCTACTATACGACTCATGTTCGACCTTCCGGTCTCTTGTGTTCCGAGGCCATGTCTGTACATGCTAGGCTCGTCAAGTCAACCTAAGTGTTTTGCTTGTGTTCCGAGGCCATGTCTGTACATGCTAGGCTCGTCAACACCCGTTGTATGCGAACGTTAGAATCTATCACACCCGATCATCACGTGGTGCTTCGAAACAACGAACCTTCGCAACGGTGCACAGTTAGGGGGAACACATCTCTTGAAATTTTAGTGAGGGATCATCTTATTTATGCTACCGTTGTTCTAAGCAAATAAGATGTAAACATGACAAACATCACATGCAAATCATAAAGTGACATGATATGGCCAATATCATCTTGTGCCTTTGATCTCCATCTTCGAGGCGCGGCATGATCACCTTCGTCACCGGCATGACACCATGATCTCCATCATCATGATCTCCATCATCGTGTCTTCATGAAGTTGTCTCGCCAACTATTACTTCTACTGCTATGGCTAACTGTTAGCAATAAAGTAAAGTAATTACATGGCGTTTTCATTGACACGCAGGTCATACAATAAATTAAGACAACTCCTATGGCTCCTGCCGGTTGTCATACTCATCGACATGCAAGTCGTGATTCCTATTACAAGAACATGATCAATCTCATACATCACATATATAATTCATCACATCCTTTTGGCCATATCACATCACATAGCATACCCTGCAAAAACAAGTTAGACGTCTTCTAATTGTTGTTACATGTTTTACATGGCTGCTATGAGTTTCTAGCAAGAACGTTTCTTACCTACGCAAAAGCCACAACGGTGATATGCCAATTGCTATTTACCCTTCATAAGGACCCTTTTCATCGAATCTGATCCAACTAAAGTGGGAGAGACAGACACCCGCTAGCCACCTTATGCATCAAGTGCATGTCAGTCGGTGGAACCTGTCTCACGTAAGAGTATGTGTAAGGTCGGTCCGGGCCGCTTCATCCCACAATGCCGCCGAATCAAGATAATACTAGTAACGGCAAGCAAATTGAACAAATCATCGCCCACAACTACTTTGTGTTCTACTCGTGCATAGAATCTACGCATAAACCTGGCTCTGATACCACTGTTGGGGAACGTAGCAGAAATTCAAAATTTTCCTACGTGTCACCAAGATCAATCTAGGAGATGCTAGCAACGAGAGGGGAGGAGTGCATCTACATACCCTTGTAGATCGCAAGCGGAAGCGTTCAAGAGAACAGGGTTGATGGAGTCGTACTCGTCGTGATCCAAATCACCGATGATCCTAGCGCCGAACGGACGGCACCTCCGCGTTCAACACACGTACGGAGTGGGGACGTCTCCTCCTTCTTGATCCAGCAAGGGGGGAGGAGAAGTTGATGGAGATCCAGCAGCACGACGGCGTGGTGGTGGAAGTAGCGGGATCCCGGCAGGGCTTCGCCAAGCGCAAGCGGGGAGGAAGAGGTGTCACGGGAGGGAGGGAGGCGCCAGGGCTTGGGTGCTGCTCCCATGTGCCTCCCCACTATATATAGGGGTGGAGGGGCTGGTTTCTTGCCCTCCAAGTCCATTGGGGCGTTGGCAAAGGTGGGGAAAAGAAATCCCATCATTTCCCTTCCCCACCGATTGTTATCCCCCTTTTTAGGGATCTTGATCTTATCCCTTCGGGATATGATCTTATTCCTTCTAAGGTGGGATCTTGGTGCGCCTTGACCAGGGGTGTGGGCCCTTGCCCCCACTACCTATGTTCATGTGGGTCCCCCCATGCAGGTGGGCCCCACTTCGGAACCTTCTAGAACCTTCCCGGTACAATACCGAAAAATCCTGAACATTTTCCGATGGCCAAAATAGGACTTCCCATATATAAATCTTTACCTCCGGACCATTCCGGAACTCCTCGTGACGTCCGGGATCTCATCCAGGACTCCGAACTACTTTCGGATTTCCGCATACTAATATCTCGAAAACCCTAGCGTCACCGAACCTTAAGTGTGTAGACCCTACGGGTTCGGGAGACATGCAGACATGACCGAGACGACTCTCCAGTCAATAACCAACAGCGGGATCTGGATACCCATGTTGGCTCCCACATGTTCCACGATGATCTCATCGGATGAACCACGATGTCGAGGATTCAATCAATCCCGTATACAATTCCCTTTGTCAATCGGTACGTCACTTGCCTGAGATTCGATCGTCGGTATCCCAATACCTTGTTCAATCTCGTTACCGGCAAGTCACTTTACTCGTACCGTAATGCATGATCCCGTGACCAAACACTTGGTCACATTGAGCTCATTATGATGATGCATTACCGAGTGGGCCCAGAGATATCTCTCCGTCATACGGAGTGACAAATCCCAGTCTCGATTCGTGCCAACCCAACAGACACTTTCGGAGATACCTGTAGTGCACCTTTATAGCCACCCAGTTACGTTGTGATGTTTGGTACACCCAAAGCATTCCTACGGTATCCGGGAGTTGCACAATCTCATGGTCTAAGGAAATGATACTTGACATTAGAAAAGCTCTAGCAAACGAACTACACGATCTTGTGCTATGCTTAGGATTGGGTCTTGTCCATCACATCATTCTCCTAATGATGTGATCCCGTTATCAATGACATCCAATGTCCATGGTCAGGAAACCACAACCATCTATTGATCAACGAGCTAGTCAACTAGAGGCTTACTAGGGACATGTTGTGGTCTATGTATTCACACATGTATTACGGTTTCCAGTTAATACAATTATAGCATGAACAACAGACAATTATCATGAACAAGGGAATACAATAATAACCATTTTATTATTGCCTCTAGGGAATATTTCCAACACTTGATTGAATAACTGAAATAGTTCTGAATACTCAACGGACAGAGCTTTCTTATGGAAGTAATGATCTTCCTCGACTTGCACCATGAGGGACTCTCGATTGGAAATCTTGGTAATTTTCATGTATCAATCATGCAATTCATACATTCTCGTTGGGAGGTTCTTGACCTCCTCGGGCTCGACCAAAGGTTGGCCCCAGACATATTTCCTTTTTATTTCCTCCTCTCTAAGCGGAGACATGGGCTCGATATCGAGGAGTTGTCCAACAATGATCTTGAGCATTTCAGCCTGCATTATATGCTCCTCGGTTATTACCACATCGCCCAGCTCGGGAACGTAAACGGTTTGCCCACAATAATATTGGGCGTGCATACTCTCATGTGTTGTTGGCACAACAAGCGGGGGGGGGGGGGGGGTCGATTGCGCCGCCTGTTCTCCTAGCTGGGGAACGGTTTTCCCGCATTTTTTGACAGGTGCTTGTTGGCTCGAGCTCGAGCTCGCTTCTTTCTGTAGTCGTGCTCGATGTGCCTTCCTGATTTGGCGCTCATAGTCTGAGTCAACAGGCTTGGGAGCTGGTGGTCTAGCCATACGAATGAAGTGGTCAATCTTTTCCTCAGGCACTTTCTCCCTCGGCAGCGTTGCCGGTTTCGGTCGAAAATGAGCGTCCACTTCGGCCCGCACTATTGCATCGTTTTGCTCCTCGGTCATGTCGTCAGGCCTCTGAGGAAGAGGAGCGAGGCTGCTTGGACCATATTTATATCGCTTGTCTCCGCCTGTACTTTCTGTATTACCTCGACTCGTACCGCTACGCACCATAGCTGCGGCGTGTCTCTTCTGCGATTGCTTAGGCGGCGGAGACGGCTGACGTGACTTAGTTGGTGCAGGAGGAGTGGCCTGACGCTGTGCCGGACTTGAAGCAGGAGGTGTGGCCTGACACGGTGTCGGACTTGAAGTAGGAGGTGTGGCCTGACGCTGTGCCGGAGTTGAAGCAGGAGGTGTGGCCTGACACGGTGTCAGACTTGAAACAGGAGGAGTGGCCTGACGCTGTGCCGGACTTGAAGTAGGAGTCTGCTCACGCGTTCGTGGACTTGGAGGAGCGGGAGTCTGCTGACACGGTGGCGGACTTCGAGGAGGAGTCGGCAGACGCGGTGTCGGTGGACTTCGAAAGATGATGCAATCCTTTCTCCATAGGATGATACGATGTATGGCCTCTCCCAGTGTGTGCTCGTCATCACCGCCAGGAATGTCAAGATCTAGCCCCGAATATGGGTCCACCACCTCATCAACCAAGACACGAGCATAGCCCGCTGGAATCGGGGCGCAATGGAAGGTTGCTTCGGGGGTAATTGTAAAAGCAACGGCGTCCGCCACCTTCATGGATATGTTCTTCACTTTGAAGTGTAGCTCACAGTTAGTGTTCTCTATGATGTCATCCACAGGGTATGTATCCAGCAGTGCGTTGCCCGGGACGGAACCAACGCTGCTTCTCGGCATGGATGGGACGGTGCTATCCAATGCTGGATGATCATCCGCTTGCTGTTGCCGCTGCCGAGACCCCCTTTCCTGGCTAATTAAGTGAGTCGATCTGCTGCTGCTGCTGGAATTTGAGTGCCAAGTCCGCGTGCCTTGCTTCTAGGCCTTGAAGGCGTTCCGCGTCCTGCTTCCTCTGCTCCTCCTCCAGCTTCCTCTTCTTCTCCTCCTCCATCTTCTTTCTTGCACGGGTCCTGTAGTCGTCGTTCCATTCCGAAAAGCCCTCATACCAGGGAATAACGCCCTTGCCTCGTGTTCTTCCCGGGTGTTCAGGATTTCCCAGGGCGCGCGTAAGCTCGTCGTTCTCTCTGTTGGGCGTGAACACCCACTTTCGAGCATCTTCTATTGCGTCAAGTAACTTTTGTTCTGCTCCTTTTAGACTTGCCTTCTTGAAAACCAGGCCTGTCTTCAGGTCCAACGCCCCCCATGCGCATAGAACCAAGTTCTGCACCTCGGGGGCCTGCTCCTAGTAACCGGAGTGACCCCTGCATCCTCCATCTCTTGCTCAGACTTATCCCACTTAGGCATTGCCACCGCGCAGCCACCTGGACCCAGCCTATGGAACTGCGTCTTTTTTGCGGCATTGGCCTTGTTTTTTCTCGACCGTTCCTTAGATAATTCTGATTCCTTGAATTTCACGAAAGCGGGCCAGTGTTCTCTTTGCTTCTCCAGTGTTCCCTTGAATTCTGGAGTCTTCCTTTCTGCAGCGAGGTAGTTGGCCCATACAGTTTTCTTGTGGGTGTTGAATGCAATTGCCATCTTCTTAAGAGCAGCGTCCTTGACTTTCTGCACATCTGCATCAGTGAAATAATCTGGTAGGGTGAAATGTTCCATCAGAGATTCCAAAAGCTTTTGTTTTGCTCTGTCGTCGACCCAAGTAACATCTGGGCGTTTAGTTTTTGGCTCTTTCCATTCTTGAATGGAGATCGGGAGTTGGTCCTTCACAAGAACTCCGCACTGACGAACGAACTTGTTCGCAATGTTCTTAGGCGTGAGGGGTTCGCCACTAGCTTTGATGGAATCGATGTTGTACTTTACACCCTCCTTCAACTTTTTGCCCGGGCCGCGCTTTGTCCTGCTGTCTGTAGAAGCAGATTTGCTCGATCCGGAGGGCTGAAAGAAGAAAGATCGATTCGTTAATATATCTTCAAATAAAAAAACATGTGATGATGACTAGATGCCTGCTTATATAAATATACCTCGCCGGTAGTCTTTGTTATTTCAAGATCAACATTGTATTCGTCATCATAATCATTGTCTGCGTCATCATAATCATAATCATGGTTCATGACTTCATCAGCTCGGTCGTCGAGATCGAATATCTTATCATCACCCTCCCCAGTATTGTTCAGATATTGGGAGCCATCATTTGCTTCATTCAGATCATCTGGCCTGCTAGGGCTGCGTATGATCTCGAACAGGGCCTCTTCTCCCTCTCTGCCGGTATTGTCCGCCATAGTTTTATTTAACTAATACAGAAGAAATATAAAACAATTTAGTATTCAAATTACAATGCATGGATGCAATCAATAAGGAAAAACTGAATCATATAGTACATAATATGCATCGTCTCGAATAATATATAATCTCGAATACATCGTCTCGAATAATATATAATCTCGAATACATCACTGACTAGGTAGCTAATAAAGATCGAATACTATAGAAGAATCTAGGCCACTCACAGTTCCTGGGGCGCGGGCGGTGGACACCCAAAGACAAGGAACCATCACAGGATCATATCTCCGGTCATCTGCCCAAAGAACCTGCCAGGTATTGGAGAACCTGACGTCCATAGCAGCCATGTAGCGATGGACGTGCTCGTCCTCCTCCTTGACACGACGACGCACCACCTCCGGCGGGGCCGGCTCCTTCTGCACCGAATGTGGCCCACGCGAACGCCACCAAAGGAGATCAGGGTCGACGACGGGACCCGAGGCCGGGTTCCTCACCAAGTGGCGCGCCCCTCCAGGTAGCACCTCCCAGTGCCAGCCCGGCGGAGCCCAATCCCGGACATGGGTCAGCCAGACGTCGTCGCGAATGGGTCGACGGCGAGGATGCGGGCCGGGCATCGTCGAGAACAAATACTATATGCCCACAAAAAGTAACATTTTTTAAATGATTGGATTGTGATAACTAAAATTCTATATGCAAATTCTAACAATTTGACATTAATCTAATTCATCTAACTAAAACTAATTCTAAAATTTCTAACATTTCTATTTATATAACTAACATTTCTATAACATTTCTAATATTTCTATAACTAAAAAACAGAAAAATTGCTAACATTTCTATAAATATTTCTATAACTTAAAAACAGAAAAATTTATAACATTTCTATATAACTAACATTTCTATAACATTTCTAATATTTCTATAAATAAAAAACAGAAAAATTTATATAACTAAAAAACTAAAAAACAATGTGTGTGTGTGGACATGGCGGCCGGGGCAGGAGCTCACCGGCGAGGCGAGGCGACGGGGGGCGGCGACGGGGACGGCGACGGGCGGCAACGACGGGGGTGGGGACGGGGCGGTGACGACGGGGACGGGGACGGGCCGGGCGGGGACGACGGGACGACGGGGCGGGGCGCGGCCACGACGGGGACGGGGAAGGGGCAGCGACGGGGACGGCCGGGGCGGCGACGACAGGGACGGGGCGGCAACGTGGCGTCGACGAGGGGTGGCGACGGGGGGCGGCGGGCGACGGGGCAGAGGAGAAAAAGCAGATGAGAAACTGAATTTTTTGAAGTGTTTTCTTATATAGGATGGGCCTTTAGTACCGGTTGGAGCGACCAACCGGTACTAAAGGTCAATTTGGCCAGGCCAAGCGGCGGGAAGCGCCCACCTTTAGTACCGGGTGGTGGCTCCAACCGGTACTAAAGACCCTCCCTTTAATACTGGTTTGAGCCACCACCCGGCACTAAAGGTGGTGCGCTGGCGCAGGTGCGGTGCGTCATGTTTAGTCCCACCTCGCTAGCTGAGGGGCGTCCGCACTGGTTTATAAGCCCCAGTGCGGTAGCTCTCTCGAGCTCCTCTCCAAAGCAGGCGTACTGGGCCTAAATGTTCTATGCTGCCCTGTGGGCCTACTGGGCCTTTGCGTGCCTGCATCCTGGCCCAACAACAGGTTGAGTTTCTAGTCGTATGCAGGCCGCTGTGGCGCAGTAGGCGGGCTTTTTTTTCTTATTTTTTTTTGCTTTATTTTTTTTGCTTTATTTATTTTTGAGTTGTTTCTTGCTGTATTTAGAATTTCTTTGTGAATATTTTTGCTTTAGGTACAAATAATTACAAACTTTCTATTAGTGCCGGTAGTTTACAAATTTGAATAGTTTACATTTTGAATTATTTGAAATTTGTGTGAATCACTAGTTTATGAATAACTTAACTTTGAAAATATATTTTCAGTGATTTTTTTCTTATGTTTAATATTAGTGTGTTTTATCATTATATTCAATTTGGTAATGCATAGGTTATTTAAAAAATGAAATGCCTTTGTAACGGATGAGTTTTCGTCCGAAACCCTGATACTTCGAAAGAGATTGTCCATTTTATACACGAAGTGCATCCAGTTTTTGCGGTAACCCTCTCTACTTTTTTGCACATGCTATGTGGCTGAAATTATGATACCATGCCAACTTTCAACCTTTTCTGAGTTCATTTGAAATGCTTTTCAATTTCAGGGTCATTTAGCTGAAAAAATCAGTAAATGCATGAAAGAATTTGTTTGCACATAAAATTTCTTCGCGTTTCAAATGCCAAAACACATAACTACCCTAACTATTACAGAGATTCCCTCCTAGGTGTGAAACACAGAAGAAAGTGATGATAGTGAAGCCGATCACATCCCAGATCTTTGGGTGTGAAACTTTTTCTTCGCGTATGTCCCTTTGCGCCGTAGCCATGGAAAATCTTCATCATTTAACTGGATGCTCGGGTCAATATTCACTGTGAATGGAGCAATTTCATCAAACTTTTCATAATCTTCTGACATGTCTGTCTTGTCATCCACTCCCACGATGTTTCTCTTCTCAGAAAGAACTATGTGGCGCTTTGGCTCATCGTATGATGCATTCGCTTCCTTATCTTTTCTTTTTCTCGGCTTGGTAGACATATCCTTCACATAGAAAACCTGTGCCACATCATTAGCTAGGACGAATGGTTCGTCTGCATACGCAAGATTGTTGAGATCCACTGTTGTCATTCCATACTGCGGGTCTTCCGTTACCCTATATCGTGTCATATTGACCCATTTGCACCGAAACAAAGGGACCTTCAAACCACGTCCATAGTCAAGTTCCCATATCTCCTCTATGTAACCATAATATGTTTCCTTTCCCGTCTTGGTTGTTGCATCAAAGCGGACACCACTGTTTTGGTTGGTGCTCTTCTTATCTTGGGCGATCGTGTAAAATGTATAACCATTTATCTCGTACCCTTTGAAAGTCATTATATTCGAAGATGGTAACTGGGACAACGAGTACAGGTCATCTTCAATAGAGGCGTCATGCATGGTACGTGTCTGCAACCAGCCGGCGAAACTCCTGGTTTGTTCACGTGTAATCCAGTCATCAGACCGCTCCGGGTGTTTGGAGCGTAGAAAATTCTTGTGTTCGTCCATATACGGAGCCACCAAGGCGGAAGTCTGTATAACTGTGTAGTGTGCTTCAGTGAGAGAATGTCCGTCCATACATATTTTTTGATTCCCTCCTAGCGTGCCTTTTCCATCCAGTCTGCCCTTCTGCCGCGATTCAGGAACACCAATCGGCTTAAGGTCAGGAATAAAGTCAATAAAAAACTCAATGACCTCCTCATTTTCATGGCCCTTGGAGATGCTTCCTTCTGGCCTACCACGGTTATGAACATATTTCTTTAAGACTCCCATGAACCTCTCGAAGGGGAACATATTGTGTAGAAATACAGGACCCAAAACGTTAATCTCTTCGCATAGGTGAACTAGGACGTGCGTCATGATGTTGAAGAAGGATGGTGGGAACACCAACTCGAAACTGACAAGACATTGCACCAAATCATTCTCTAACCTTGGTATGATTTCTGGATCGATTACCTTATGAGAGATTGCATTGAGGAATGCACATAGCTTCACAATGGCTAATCGAACGTTATCCGGTAGAAGCCCCCTCAATGCAACCGGAAGCAGTTGCGTCATAATCACGTGGCAGTCATGAGACTTTAGGTTCTGGAACTTTTTCTCTGCCATGTTTATTATTCCCTTTATATTCGACGAGAAGCCAGACGGTACCTTAATACTGAGCAGACATTCAAAGAAGATTTCCTTCTCTTCTTTGGTAAGAGCGTAGCTGGCATGACCCTGATGTATGCCGTCTTTTCCATGCATACGTTGCTGGTCCTCCCGTGCCTCAGGTGTATCTTTTGTCTTCCCATACACGCCCAAGAAGCCAAGCAGGGTCACGCAAAGATTCTTCGTCACATGCATCACGTCGATTGCAGAGCGGACCTCTAGATCTTTCCAATAGGGCAGGTCCCAAAATATAGATTTCTTCTTCCACATGGGTGCGCGTCCGTCAGCGTCATTCGGAACAGGTTGTCCGCCAGGACCCTTTCCAAAGACTACCTTCCCCCATGTGCTCATCCCACGCACGTACACCTGTTCCATTCCACAACTGTAAGAGTTCTTCAACTAATGGCCTTAGGTACACATCAATGTCGTTGCCGGGTTGCTTAGGGCCTTGGATGAGCACTGGCATCATAATGAACTTCCGCTTCATGCACAACCAAGGAGGAAGGTTATACAAACATAGAGTCATAGGCCAGGTGCTATGGTTGCTGCTCTGCTCCCCAAAAGGATTAATGCCATCTGCGCTTAGACCAAACCATACGTTCCTTGCGTCATCTGCAAACTCCTTCCCGTACTTTCTCTCAATTTTTCTCCACTGCGACCCGTCAGCGGGTACTCTCAACTTTCCATCTTTCTTACGGTCTTCTCTGTGCCATCGCATCGCCTTGGCATGCTCTTTGTTTTGGAACAAACGTTTCAACCGTGGTATTATAGGAGCATACCACATCACCTTGGCAGGAATCTTCTTCCTGGGGCGCTCGCCCTCGACATCACCAGGGTCATCGCGCCTAATCTTATAGCACAATGCACCGCATACCGGGCAAGCGTTCAAATCCTCGTACTCACCGCGGTAGAGGATGCAGTCATTAGGGCGTGCATGTATCTTCTGCACCTCTAACCCTAGAGGGCAGACAACCTTCTTTGCTTCGTACATACTCTCGGGCAATTCGTTGTCCTTTGGAAGCATATTCTTTATCATTACCAGCAACTTTCCAAATCCCTTGACAGATACACCATTCTCTGCCTTCCATTGCAGCAATTCCAGTGTGGTGCCCAACTTTTTCTTGTCAGCTTCGCAATTCGGGTATAACAATTTCTTGTGATCCTCTAACATGCGCTGCAACTTCTTCTTCTCCAAATCACTTGCGCAATTTCTCTTTGCATCGGCAATGGCCCGACCTAGATCATCAGCGGGCTCATCGGATGCCTCTTCTTCAGCTTCTTCCCGCATTGCCAGCTCAGCTTCTTCCCCCATTGTTGTATCATCGTATTCAGGGAACCCATGGCCAGGATAGCTGTCGTCGTCCTCTTCTTCTTCATTGTCTTCCATCATAACCCCTCTTTCTCCGTGCTTGGTCCAAACATTATAGTGGGGCATGAAACCGGACATAAACAGGTGGACGTGAATGGTTCTTGACGTAGAGTAATTGTGATCATTCTTACAGACTAAACATGGACAAGGCATAAAACCATCTGCCCGCTTGTTTGCCTCAGCCGCAAGCAGAAAAGTTTGCACGCCATTAATGAACTCGGGAGAGCATCGGTGATCGTACATCCATTGTCGGCTCATCTTCATTACACAACACCGAATAGACCAAATTAATACAAGTTCATACATAAAGTTCATGCAAGACTTAAATGCAACAAACAAATAACTCTCTAACTAAAGAATTTAAATGCAACAACAAATGCGATCAAGATCACAACTATGGTAACAATTGATCCAACAGCATAATGATACCAAGCCTCACTATCAATGGCATATTTTCTAATCTTTCTAATCTTCAAGCGCATTTTCTCCATCTTGATCTTGTGATCATCGATGACATCGGCAACATGCAACTCCAATTCCATCTTCTCCCCCTCAATTCTTTTCAATTTTTCTTTCAAATACTCGTTTTCTCTTTCAACTAAATTTAACCTCTCGACAATAGGGTCGGTTGGAATTTCCGGTTCACAAACCTCCTAGACAAAAATATCTATGTCAAATTGATGGGCATAATTTGTCATAAACACGAAATGCAACAACTAGTTTTAAAAGAGAATATACCACATCTGAATCATAACAAGGACGAGGGCCGACGGGGACAGATATCAAAACCATGGCACTATGTATAACAAACAACGTACGGGTAAGATAATTATACGAGTAACTATATATCCAAATCACACAAACATCAATTTGGTAATGTAAAACATTCATGAACAAGAGGCTCACCACAAGGTGGTGCCGGCGACGGAACGGTGCGGGCGATCGACTGTGGTTACGACGGAGATTTAGAAGGCACTAAGTAAACCACACCTACATATGCAAACTAAGTGTTAGTTTTGACCTCAAATTGCATATAAATCAAATACTAGCACATATATTTTCAACCAAATTACTAAACTCATAAATTAATCACTATACAAAGCATTGCAAGAGCTAATCTAGCAATGAGAGATGAAAGGACAAAGTTGCTAACCTTTGTGATCATTTGAATGGATGGGGGACTTCAAATCTTGACAAATTTTGGGCAAAATGTGTGATGAGCTCGAGAGGAAGAGGGGAAGAACAGAGAGGAGAGGGGAAAGGGGAAGAACAGAGCGAGCTCGGGTGGACGAAGGGTTTATGTAGGACGACCTTTAGCACCGGTTCGTGCCATGAACCGGTACTAAGGTGCTGGAGGGGCCCCGGACTGACAACATCCTGCCACCACTCACTTTAGTACCGGTCCGTGGCACGAACCGGTGCTAAAGGTCGGCCACGAACCGGTACTAATGAAAGCGGCTGGCTAGCCGTTGGAACCGGCACTAATGCACACATTAGTGCCGGCTCAAAAGCAAACCGGCACTAATGTGCTTGACATTTGACCCTTTTTCTACTAGTGCCCGTGTCCAATGGCTTGCTAAGGGGGATAGTAACACTAAATTTTTTCATAGAAAAGCGTGTGCACGTAGAAGTAAAAACCGTATCATGAATTTGACTCGTGCTGATGGTAGTGTGTGTGATAACCAAGATGAACTTGAAGCTATGGCGACAGAGTTTTATGCAAACCTATATTCGTCGGAAGGTACAATACAATAGGTATGGAGGAGGTATTGTCTCACATACCCACAAAAGTAACATCTGATATGAATGTTTTGCTGAATAAAGAGTACACTAAGGAGGAGGTCAAGATGGCGCTATTTCAGATGTTCCCAACAAAGGCTCCCGGGCCTGATGGTTTTCCGGCGCAATTTTTTCAGCGGCATTGGGACCTTTGTGGTGATGAGGTGACAGGTATCGTAATGCGGGTTCTTAATGGAGATGACTCACCGGATGAAATAAATAGAACGTTCATCGTTTTAATTCCCAAGATATCCACTCCAAAAAATTTAGGAAAATTTCAGCCGATCAGCCTTTGCAATGTGATTTACAAAATCGTTTCAAAGGTTCTTGCGAATCGACTGAAAGTTTTTCTTCCGGAGGTGATTTCTCTTGAGCAGTCAGCTTTCGTACCTGTTCGTTTGATTACAGACAATATAATTTTAGCATATGAATGCCCTCACTTTATGAGAAAGAAGAAGAAAAAGAGTAACTCTCATGCTGCCCTTAAGTTGGACATGATGAAGGCATACGACCGAGTCGAATGGTCTTATTTGGAAGCGGTGATGAAGAAGATTGGCATTTCACATTGTTTCATCGCTGCCATTATGAGGTGTGTTACGTCAGTTTCTTTTTCAGTATTGTTCAACGGTGGTAAGCTAGATGATATCACGCCTACACAGGGTCTCAGGCAGGGGGACCCTATATCACCATATCTATTTCTATTGGCGGCAGAAGGATTATCTTGTTTGTTGAAAGCAAATGAAGCAAGTAATTTGATCAGGGGACTGAAAGTTGCAGCACAAGCACCCCAGGTAAATCATCTTTTGTTTGCTGACGACAGCTTATTATTTTTTGGTGCTACAACGGAGGAGGCCGAACAGATGAAGGAGTTACTAAAGGTATATTGCGAGGCTTCAGGTCCGAAAGTTAATAATGACAAGTCTTCCATCTCTTTTAGCAAAGGGGTTCCAATACAGACTAGGGAAGCTATTAAATTAATATTGCAAGTCCCTAATGAGACTTTGTCAGAGAAGTATTTGGGCTTTCCTACGGAAGTTGGGCGCTTGAAAAATGGAACGTTCAGGTTCTTAAAAGATAGATTATGGGCTCGAATACAAGGATGGATTGAGAAGTGTTTGTCTACTTCAGGGAAAGAGGTCCTCGTGAAGTCTGTTGCACAGGCAATCCCCACATTCTCGATGTCATGTTTTAAACTTCCTCGAGGCCTATGTGAGCACTTAAACGGGATGATCCGGAAGTTCTGGTGGGGTAGTAAGAAGGGAGAGAGGAAAGTGGCATGGGTCTCTTGGCGTTCGATGAGCAAGTTGTAGGAGGATGGAACCTTCAGGCGTTCGATGAGCATTTTGTGGAAATCGATAAAGAAGTCATCATGAGGATTCTTATTAGCTCTAGCAGACAAGATGATTTTCGGGCTTGGCATTACGAAAAGCACGGAGGTTTTTCGGTTCGCTCAGCATATAGAATGCTTGTTGGGATTAAAAGGCAAAGGGAATATTGGCTGGAACATAGACCTAGTAACTCAAATTTAGAGGACATTAAAAAATCGTGGGTGAAATTATGGCATGTCCTGGTTCCAGCTAAAGCTCGAAT
Source organism: Aegilops tauschii subsp. strangulata (assembly GCF_002575655.3). Lineage (NCBI taxonomy): Eukaryota > Viridiplantae > Streptophyta > Magnoliopsida > Poales > Poaceae > Aegilops > Aegilops tauschii. The sequence goes on along the minus strand of NC_053041.3, from coordinate 38,406,006 downwards.
GTTTGTATGGCGGCTCATGAAGATGTCAATTTCTACCGAGGTGGTTCACGTACATAGAAATATGGCCACGGAAACCACATGCCCAATTTGTCAAGCTGCTCCTGATACTTGGAAGGCACGCGCTCTTGGACTGTAATATGTCCAGAGCATTGTGGGTGCTAGCTGATGAAGAACTAGTTGAACAGCTTATCATGAACCGAACTGAGGATGCAAGGATATGGATTTTCTGGTTATTTGACACCCTGAAAAAAGATGAATTGGCTATAGTGCTAGTCACGTTGTGGGCCTTATGGTGGGCGAGGAGGAGAGCCATTCATGATGAAGAATCCAAGACCCTTTGTCCACCTGGGGTTTCATAACAAGGTATTTGGATGAGATTCAAGTCTCTGCAAAACCGAAGAAGATGACTGTGAATCAAGGAACAACAAGTACTAGAAGAAAATGGACTGCTCCTAAGGTGGGATGGTTTAAGGTGAATGTTGATGGGGGATTCTCTAGAGATGGTCGTAAGGGTGCAGCAGCGGCGGTCTGTCGTGATGAATCTGATCAGTTTCTAGGAGCTTCTGTGGTTGTGATTGCGGGCCAAACTGATCTGTCTTGCATTGAAGCTACAACATGTAATGAGGGTTTTGCACTTGCTCAAGATCTCAATATTGATGCATTTAAAATGGCTACGGACTGTCTACAGGTGGTGAAAAGTTATCACAAGAAGGCTTTATGTTCCTATAGATGATCTTGGGGGAGATTTTTTTTTTTGGAAAAGGAGGAAGACCCCCGGCCTCTGCATATGGGCGATGCATGCAGCCACTTTATTAATTATTCACAAAAGACCTTATAAAGTAATACATCAGTAAGACTGAAGCCACCGTCTAGGAAACATCTATCGCTACTCCTATCCAGTTGATGAAGGGATGCTGATAATCTAGGCCTAATACCAAACAGACCTCGCAGCCAAACCTAACATCTAAGACTTGAGGCCCCAACCAAGCCACCTGCCGGGTATGGGGCACCCACCGGTCCAGCGCACACTCAGAGGCCGCGGCAGCCAACTGCCACCAATCCATCTTCAGAGTTGTACTGACGCATCAACCTTGCCCGGTCTAGCTGCCCTCGATGCCACAACGATGCCAGACAACGCCGCCATCCTGCGCTCGTCCATCAACACACGCCCAGCAGCGAGACCCCGCTGCTCCATGTTGCTAGGAACCGCCATTGTCGATATATCAGATGCAACGCCGCACCTTCTTCGCAAACACCACTTGCTGCCACTGGTCCCATCCCCTCCACCTGCAGTTCCTCTGCACTCCCCACCGAGCCCCAAGACCCTTGACGACACCTCCAGGAAGGTCACGACGTGAAGCGCCGCTGCAGCCAAATCCGAAGAGGATTGTAGGTTTTCACCCGGCATGAGATCGAGCTGGGTAGATTGGGCCCTCAGCTGCACATTCATGAAGGAAAGCGACGCCCATGGACGCCGCCTCCGTTGGGCCGATCAGAGCAGCCAAGGTTTCCCCCGGAACCAAGGTACACCACCAAGGCTCACCATCACCAGAGCCTGCAGCTGCAAACCACCGGGACAACGAGAGAGGCATTAGGAGGGATGGGAACCACTAGATCTGACGCCGCGAAAACCGCCGAAGGATCACCGACCGCCCGATCCGATCCCTGGCAGCCCACCTGCCCCGCCGCGCCCGGACGAGGAGGCCAGCCTAGGGGCCGCCGCCCCGGATCCAGCAGCCTCCACCCCAGATCAGGCAGAGCATCGCCAGGCTGCCGCCACGGCCGCCCCTAGGAACCGGCCGTCCGCCACGCCGTCGCGCTCATGGAGACCGCCGTGGGCCAGACGGCGCCACTGCCATAGATTGGGGCCTCATCCTCGAGATCGGGGATCCAGCGCATCCCTAGCCCGGTGTGAGAGGGCGATGCCTCCGCCGCCGCCATCGCACAGGCGGGTTTAGCCCGGCGCCGACCACCGGCGGCGGCGGACGGGAGAGCGGGAAGGAGGAGGCGGCGGCAGTGAAGGGTTGGGACCCCTCGGTCGCCCGCGCGGGGGAGACGGAGGGGGAGGGGAGCTTAAATTTGGTGGATAATTTCACTTCCCCGGCCTCTACACCAACTAGGCATGCATACGACCTTTTTAAGTATGAGTACTAGGATTTTTAACCTCTATTATGCACCGAGCCTAGTCCTCAATAAATGTGTGAGTACCAGGAAAGCCTGGTCCTCAAGAATAAATAGGAAGCTAAATTCGCCTCTGTGAGAATTCAAACCCAGGTGTTTGGTTTGTACATCCACTCCCTCAACCAGTTGAGGAAGATGGAGGACCACGCGTCATCGTTTCGATGGACGGTAGTAGTGGCTATCAACGTACTCACAACCTCCCAGGTCCTGGGTTCAATATCTAGTAGGCTAACTATTTTTCTTCTGTTTTTCAATCCCGGGCTACAGTACACACTTACTAGTTATTCCTAGGACGGCCCACGGTGGACTCAGAACAAGTCAGGTCTCTATTTTTAAAGTGCGGATGATGTATTTTTAAAAAAGACCATCCTACTATTTATTATGAAGGGTATGAAAAGATCTCCTCCCGTTGATGTGTTTAAGGGTTATACCAAAGCAGAAATGCCTTGTATTTTGGAACAGAGGGATTACTTGTCGCTGCTTTAGTACAATTCTGTACTAAAGTTGTACCAAACTAGCGGCAAGTAATATGGATAGGAGGAGTAAAGGAAGGGGTAAAACCAAAATTTGCTCTACTGTTTGCTATGCCTAGATTTAGTTGTCTTATTGCCACTTCGTTTGGAGTCTATCAGATCTCATGTCACATTGAATACTATATAATCCAAACATCTCATGTCACATTGAATACTATATAATCCAAACATCTCAAAGATACAAGTTTCCAATGTTTGAGTAATTTTGAGAAGACACTAAAATCTGCAACCGGGATGAATGGTACTGGTTACAAAATTTCCATGCTGTCGATGAACTCAACTTCAGCAACCGTTGCAGATTCTTGAGATGGTTCGCATTCTTCCTCCATTTCCCCGGTGATATCCTCGAGTGACATCCCTTTGGATTCCGGCAAGGCAAGAGTGAACATGACCCCAACCAGGTTGCACCCTGCCAAAAGAAGGAGAGAGCTCTGGATGCTCGTATGAGAATACTGGAACCAGAGAACACCGATGATGGCACCACACTTACCCCAGGCAGCCAATATGCCGTTGCACGTCGACCGCAGCCGCGTCGGGAATATCTCGGTGGGCAGGATGAAGGTGGTGGAGTTGGGGCCGAAGTTTGCGAAGAAGACGATCAATGCATACATGATGGCGAAGCCTGCGTGCATGCTGGGTTTGGACCAGAACTTGTAGGGTGCGGCGAGCCCGATCATGAAGATGGTCATCATGGTGAACCCCATGAGCTGGATCTTGATGCGGCCGATGCGGTCAACGAAGAGGACAGTGAGGAAGTACCCTGGCAGGGAACCGCCGACCACGATGATGGCCTGCGTGCGGGCTATCTTGTAGGTCTGCTCGAGAGGGCTCATCTCGGCCGCGTCTCCAAACCAGCCGATGCCGCTGAAGAGGTCCTTCATGAAGAGGTTGAGGGAGTAGAAGACGACATCAAGGACGAACCAGCACACGGTGGTTTCGAGGAGCTGGCGGCCATGCTTGTGAAGGAACTCCATGGAGAAGAGGCCAAACTCGTCCTGCTTAACTACAGCCTCCGCATCCATGTCGGACACGAAGTCGATGTCAAGGACCGCGGCCATGTCAGACGCCGCTAGCTTGAGGTTCTTGGCGATGAGCGCGGTGTAGCGCGCCGTCTCGGGTATCTTCATGCGCCAGTAGTAGGTGAGCAGGGCAGGAACGGCGCCGAGCATGAGTACTATGCGCCACATGTAGTCTGCTTGCCCGAGCTGGTCAGTATCATACGCGGCCGTGTTCTTGAAGCTCGCAGAGAGCACCAGAACAACAGCCCCAGCAGCCAGGTTCCCAAGACCCTTTATGCAGAGCAAGCATAATAAGATAAGGATTGAAATATTATCTTTGACTGAGTTAGACAAAAGAAAAGGGAAGCGGGCTGTAGATTAAGAATGAGATACGGCATAGGCTCAAAAAAATATTGTGATAGTTTTACTTACACACCTGCATAGCGAAGACTGCTGCTATGAAGGCACCGCGAGTCCTCTTGCTGGCATACTCAGACATGATGGTGGCCGAAAGCGGGTAGTCACCGCCGATGCCGAAGCCGAGCCAGAAGCGGAAGAAGCACAACGTGGCCACGACGCACTCGGGCTTGTTGTGGAAGGAGAGGCCGGACGCGAGCGAGCACACCACCATGAGCTTGAGCGTGACGCCGTAGATCAGCTTCCGCCCCATCCTGTCGCCGAGCCAGCCGAAGAAGAGCTGCCCCAGGACCGTGCCGCAGAGCGCCACGCCGCTGACAGCGCCGGATAGGTTATGAGGTTGGGCGAGGGGCCATGTGCTAAGGCATATATGAGCAATCCGTCCTTAGAGCCCTCTTCTGGGGGATTAGCAAGAATATGCTCTTTGAACCAATGCAGGAAAGTGGAGTTGTGCTCTGAAAGGATCGATATAGTTGACTAGAGGGGGGGTGAAAAGGCAACTAACAATTTTTAGCTTTTCTTTACCAATTTAAACTTTGCATCAAAGTAGGTTGTCTAGATATACCGCTCGGGCTGAAGTGCCGCATCGAAGCGGTAGTACCGCTCCCCCAGGCGGCAGTAAAAAATTACTGCCGCGCTGGGTGTGGTAGTACCGTGCGCTTCACACGCGGTAGTACCGTGGCAGGCCGTGGTAGTACCGTGAGCTCAAGAAGATGCACGTTTCAAACACAAGAAAAAAGGTCTTCGCACGGAATCTTCAAGCAAACGAGACACCACAAGAACACAATCAACACGAAGAAAGAAAGGTAGAAGACAACAAGGATCAACCACGAGACACAACCTCTCCAAAGAGAGGGCGGTGGCCAGAGCCACGTATGTTTGAGTCAATTGGTATGGCACCGCGAAGAATTATCCTTGGGCCCATGACCATAACTCGTCTTTGAAGCACAAGTACCATAAAAATGGCTAATGTGGAAGAGTTGATCAATTTATGCATAATGGGGGGAGGGAGAGTTCATTGAGAGAACAACACTCCCCCTATGTCCATGCCTACACCTAAACAAGATAACAAGTTGAGTATGGTGGGGTGTGCAAGGGTTCAAGCAACATTGCTCGAACCAATGATATTTAGCTCATGCCTTAACTCACAAAATCTTGCTTCATCCAAAGGCTTCATGAAAATATCTGCAAGGTTATCATGAGTTTTGACGTAGTTGAGCTCGATCTCCCCTCGCCTAATGTGATCCCGGATGAAGTGATACCGAATCTCAATATGCTTCATCTTGAAGTGTTGCACCGGGTTGAGAGAAATCTTGATGGCACTTTCATTGTCACACCAAAGAGGCACTTCGTCACAAATGACACCGTAATCCTTTAAAGTTTGCCTCATCCTTAAGAGTTGTGCACAACAACTACCGGCAGCCACATACTCCGCTTCGGTGGACGAGAGAGACACACAACTTTGCTTCTTAGAAGACCAACTCACCAAAGAGCAACCAAGAAATTGGCACCCTCCGGAAGTGGACTTCCTATCCACTTTGTCTCCCACCCAATCGGAGTCCGAATACCCTACAAGCTTGAAGTTTGCTCCTCTTGGGTACCATAAGCCAAAGTTTGGGGTATGAGCCAAATATCGAAAGATTCGCTTGACCGCCACAAAGTGGCTTTCCTTAGGTGCGTCTTGAAACCGTGCACAAATTCCCACACTCAACATGATATCCGGTCTAGATGCACAAAGGTAAAGCAAGGATCCAATCATGGAACGATATACCTTTTGATCCACCGCTTTATCATTGGGATCAATGTCAAGTTGGCACTTGGTGGGCATTGGAGTGGAAGCCGGCTTGACATCACTTAGCTTGAATCTCTTGAGCATGTATTGAGTGTATTTGGCTTGGTTGATGAAGGTTCCTTCTCTTCTTTGCTTCACTTCGAACCCGAGAAAAAACTTCAGCTCTCCCATTGAAGACATCTTGAACTCTGAGGTCATGAGTGCGGCAAATTCCTCATCGAAAGCTTTGTTAGGGGAACCAAAGATAATATCATCAACATATAGTTGGCACACAAAAAACTCCCCTTTGACCTTCTTAGTAAAAAGAGTGGGGTCGATTAGCCCCACTTCGAATCCACGGTCTTGTAACAACTCGATAAGGAGGTCATACCACGCACGTGGGGCTTGTTTAAGGCCATAGAGTGCCTTATCAAGTTGATACACATGATCGTGGAAGTAGGGATCCTCGAACCCGAGGGGTTGCTTGACATATACCAACTCATTAATAGGACCATTATCTGTTGCAACTTAAAGTTGTGATGAGAAGCATAAGCAATCAACAAACGAATGGATTCAAGGAGAGAAATGGGAGCAAAGGTTTCACCGTAGTCGATACCCTCGACTTGGGAGTAGCCTTGTGCCACCAATCTAGCCTTGTTGCGGACGATGGTCCCATGAGCATCTTGCTTGTTCTTGAATATCCACTTGGTTCCAATGACATTGTGGTTCCCCGTTGGCCTTGGCACCAATCTCCACACCTTGTTGTACTCGAAGTTGTTGAGTTCTTCATGCATGGCATTAAGCCAATCCGGATCTTCGAGCACCTCATATACCTTTTGGGGTTCAACACAAGAGACAAACGCGTGATGTTCACAATAGTTTGCCAATTGTCTATGAGTGCTTACCCCCTTTTGGATGCTTCCAAGTACATTCTTCATGAGATGACCCTTGGTGGAGTGCTTGGAAGCAATCTTGGCGGCACGACGCTCCAATTCCTCCTCGGGGGTGAGTCGAGGAGCGGTCACTTGATCATCTTGAGCGCTGTCTTGAGCTTTTCCTTGATCTTGAACTTGCTCGGAGGAGAGAACTTGGCCTTTGGGCATCACTTGGTGTTTCAACACCATCTTGAGATTGATCTTACCCTTGGACTTGTTCATGAGGTTGAGGGTCTTCATTTTGTTCTTCGGAAGCGTGTGGGCCTTGGGTTGGTGATGGATCCACTTGAGTGGAGCATTGTCCTTCTCCTTCGGCCACAAGGGGTTCCTCAATGGGTAGGATAAAACCAACTCCCATTCTTCTTATGGCTTGGGGAGGAATTTCATCACCTACATCACAAGTGCCACTTTGCTCCACTTGGGAGCCGTTATTCTCATCAAACTCCACGTTACACGTCTCCTCAATAAGACCCGTGGACTTATTGAGGACACAATAAGCATGGGAGTTTGTAGCATAACCAACAAATATGCCCTCATAAGCTCTAGCCTCAAATTTAGACAACCGAACACCTTTCTTGAGAATGAAACACTTGCACCCGAACACCCGAAAGTACTTGAGGTTGGGCTTGTTACCGGTGAGTATCTCATATGGAGTTTTGTTCAAGCCTTTGCGAAGGTAGAGCCGATTTGATGCATGACACGCGGTGTTGATGGCTTCGGCCCAAAAGTTGTATGGAGACTTGAACTCCGCCATCATGGTCCTTGCCGCATCCATCAATGTCCGGTTCATCCTCTCCGCTACACCATTTTGTTGAGGGGTGTAAGGTGTGGAGTATTGATGCTTGATCCCCTCATCACTAAGAAACTCATCCAAGGTGTAGTTCTTGAACTCGGTGCCGTTGTCACTTCTTACTGTCAAGATCTTTGCATTGTGTTGACGTTGGGCTTCATTTGCAAAGTCAATGACGGTTTGTTGGGTCTCGCTCTTCCTCTTGAAGAAATATACCCACGTGTATCTTGAATAGTCATCCACAATCACCGAGCAATATTTCCTACCCCCAAGACTATCAAAGGATGGAGGCCCAAAGAGATCCAAATGAAGGAGCTCCAAAGGCCTCTTCGAGTAAATGATAGTCGTGGGAGGGTGAGCCTTCTCATGTAGCTTTCCTTCGATACAAGCACTGCAAGCATGATCTTTAGCAAAACTAACATTCGTTAGTCCACGGACACTAGTAGAAAAAGGGTCAAATGTCAAGCACATTAGTGCCGGTTTGCTTTTGAGCCGGCACTAATGTGTGCATTAGTGCCGGTTCCAACGGCTAGCCGGCCGCTTTCATTAGTACCGGTTCGTGGCCGACCTTTAGCACCGGTTCGTGCCACGAACCGGTACTAAAGTGAGTGGTGGCAGGATGTTGTCAGTCCGGGGCCCCTCCAGCACCTTTAGTACCGGTTCATGGCACGAACCGGTGCTAAAGGTCGTCCTACATAAACCCTTCGTCCACCCGAGCTCGCTCTGTTCTTCCCCTTTCCCCTCTCCTCCCTGTTCTTCCCCTCTTCCTCTCGAGCTCATCACACATTTTGCCCAAAATTTGTCAAGATTTGAAGTCCCCCATCCATTCAAATGATCACAAAGGTTAGCAACTTTGTCCTTTCATCTCTCATTGCTAGAGTAGCTCTTGCAATGCTTTGTATAGTGATTAATTTATGAGTTTAGTAATTTGGGAGGAAATATATGTGCTAAAATTTGATTTATATGCAATTTGAGGTCAAAAATAACACTTAGTTTGCATATGTAGGTGTGGTTTACTTAGTGCCTTCTAAATCTCCGTCGTAACCACAGTCGATCGCCCGCACCGTTCCGTCGCCGGCACCACCTTGTGGTGAGCCTCTTGTTCATGAATGTTTTACATTACCAAATTGATGTTTGTGTGATTTGGATATATAGTTACTCGTATAATTATCTTACCCGTACGTTGTTTGTTATACATAGTGCCATGGTTTTGATATCCGTCCCCGTCGGCCCTCGTCCTTGTTATGATTCGGATGTGGTCTATTCTCTATTAAAACTAGTTGTTGCATTTCGTGTTTATGACAAATTATGCCCATCAAGTTAACATAGATATTTTTGTCTAGGAGGTTTGTGAACCGGAAATTCCAACCGACCCTATTGTCGAGAGGTTAAATTTAGTTGAAAGAGAAAACGAGTATTTGAAAGAAAAATTGAAAAGAATTGAGGGGGAGAAGATGGAATTGGAGTTGCATGTTGCCGATGTCGTCGATGATCACAAGATCAAGATGGAGAAAATGCGCTTGAAGATTAGAAAGATTAGAAAATATGCCATTGATAGCGAGGCTTGGTATCATTATGCTATTGGATCAATTGTTACCTTAGTTGAGATCTTGATCGCATTTGTTGTTGCATTTAAATTCTTTAGTTAGAGAGTTATTTGTTTGTTGCATTTAAGTCTTGTATGAACTTGTATTAATTTTGTCTTTTCGGTGTTGTGTAATGAAGATGAGCCGACAATGGATGTACGATGACCGATGCTCTCCCAAGTTCATTAATGGCGTGCAAACTTTTCTGCTTGCGGCTGAGGCAAACAAGCGGGCGGATGGTTTTATGCCTTGTCCATGTTTAGTCTGTAAGAATGATCACAATTACTCTACGTCAAGAACCATTCACGTCCACCTGTTTAAGTCCGGTTTCATGCCCCACTATAATGTTTGGACCAAGCACGGAGAAAGAGGGGTTATGATCGAAGACAATGAAGAAGAAGAGGACGACGACAGCTATCCTGGCCATGGGTTCCCTGAATACGATGATACAACAATGGGGGAAGAAGCTGAGCCAGCAATGCGGGAAGAAGCCGAAGAAGAGGCATCAGATGAGCCTGCTGATGATCTAGGTCGGGCCATTGCCGATGCAAAGAGAAACTGCCAAGTAATTTGGAGAAGAAGAAGTTGCAGCGCATGTTAGAGGATCACAAGAAATTGTTGTACCCGAATTGCAAAGCTGACAAGAAATAGTTGGGCACCACACTGGAATTGCTGCAATGGAAGGCAGAGAATGGTGTATCTGACAAGGGATTTGGAAAGTTGCTGGTAATGATAAAGAATACGCTTCCAAAGGACAACGAATTGCCCGAGAGTACGTACGAAGCAAAGAAGGTTGTCTGCCCTCTAGGGTTAGAGGTGCGGAAGATACATGCATGCCCTAATGACTGCATCCTCTACCGCGGTGAGTACGAGGATTTGAACGCTTGCCCAGTATGCGGCGCATTGCGCTATAAGATCGGGCACGATGACCCTGGTGATGTTGAGGGCGAGCTCCCCAGGAAGAAGATTCCTGCCAAGGTGATGTGGTATGCTCCTATAATACCACGGTCGAAACTTTTGTTCCAAAACAAAGAGCATGCCAAGGTGATGCGATGGCACAGAGAAGACCGTAAGAAAGACGAAAAGTTGAGAGTACCCGCTGACGGGTCGTAGTGGGGAAAAATCGAGAGAAAGTACGGGAAGGAGTTTGCAGATGACGCAAGGAACGTATGGTTTGGTCTAAGCGCAGATGGCATTAATCCTTTTGGGGAGCAGAGCAGCAACCATAGCACCTGGCCTGTGACTCTATGTTTGTATAACCTTCCTCCTTGGTTGTGCATGAAGCGGAAGTTCATTATGATGCCAGTGCTCATCCAAGGCCCTAAGTAACCCGGCAACGACATTGATGTGTACCTAAGGCCATTAGTTGAAGAACTCTTACAGCTGTGGAATGGAACAGGTGTACGTGCGTGGGATGAGCACATGGGGGATGAATTTGACCTAAAGGCCTTGCTGTCCGTGACCATCAATGATTTGCCTGCTCTCAGTAACCTTTCAGGACAGACAAACAAGGGATACCGCGCATGCACGCACTGTTTGGATGATACCGACAGTATATATTTGGACAATTGTAGGAAGAATGTGTACCTGGGACATCGTCGATTTCTTCCGAGCAGTCCTCCCGTAAGAAAGAAAGGCAAGCATTTCAAAGGTGAGGCGGATCACCGGACGAAGCCTCGCCATCGTACTGGTGCTGATGTACATGATATGGTCAAGGATTTGAAGGTAGTCTTTGGAAAGGGTCCTGGCGGACAACCTGTTCCGAATGACGCTGACGGACGCGCACCCATGTGGAAGAAGAAATCTATATTTTGGGACCTGCCCTATTGGAAAGACCTAGAGGTCCGCTCTGCAATTGACGTGATGCACGTGACGAAGAATCTTTGCATGACCCTGCTTGGCTTCTTGGGCGTGCATGGGAAGACAAAAGATACACCTGAGGCACGGGAGGACCAGCAACGTATGCATGGAAAAGACGGCATACATCAGGGTCATGCCAGCTACGCTCTTACCAAAGAAGAGAAGGAAATATTCTTTGAATGCCTGCTCAGTATTAAGGTACCATCTGGCTTCTCGTCGAATATAAAGGGAATAATAAACATGGTAGAGAAAAAGTTCCAGAACCTAAAGTCTCATGACTGCCACGTGATTATGACGCAACTGCTTCTCGTCGAATATAAAAGAAAAGATAAGGAAGCGAATGCATCATACGATGAGCCAAAGCACCACATAGTTCATTCTGGGAAGAGAAACATCGTGGGAGTGGATGACAAGACAGACATGTCAGAAGATTATGAAAAGTTTGATGAAATTGCTCCATTCACAGTGAATATTGACCCGAGCATCCAGTTAAATGATGAAGATTTTCCATGGCTACGGCGCAAAGGGACACACGCGAAGAAAAAGTTTCACACCCAAAGATCTGGGATGTGATCGGCTTCACTACCATCACTTTCTTCTGTGTTTCACACCCAGGAGGGAATCTCTGTAATAGTTAGGGTAGTTATGTGTTTTGGCATTTGAAACGCGAAGAAATTTTATGTGCAAACAAATTCTTTCATGCCTTTACTTATTTTTTCAGCTAAATGACCCTGAAATTGAAAAGCATTTCAAATGAACTCAGAAAAGGTTGAAAGTTGGCATGGTATCATAATTTCACCCACATAGCATGTGCAAAAAAGTAGAGAGGGTTACCGCAAAAACTGGATGCACTTCGTGTACAAAATGGACAATCTCTTTCGAAGTATCAGGGTTTCGGATGAAAACTCATCCGTTACAAAGGCATTTCATTTTTTAAATAACCTAAGCATTACCAAATTGAATATAATGATAAAACACACTAATATTAAACATAAGATAAAAGAATCACAGAAAAATCTATTTTCAAAGTTAAGTTATTCACAAACTAGTGATTCACACAAATTTCAAATAATTCAAAATGTAAACTATTCAAATTTGTAAACTACCAGCACTAATATAAAGTTTGTACTTTTTTGTACCTAAAGCAAAAATATTCACAAAGAAACTCTAAATACAGCAAAAAAACTCAAAAATAAATAAAACAAAAATAAATAAAGCAAAAAAATAAGAAAATAAAAAAGCCCGCCTACTGCGCCACAGCGGCCTGCATACGACTAGAAACCCAACCTGTTGTTGGGCCAGGATGCAGGCCCGCAAAGGCCCAGTAGGCCCACAGGGCAGCACAGAACATTTAGGCCCATTAGGCCTGCTTTGGAGAGGAGCTCAAGAGAGCTACCGCACTGGGGCTTATAAACCAGTGCGGGCGCCCCTCGGCTAGCGAGGTGGGACTAAACTTGCTGCACCGCACCTGCGCCAGCGCACCCCCTTTAGTACCGGGTTGTGGCTCCAACCGGTACTAAAGGGGGGGGTTTAGTACCGGTTGCAGCCACCACCCGGTACTAAAGGGGTGCGCTTCCCACCGCTTGGCCTGGCCAAAATCGACCTTTAGTACCGGTTGGTGGCTCCAACCGGTACTAAAGGCCCCTCCTATATAAACAACACTTACGAAAATTTCGTCAGTTTCCTCCCACTTCTCTCTGCTTCATCGCCGCCGGCCTGTCCCGCGCCGTCGCCGCCGCCGTCGCGCCGCCCCCGTCCTCGTCGCGTCGTCCGCGTCGCCGGCCCGTCCCCATCCCCGCACCGGCCCGCGTCGCCGTCGCCTTCGCCTCGCCCGCGCTGTGAGCCTCTGTCCCTCCTCTCCTCTCCCTCCAATTGAAGCCGCCGCGCGCGCCGCCGGCGCCGTCGCCTACACACACAACACATACACACACACATACACACACACACACCATACACACACACACATACACAATTTTTGTTCTGTTTTTAGTTTTTAGTTTTTCTATTTTTAGTTTTTAGTTTTTCTGTTTTTAGTTATTAGTTTTTAGTTTTTTCTGTATTAATGTTATAGAAATGTTAATTATATGGAAATGTTAGTTATATATAGAAATGTTAGTTTTTTCTGTATTAATGTTATAGAAATGTTTGTTATATAGAAATGTTAAAGAAAAAATAGTTATACAATTTTAGTTATAGAAATGTTAGAAATGTTAGTTTTAGATATGGTCGATGTTTTTTTAGTTTATTATATTTTTAGTTATAAAATTTAGAATTTGCATATAAGAAATCACAATCCAATCATTTAAAAAATGTTACTTTACTTTTGCGGCATATAGTATTTGTTGTCGACGATGCCCGACCCGCATCCTCGCCGTCGACCCGTTCGCGACGACGTCCTGCTTCAGAGGACCCATGTCTGGGATTGGGCTCCGCCGGGCTGGCACTGGGAGGTGCTACCTGGAGGGGCGCGACGCTTGGTGAGGAACCCGACCTCGGGTCCCATCGTCGACCCTGATCTCCTTTGGTGGCGTTCGCGTGGGCCACATTCGGTGCAGAGGGAGCTGGCCCCACCGGAGGTGGTGCGTTGTCTTGTCAGGGAGGAGGACGAGCACGTCCATCGCTACATGGCTGCTATGGATGTCAGGTTCTCCAATACCTGGAAGGTACTTTGGGCAGATGACCGGAGATATGATCCTGTGATGGTTCCTTGTCTTTGGGTGTCCACCGCCCGCGCCCCAGGAACCGCGAGTGGCCTAGATTCTTCTATAGTATTCGATCTTTATTAGCTACCTAGCCAGTGATGTATTCGAGATTATATATTATTCGAGACGATGTATTCGAGATTATATATTATTCGAGACGATGTATTCAAGATTATATATTATTCGAGATGATGCATATTATGTACTATATGATTCAGTTTTTCCTTATTGATTGCATCCATGCATTGTAATTTGAATACTAAATTGTTTTATATTTCTTCTGTATTAGTTAAATAAAAGCTATGGCGGACAATACCGGCAGAGAGGGAGAAGAGGCCCTGTTCGAGATCATACGCAGCCCTAACAGGCCAGATGATCTGAATGAAGCAAATGACGACTCCCAATATCTGAACAATACCGGGGAGGGTGATGATAAGATATTCGATATCGACGATCGAGCTGATGAAGTCATGAACTATGATTATGATTATGATGACGAATACAATGTTGATCTTGAAATAACAAAGACTACCAGCGAGGTATATTTATATGAGCAGGCATCTAGTATTCATCACATGTTTTTTTATTTGAAGATATATTAACGAATCGATCTTTCTTCTTTCAGCCCTCCGAATCGAGCAAATCTGCTTCTACAGACAGCAGGACAAAGCGCGGCCCTGGCATAAAGTTGAAGGAGGGTGTAAAGTACAACATCGATTCCATCAAAGCTAGTGGCGAACCCCTCACGCCTAAGAACATTGCGAACAAGTTCGTTCGTCAGTGCGGAGTTCTTGTGAAGGACCAACTCCCGATCTCCATTCAAGAATGGAAAGAGCCAAAAACTAAACGCCCAGATGTTACTTGGGTCGACGACAGAGCAAAACAAAAGCTTTGGGAATCTCTGATGGAACATTTCACCCTACCAGATTATTTCACTGATGTAGATGTGCAGAAAGTCAAGGACGCTGCTCTTAAGAAGATGGCAATTGCATTCAACACCCACAAGAAAACCGTATGGGCCAACTACCTCGCTGCAGAAAGGAAGACTCCAGAATTCAAGGGAACATTGGAGAAGCAAATAGAACACTGGCCCGCTTTCGTGAAATTCAAGGAATCAGAATTATCTAAGGAACGGTCGAGAAAAAACAAGGCCAATGCCGCAAAAAAGACGCAGTTCCATAGGCTGGGTCCTGGTGGCTATGCTGTGGCACTGCCTAAGTGGGATAAGTCCGAGCAAGAGATGGAGGATGCAGGGGTCACTCCGGTTACTAGGAACTGGCCCCCCAGGTGCAGAACTTGGTTCTATGCGCATGGGGGGGCGTTGGACCCGAAGACAGATGACGTTTCGAAGAAGGCAAGTCTAAAAGGAGCAGAACAAAAGTTACTTGACGCAATAGAAGCTGCTCGAAAGGGGCTGTTCACGCCCAACAGAGAGAACGACGAGCTTACGCGCGCCCTGGGAAATCCTGAACACCCGGGAAGAACACGAGGCAAGGGTGGTATTCCCTGGTATGAGGGCTTTTCGGAATGGAACGCCGACTACAGGACCCGTGCAAGAAAGAAGATGGAGGAGGAGAAGAAGAGGAAGCTGGAGGAGGAGCAGAGGAAGCAGGACGCGGAACGCCTTCAAGGCCTAGAAGCAAGGCACGCGGACTTGGCACTCAAATTCCAGCAGCAGCAGCAGCAGCAGATCGACTCACTTAGCCAGGAAAGGGGGTCTCAGCAGCGGCAGCAGCAAGCGGATGATCATCCAGCATTGGATAGCACCATCCCATCCATGCCGAGAAGCAGCGTTGGTTCCGCCCCGGGCGACGCACTACTGGAAACATACCCTGTGGATGACATCATAGAGAACACTAACTGTGAGCTACACTTTAAAATGAAGAACATATCCATGAAGGTGCCGGACGTCGTTGCTTTTACAATTACCCCCGAAGCAACCTTCCATTGCGCCCCGATTCCAGCGGGTTATGCTCGTGTCTTGGTTGATGAGGTGGTGGACCCATATTCGGGGCTAGAGATTAACATTCCTGGAGGTGACGACGAGCACACACTGGGAAAGGCCATACATTGTATCATCCTATGGAGAAAGGATTGCATCATCTTTCGAAGTCCACCGACCGCGCGTCTGCTGACTCCTCGAAGTCCGCCACCGTGTCAGCAGACTCCCGCTCCTCCAAGTCCACGAACGCGTGAGCAGACTCCTGCTTCAAGTCCGGCACAGCGTCAGGCCACTCCTCCTGTTTCAATTCCGACACCGTGTCAGGCCACACCTCCTGCTTCAAGTCCGGCAGAGCCACCTCCTGCTTCAAGTCCGACACCGTGTCAGGCCACACCTCCTGCTTCAAGTCTGGCACAGCGTCAGGCCACTCCTCCTGCTCCAACTCAGCCACGTCAGCCGTCTCCGCCGCCTCAACAATCGCAGAAGAGAGCCGCCGCAGCTATGGTGCGTAGCGGTACGAGTTGAGGTAGTACAGTAGGTACAGGCGGAGGCAAGCGATATAAATATGGTCCAAGCCTCGCTCCTCTTCCTCAGAGGCCTTATGACATGACCGAGGAGCAAAACGCAGCCATAGTGCAGGCCCAAGTGGACGCCCATTTTGGACCGAAACCGGCACCGCCGCCAAGGGAGAAAGTGCCTGAGGAAAAGATTGACCACTTCATTCGTATGGCTAGACCACCAGCTCCCAAGCCTGTTGACTCAGACTATGAGCGCCAAATCAGGAAGGCACATCGAGCACGACTACAGAAAGAAGCGAGCTCGAGCTCGAGCCAACAAGCAGCTGTCAAAAAATGAGGGAAAACCGTTCCCCAGTTGGGAGAACAGGCGGCGCAATCGACCCCCCCTCTTGTTGTGCCAACAACACATGAGAGTACGCGCGCCCAATATTTTTGTGGGCAAACCGTTTACGTTCCCGAGCTGGGCGATGTGGTAATAACCGAGGAGCATATAATGCAGGCTGAAACGGTCAAGATCACTGTTGGACAACTCCTCCATATCGAGCCCATGTCTCCGCTTAGAGAGGGGGAAATAAAACGGAAATATGTCCGGGGCCAACCTTTGGTCGAGCCCGAGGAGGTCAAGAACCTCCCAACGAGAATGTATGAATTGCATGATTGGTACATGAAAATTACCAAGATTTCCAATCGAGAGTCCCTCATGGTGCAAGTCGAGGAAGATCATTACTTCAATAAGAAAACTCTGTCCATTGAGTATTCAGAACTATTTCAGTTATTCAATCAAGATGCACTCGGCAAATCTATCGTCAGTTGGTATTGTCTGTAAGTGATTTCTTTCTGTAATTTAAGTCTCAAGCTAGCTCTAGTGCTCATTGATTGATCATTAATTACCTGTAATTATATATCCTCACTATATATTCTTTTCTGTGGTATTATGCAGGATGAAGATGTATGAAATGAAAAAAGCTGGACGCTATGGCATTGGGTTCATTGACCCAAATACCGTTAATGAATACACATGTAAATTGGAATGGTGTAGACAAGATGTAAATAAATGCATGGTAGAGTTCTTGAAGCGCCTCAATAGCAATGAAGATATACTACTTCCTTACAACTTCGAGTGAGTCACACTGTCTTGTACTACAAATTCTGTTTTTGCTTACTAGTTAGATGTTAATAAGTGTATAGGGTTTAGGGTTATAGTTGATTAGTGTTATGCACATGCCCGCTTAATTTATACATGCAAACGTATGCGCATGCAGCTTTCACTGGATCTTGTTAGACATTAAAGTTGACGAAGGAAAAGTTGAAGTACTGGACTCACTACTTAAAAAAGATAGTGACTACAGCATCGTGAAGGGGATAGTCTACAGGTTATTTCAATCATTATTAACTATATCTCGGCCTATTTAGTTCGTCATTTCCTGATATGAACTATTTTTAATAACCCCTTTATTAATTTTCTTTGCCGGCGGGCAGGGCTTGGGCAAAGTACATCAAGGTGACTCCAGGAAAATGGCGACAAAAGCTATGTTGGTATCGACCCAAGGTAAGTAATTAAGTAGTACTAGCTAGCTAGCTACCATCTCTTTAATTCTTGTTTCAATACCATTAATTAATTAACATGGTTGATTAATTATTATCTGATTAAATTCTATTCTCGTAAAGGCCCTGAAGCAGGCGCCGGGGACTGAAGTGTGTGCACACTACGTTTGTGAGAACATTCGCATGATGGCGTCCGAAAGGAGCAGATCTGATAGACAGGACTGGGTACGTTTGCCAGAACACTATTCACAAATCTTACATGATTGTCGATATCTAGTCACACAACTAATATACATGCATATTGATCTCCTTCTTAACAGTTCAAAGAGGTGCGGGACCAGCTCCTACCAGAGGAGCGCATACGAGCACTTCAAGAGGAAATAGCGGGATTTTTGCTCGACCAGGTCATAGATCCCAAAGGAGAATACTATTACCCGCTACCGCCCCCATGAACCACTTGTCATCGTGCTCCGAAGGCACCAAGGCAACATGTAGGAGAAATTGTATATATATACATGTGTATGTGTGAATAATTAATGGTGGTTGTGAGACATTCGATTATATATATATATATGAGCGGTTCTACGAGAAAATCTATTTATATATATGCATAACGTGTACAATATGTAGTATCGTAAAATACCAGCAAACAAAAAAGAATTAAATGGAAAACACAAAATTAATGGAAAAATAAAAATTAAAACCAAACCCCCCCCCCAAACATTTAGTACCAGTTGGTGCTACCAACCGGTACAAATGGTCTACCAGCACCCGGGCCTGGCTCGTGCCACGTGGTGGCACTTTAGCGCCGGTTCGTGCTGAACCAGTAGTAAAGGGGGGGCCTTTAGTCTCCACTCTTTAGTGCCGGTTGCAGAACCGGCACTAAAGGCCCTTACAAACCGGTGCTAAAGCCCGGTTCTGCACTAGTGGGACATGGTCCCCCTTGAGAGGCTTTGCAAAGATCTCATATTGACATGGGCTAAACGGCGATGCCAAAGCCATCCCACATCAACTTTAGCCATTAGGCATGTCGCGGTCTTAGTGGGTCGCTCCGAAAAGTTGATCACATAGAGACCGTTCTCGACATGCCCAACAAAGGCTACTTTAAGAGTCTTGCTCCACAAGAGGGCCACGGTATCAATATCAAAGAAAGTGGCAAAGCCCATGAGTGCGAGTTGAGGAACAGAAAGTAAATTGTATGCAAGGGACTCAACAAGCATGACCTTCTCGATCGTGAGATCATGAGAAATGACAACCTTGCCAGGTCCCAATACCTTTGAGGACGAGGCATCACCCCACTCGACATTGGTGGGCATAGATGGAATCTTGTGCACGTCCACCACCAAGTCCTTGCTTCCGGTCATATGATTTGTAGCTCCACTATCGAGCAACCATGATCCCCCACCGGAAGCAAACACCTACAAGAGATCAATGCTTGGTTTTAGGTACCCATTTTGTAATGGGTCCTTTGATGTTAGTGACAAGGGTCTTAGGAACCCAAATAGACCATTCAATGTACTCATAAGGAGAACCAACAAATTTGGTATAAACATGCCCATCACTAGCACGACACAATATATAAGAAGGGTTAAAGTCGTCAGCTTTATTGGAAGGGGTGGCATTGCCTTTCTTGACACCACCACCCTTCACATTGTTCTTCTTCTCCTTGGAAGCACCCTCTCCCTCCTTCACAAAGGTTTGCTTGAGAGGGGGAGGTCGTTTGGTCTTGTCATTCTTCTTCTTGTTCTTGGACTTGGGTGCATACCCAATCCCTTCCTTGGCCACAACTTCCTTTTGATTGCTCAAAAGGTCGTTGAGGTTCTTCTCGCCTTGTATGCATGACACAAGACCCTTCTCAAGCTGCTCCTTTAACTTAGCATTCTCCTCAACAAGATGCGCATGCTCACAACATGGGTTAGTAGCATTTGCATTATCAATTAACACCATATGAGGAAATGTGGCTTTCTCCTTGGTTAGCTTTACTTGGAGTTGATCATGAGACTCCTTGAGGCTAGCATGAGCACCTTTCAAGACTTTGTGGGCCTTGTCAAGTATGTCAAACTCCTCTTTGAGTCTAGCAAGATCAACCCCAAGCTTGGCTTTCTCGGAATTGAGCACACGAGAAACAACAAGTGCATGATCAAGATCTTTCTTTAACTTAGCATGATCATCGTTGTGTGACTCCTCAAGAGCCAAACGAAGACCACGCTCTTCCTCAAGAGCATTGGAAAGATCCGAAATCTCGTCGGCATAGTCTCGACTATGCCCCTCCATCTTAGAGATGGTATCTTCATGAGCCTCGATCATGTCATTGGCTTCACCAAGTTGTTCCAAGAGAGCAATGAAGTGCTTCTTGGGTTTACCCTTGAGTTTACCCATAAAGGACTCAAACTCATTCTCCTCCACATAAGATTCCTCATGTTCATCAATGCAATCCGTCAAACAAGGATGATCAATGATGGTAGTTTTGATGTTGGGGGTTACCTTATTGGTGGCTTTCGCCATGAGGCACTTGGCGGTGATGCTTTCATTTGGTGAGTCAAAGAGAGACACCCGTGGAGTCGTCGCAATGGCAACGGAGGCCATGGCAACCGACTCACCATCGTCATCATCATCATCATCGTCATTGTACTCTTCTTGTACCACCAATGCCTTGGGAGGAGTCTTCTTGGTGAAGTTGCTCTTGTTGGGGAAAGACTTGGCCTTGTCCTTTCAGATGAGCTTGCCACCATTGTCTTCCCTCTTCTCATAAGGGCACTCCGCAACAAAGTGGCTCACATTGCCACAATTAAAGCAAGTCCTCACTCATTGCTTGCCCTTTGCGCCACTTGAATTGTTCTTGTTGAAGTTGGGCCTTGAGTTCTTCTTGCTCCAAAATAGCCTTGAAGCAAGAGCCATGTGTTCATGATAGGCATACTTCGTATCTTCGAGGTTGCTCTCCTCTTCTTCCTCTTCATCCTCTTCCTCCATACTAACCTTGGCCTTTAGTGCAAGGTTGGGCCTCTTTACTCTTTGAGAGCGTAGTACCGCATTATCAGCGGTCTTGTCCAAGATGCTCATAGCAACGAACTCATCCAACACTTCACTTGAGGACAAGGTGTGGAAGTCCGGTCTTTGACGAATGACGGAGGACATGGCTTTGTGGTAGGGCATCATTGCCTTGAGGAATTTGCGCTTGATCCAATTGTCATCCGTGTCCTTACTTCCATGATCTCGGAGTGAGACCGCGAGCTTGGTTACCCTCCGATAAAGCTCACGAGGTTCTTCATCTTCTTTCATTGCAAACTCATCGGCTTCATCTTGCACCACTTCATAGTTGGAGCGTTGAATGCTTGCGCTTCCCCGGTAGAGGGAAACAACTTGGTGCCAAGCATCTTTGGCCATGGAGTAGGGCCGGAGATGAGGAAGATCTTCGGGTGGGATTGCTTCTTTGATGATGAAGAGAGCATTCTCATTGAATTGATTATCCATGGCTTCTCTAGGAGTGAAGTTGCTTCGGTCATGCGGATAGAAACCTTCTTCAATGATTCTCCAAAGGTTAGTGTTCACATGATTTAAATGACACTTAAAGCGATAGACCCAAGAATCAAATTCCACATTCTTCTCAATCTTAGGGGTCGGGCCGGCATGATTCAAATGAGTGGAAGGAAGCGGTCCACCATAGACAAGTGGAGGTTCCACATGGGCAAAGATGTCGGTGCCATTTTTACCACTAGACGAAGGAGCTTTCTCGCTAGTAGCTTCCCCCTTGTCGGAGGTAGCATCCGTCACCTTGTTAGCGGGATCACCCACTTTCAACGGTGCGGTGGAAAGTTTAAGCCCTTCTATGAATTTATTAGACATGCTTTCGACCTCACGAGACCGGATTCGCACCGGAGTTCTCATCCACACCGTCTACGACGTCAACCATACTCTTCGGACGGTAAAGTCCTTAATAAAGAGACGAGGATCTGATACCAATTGAAAGGATCGATATAGTTGACTAGAGGGGGGGTCAACAGGCAACTAACAATTTTTAGCTTTTCTTTACCAATTTAAACTTTGCATCAAAGTAGGTTGTCTAGATATGCAACTGGTGAGCAACCTATATGATGCAACAACAACAAGCACGCGAGCAAGCAAGGGATATAACACAAATAAGCCTGCACAACTAAAGGCACGAGATAACCAAGAGTGGAGCCGGTGAAGACGAGGATGTGTTACCGAAGTTCCTTCCCTTTGAGGGGAAGTACGTCTCCGTTGGAGCGGTGTGGAGGCACAATGCTCCCCAATAAGCCACTAGGGCCACCGTATTCTCCTCACGCCCTCACAAAATGCGAGATGCCGTGATTCCACTATTGGTGCCCTTGGAGGCGGCGACCGAACCTTTACAAACAAGGTTGGGGCAATCTCCACAACTTAATTGGAGCTCCCAGTGACACCACGAAGCTTCACCACAATGGACTATGGCTCCGCGGTGACCTCAACCATCTAGGGTGCTCAAACACCCAAGAGTAACAAGATCCGCAAGGGATTAGTGGGGGAATCAAATTTCTCTTGGTGGAAGTGTAGATCGGGGCCTTCTCAACCAACCCGAGCAAATCAACAAGTTTGATTGGCTAGGGAGAGAGATCGGGCAACAATGGAGCTTGGAGCAACAATGGAGCTTAGGGTAGAAAGAGGTAGTCAACTCGGGGAAGAAGACACCCCTTATATAGTGGAGAGACAAATCCAACCGTTATCCACCAACCGATTCTGCGCAGCACGGTACTACCGCGCCGGGGCTGTGGTACTACCGCAGGCACACGCGGTACTACCGCGGGGCCATGCGGTACTACTGCCTGATCAGCACAGACCTGGCCAGCCCAACCGCACTGAAGCGGAGAGCGGTAGAACCGCACAAGCGGTACTACCGCATCACCTTGCGGTTCTACCGCAAGGCAAGGAAGGTCCAGAGAACGGGGAGGCACGGACATAAAAAATTACATCCGTAGCAACTTCCGCTGAGTTGGGGTCGATGCAAAAATCCGACACGGTAGTACAGCTGGAGAGCGGTACTACCGCGTGGCGGCTGAGCCAGGCTAGGGCGCGCGGTACTACCGCAGAGGGCGCGGATTTAAAAAATTACATCCGCCCCTACTACCGCTGCGCAACGGCACTTGGCCTGGGGGCTACGGCACTACAACTCCTCAGGAGCGGTACTACCGTGGGCTCCTGCGGTACTACCGCTCCAGGGAGCAGTATTACCGCAAGCCCAATTTCAGCAACCAAGACAGAATGCATAGAGGATAAAATGGAGGATGCTCCAAAGTGCCAAAGGAAAGGCGGTGCAAAGGAGGAGAACGTGTACGTGATGATTCCACCCGAACCTTTCCGAAGCGAACCCCCTCTTAATAGTACGGCTTTCCTACGACTCAAATTCACCGAAAAGAAACGTAGAAGAACGCCGTCTTCAATAGTCTTCGAGGGGCACCAAACCGTCTTGTGCCTAGCGATGAGACGTCTGAGAAACTCAAGGCACACGATTAGTCCACAAAAGCATAGTCATCAATCACCAAAACACCTTAGGAATAAATATGCCCTTACAATCTCCCCCTTTTTGGTGGATTGATGACAACGCGGGATTTGTGTAAAGGGAAATAATATAGAGCATACGCAAACCCCTCCTCTCTAAAATATAGACGGGCTCCCCCTAGATGTGTGCAATCTAGATATGTGCTTTGGACTGCACGGCACAGATAGTAGGATCAACACTCCCCCTATATTTTATAGACAAGGCGCATAACTTGCAATAGTAAGGCTAACATTAGGCAAGAAAGCAAACAAGAGCATAACATAAGTAGCACAATATATCATAAGCTCACTAAGAAGATAAGATAGATTGACGACTGCCGCCCCATAACACTTCTCAACTGCTGCCTCAAACTACTGACAAAACTATTGGCAAATCGCTCGCAGAAAGTGGTCCTTAAGATAATTCATCGAAACCAGTACGGATTCTTGAGGGGTAGGTCGATCCAGGATTGTGTTGCGTGGGCGTATGAATTCATTCACCAGTGCCAAGCTTCGAAACGTGAGATTGCCATTCTTAAACTAGATTTTGCAAAAGCATTTGATACGATCGAGCATGCTCCTATGATGCAGATTATGAAATGCATGGGTTTTGACGATCGTTGGTTAGGGTGGATCCACTGCTTGTTCTCAACTGCAAAATCCTCGGTGCTATTGAACGGGACCCCTGGCAGGCAATTCTTTTGTAAGAGAGGGGTGCGCCAAGGAGACCCGCTGTCCTCGCTCATCTTCGTCTTGGCGGCTGACCTCCTCCAAGCAGCAATCAACGACGCGTACCGGAGCGGTGAACTGGAGCTACCAATGCCTACTATGGAGAATGACTACCCGGTTATCCAGTACGCGGATGACACGATCCTCGTGATGCCAGCTGATCAAGCGCAAGCGGCGACAATCAAACGCATTCTTCAGGATTATGCCTCCTCTGTTGGATTGCGCATCAACTTTCAAAAGTCGACTCCGATGATGGTGAACACGGAGGTGGATGCAACGGATCGTTTGGCTGAGGTTTTTGGCTGCAAGGTTGGAAAGATGCCGTTCACATACCTTGGCATGCCAATGGGGACTGCTAAACCAACGGTGGCTGATCTAATGCCGCTGGTGGCTTCGGTCGAGCGTAGGTTATCCACTGCCGCCTCGCTTTTGGACCTCGGATCAAAGCTCACTTTGGTCAACTCTGTGGTCACGTCCCTGGCAATTTATGCTATGTGTTCAATCAGACTGCCTCCGAAGATCCTAGATCATCTTGACAAGCTCAGGCGATACTGTCTCTGGGAGAAGAACATGGAGGATGGCCACAAATCAGTGTCCTTGGCGGCGTGGAACCTAGTCTGTCGCCCCAAAGAGAAAGGGGGCCTGGGGATAATTGATCTTCATGTGCAAAATCAAGGTCTCCTGCTTAAGCAGCTGCATAAATTCTACAACCATTGGGATGTGCCGTGGGTTAATCTGATTTGGTCCACTTACTATGAGGGTTTGGTGCCTCATGCAACCGATCAGTGCGGATCATTCTGGTGGCGCGACATCTTGCAGCTTACGCCAATCTACAGGGGGGTCACGTCGGTGGAGGTGCGAGACGGGAGCACGGTGTTGTTCTGGAAAGACTTGTGGCATAACAATATCCTCTGTGACAGCCATCCTAGGCTGTTTTCCTTTGCTACTAATGAAGATGTTTCGGTGCAAAAACTGCTGACAGCGCCGGCGCTTGGGCATAATTTCCATTTGCCGATCTCCACACAAGCAAGGGAGGAATTGCGTGACCTTCAAGGAAGCATGGCCTCGACAGAATTGAGTGAGGCTCATGACATCTGGAGATGCGCCTGGGGGACCGGAGATTTTGCTCCTAGAAAGTATTACGACCACTACTTTCGTGGGGTGACGGCGGATGATGCGTTCAAATGGATCTGGAATTCAAAATGCACTAATAAGTGGAGGGTTTTTGCGTGGCTCCTCTTAGCGGACAGGCTGAACACTCGAAACATGTTGAAGAGAAGAGGTATGAAACTGCGAGATGATGTGTATACTTGCCTCCTATGTGATAGCCCGCTGGAAGAGACAGTAGAACATCTCTTCTTCGACTGTGCCTTCAGCAGATCGTGTTGGAGGAAGCTGGGGATTGAGTGGGTGCACGGTGGAAGCAGGCTTCAACTTGTGCATGAGGCGCGAGACAGGTGGACGAGCCCCATGTTTATGGAGGTATTTATCGTTGCGGCCTGGAGCGTGTGGAAGGAGCGCAACAACAAGCACTTTAGAGGTGTGCTGCCTACGGTGGATAGCTGGCTTTAGAGATTCAAAAACGGCTTCGGTATGATGAGACACAGAGTCAAGGAGGCCTTGGTGCCATTTGTGGATAGCTTTGTCACGTCCATCTAGTATACGAACAACTTTGTTTCTTGTTTTTTTTGTTTACTCTTTCGTCTCTCTGGTGGTGAGGACTGGTAACCACGATGATGTAACTCCAGAGAGTTGTAAGTTGTGTTGGTGAATTAATATAAAGTCAGTGGGGGGTTGCCCCCACTGTCCTAAGCTTTCAAAAAAGAAGAAGATAAGATAGAGTGCATATGTCTTACACCATATGAAGGATAAGTCTCACAAGCACAAACCAAACCAAAGCAAACGAGGTTCAAACGAGAAGGCAAACAAACCAAACACGACACACGACTCGCAAATCCCTACACTCTCTCCCCCTTTGGCATCGAGACGCCAAAAAGGCAGAGAGGACACCTACACACAAGGGGTGGCTCAGGCAGAGTAATCACTCCAACACTCCTCGTCAGACTCGGTAGCGGGGACGCTCTCCTCGATGTCCTCCTCAGAATCAGTCCACTTGAAGCCTTGGTTAGCCATCCACTCAGCCTCTGGCGTGATGACCTCCTCAGAACCGCCAGAGACTTCCTCTCCAAAGACCTTCATAATCTTCTTGTCGCGGCAGCGACTCTCCTTGGAGGCCACGTGAGTCCTGTACTGCCCCTTTGCTTGCATGCAGAACAGAGTCTTCATCTTGTCCTTCAGCTTCTTGGCCCAAGAGGGCTCAGTGGACGAAGAGGCATGTCCAGTAGGGCGGTCCTCATCTGCAATCTCCTCCTCAGTTTCCTCTCCATCCACAGCCATCTTAGCAGCCGCTGCCTCAGCACGAGTGGTAGTGTTAGGCCACTTGGGCTTGATGCGAAGTCTGATGGGGTCATGACGGATCCAGTTAGGGGCCAGAAACTCATCCTGAGGGAAGCGCTGCTCCCAAGTCTTCGAGATCAGTAGAAACAGGTAAGGTCCATAGATGGGAACCTTACGGTTGAACACCGCAAAGTGAAGCTCGCACCACATGATGTGGGAAACATCCAAGGGTTGCGTCTGAGAGATCCACGCCTCCTCACAGATAAGCAACATGTCCACAAGATAAGCATGCACCTTGTCCTTGTCCCCAATGCATGGGAAGAGAGAGTTGCGGAAGATCCGGTGCATGATGTCAAGGAAAGAGTTCAGCACCCATGCCTTCTTACCACTTGGAAGGACCTTCTCAACATAGTATGGCATAAGCCTGGTCTTGCTGGCAGACTCAGGGTTGGCATGAGGGCGGACACCAAGGGGTGTGTTGAGCCCCTCATCAGGAACGCTGAGCAACGCCATGAATTCCTGCCAAGTAGCAGTCAACTGACGTCCATTGGTCATCCAGGTCATCCTCCGATCCTCCTCAGTGTGAAAGTGAACTGAAGCAAAGAACTGGGCCACAAGCTCGGGATCATAGTCCAGGTGAAAAAAGAGATCACATCCTCAATGGCAAACTGCTCCACGAGATTCAAGGCCTCACCAAAGTAGGCACGGTGCTTCTCCTCCCTCATGTGATGCATATCAATCCAGTGCACGTCCACATAGATGTTCTGCTTGCCCTTGATCACATCCAAGTAGATGAGGTTCTGCTGCTTGGTCCAGAACGGATCATTGCCTCTGATGTTGGCACGAGGATTCGCATAAGGGTTGATCCTCCTTCGAGCGAGAAACTCTGCCTGTGGAATCTCATACATGCCCATGGTGGGCTCCTTCTGCTTGGTGGCGGTGGTCTTGGTCCTGCGTTGGGGGGCATTGGAGCCCTCTGGAGCTTCGTCTTGATTGCGCAGACGCTTGGAGCTTGTGGCACGACTGGGATTGGAACGGCGAGCAGGAGCACCGGAGCCACCACCTAAGACACCAAACACAAAACACACACGACAAGCGAGAAGAATCAATGCAAAGACCTCAGCAAAATAGGGGAAACATGTAGGAAGCATACGTGGTAATTGCCAAGAAGAAGATTGGACAACAACGGTAGTACTGCCAGTTCGCGCGGTACTAAAATCTTAGTACCGCTCCTAGTCGCGGTAGTACCGCGTGAGGACACGGTAGTACTGGGGCTCGGAGCGGTAGTAGGACCTTAGTACCGTAGCACGTGCGGTAGTACCGCACCTGACGGGCGGTAGTACCGGACCAACGGTAGTACCGCACCAGAGGGGCGGTAGTACCGCACGGCGTCAGATCCGAACAACTTTGAATCTGAGAAGAACCGCGAAAACGCGGCGGTACTACGGTTGATCAAATCTACCACGGGACAACATATCAAGTATAATTTCTACGCAACACTACTCTCCTACATCCTACTCTTGCATAGATTTGGCCTAAAATCTCAAGAACACATGCATCTCCCCAAAAACCAAGAGGCAAAAGAACAAACAAGAGAGAGAGGGATTTGGGGAGAAACCTTGTTCCATGGCAAGAGGAAGTGGTGGGGAACGATCCCACCGGTCGGAATCCGAGGAGAATGGCCGGCGGAGATCCGGCGAGGGTCTCCGGCGCCGTTCTTGAGCAGGAGAGAGAGAGGCGGCGGGGAGAGAGACAAATGAATGGGTATGGGGGAGTTGGAACTCCCCCTGCCCGGGTCATAACCCCCACGCGCACTCGTCAGCGCGGTAGTACCGCGCTTCATCGCGGTAGTACCGCTCGGGCTGAAGTGCCGCATCGAAGCGGTAGTACCGCTCCCCCAGGCGGCAGTAAAAAATTACTGCCGCGCTGGGTGTGGTAGTACCGTGCGCTCCACACGCGGTAGTACCATGGCAGGCCGTGGTAGTACCGTGAGCTCAAGAAGATGCACGTTTCAAACACAAGAAAAAAGGTCTTCGCATGGAATCTTCAAGCAAACGAGACACCACAAGAACACAATCAACACGAAGAAAGAAAGGCAGAAGACAACAAGGATCAACCACGAGGCACAACCTCTCCAAAGAGAGGGCGGTGGCCAGAGCCACGTATGTTTGAGTCAATTGGTATGGCACCGCGAAGAATTATCCTTGGGCCCATGACCATAACTCATCTTTGAAGCACAAGTACCATAAAAATGGCTAATGTGGAAGAGTTGATCAATTTATGCATAATGGGGGGAGGGAGAGTTCATTGAGAGAACAACACTCCCCCTATGTCCATGCCTACACCTAAACAAGATAACAAGTTGAGTATGGTGGAGTGTGCAAGGGTTCAAGCAACATTGCTCGAACCAATGATATTTAGCTCATGCCTTAACTCACAAAATCTTGCTTCATCCAAAGGCTTCATGAAAATATCTGCAAGGTTATCATGAGTTTTGACGTAGTTGAGCTCGATCTCCCCTCGCCTAATGTGATCCCGGATGAAGTGATACCGAATCTCAATATGCTTCATCTTGAAGTGTTGCACCGGGTTGAGAGAAATCTTGATGGCACTTTCATTGTCACACCAAAGAGGCACTTCGTCACAAATGACACCGTAATCCTTTAAAGTTTGCCTCATCCTTAAGAGTTGTGCACAACAACTACCGGCAGCCACATACTCCGCTTCGGTGGACGAGAGAGACACACAACTTTGCTTCTTAGAAGACCAACTCACCAAAGAGCAACCAAGAAATTGGCACCCTCCGGAAGTGGACTTCCTATCCACTTTGTCTCCCGCCCAATCGGAGTCCGAATACCCTACAAGCTTGAAGTTTGCTCCTCTTGGGTACCATAAGCCAAAGTTTGGGGTATGAGCCAAATATCGAAAGATTCGCTTGACCGCCACAAAGTGGCTTTCCTTAGGTGCGTCTTGAAACCGTGCACAAATTCCCACACTCAACATGATATCCGGTCTAGATGCACAAAGGTAAAGCAAGGATCCAATCATGGAACGATATACCTTTTGATCCACCGCTTTATCATTGGGATCAATGTCAAGTTGGCACTTGGTGGGCATTGGAGTGGAAGCCGGCTTGACATCACTTAGCTTGAATCTCTTGAGCATGTCTTGAGTGTATTTGGCTTGGTTGATGAAGGTTCCTTCTCTTCTTTGCTTCACTTCGAACCCGAGAAAAAACTTCAGCTCTCCCATTGAAGACATCTTGAACTCTGAGGTCATGAGTGCGGCAAATTCCTCATCGAAAGCTTTGTTAGGGGAACCAAAGATAATATCATCAACATATAGTTGGCACACAAAAAACTCCCCTTTGACCTTCTTAGTAAAAAGAGTGGGGTCGATTAGCCCCACTTCGAATCCACGGTCTTGTAACAACTCGATAAGGAGGTCATACCACGCACGTGGGGCTTGTTTAAGGCCATAGAGTGCCTTATCGAGTTGATACACATGATCGTGGAAGTAGGGATCCTCGAACCCGAGGGGTTGCTTGACATATACCAACTCATTAATAGGACCATTAAGAAAAGCACTCTTCACATCCATCTGTTGCAACTTAAAGTTGTGATGAGAAGCATAAGCAATCAACAAACGAATGGATTCAAGGAGAGAAATGGGAGCAAAGGTTTCACCGTAGTCGATACCCTCGACTTGGGAGTAGCCTTGTGCCACCAATCTAGCCTTGTTGCGGACGATGGTCCCATGAGCATCTTGCTTGTTCTTGAATATCCACTTGGTTCCAATGACATTGTGGTTCCCCGTTGGCCTTGGCACCAATCTCCACACCTTGTTGTACTCGAAGTTGTTGAGTTCTTCATGCATGGCATTAAGCCAATCCGGATCTTCGAGCACCTCATATACCTTTTGGGGTTCAACACAAGAGACAAACGCGTGATGTTCACAATAGTTTGCCAATTGTCTATGAGTGCTTACCCCCTTTTGGATGCTTCCAAGTACATTCTTCATGAGATGACCCTTGGTGGAGTGCTTGGAAGCAATCTTGGCGGCACGACGCTCCAATTCCTCCTCAGGGGTGAGTCGAGGAGCGGTCACTTGATCATCTTGAGCGCCGTCTTGAGCTTTTCCTTGATCTTGAACTTGCTCGGAGGAGAGAACTTGGCCTTTGGGCATCACTTGGTGTTTCAACACCATCTTGAGATTGATCTTACCCTTGGACTTGTTCATGAGGTTGAGGGTCTTCATTTTGTTCTTCGGAAGCGTGTGGGCCTTGGGTTGGTGATGGCTCCACTTGAGTGGAGCATTGTCCTTCTCCTTCGGCCACAAGGGGTTCCTCAATGGGTAGGATAAAACCAACTCCCATTCTTCTTATGGCTTGGGGAGGAATTTCATCACCTACATCACAAGTGCCACTTTGCTCCACTTGGGAGCCGTTATTCTCATCAAACTCCACGTTACACGTCTCCTCAATAAGACCCGTGGACTTATTGAGGACACAATAAGCATGGGAGTTTGTAGCATAACCAACAAATATGCCCTCATAAGCTCTAGCCTCAAATTTAGACAACCGAACACCTTTCTTGAGAATGAAACACTTGCACCCGAACACCCGAAAGTACTTGAGGTTGGGCTTGTTACCGGTGAGTATCTCATATGGAGTTTTGTTCAAGCCTTTGCGGAGGTAGAGCCGATTTGATGCATGACACGCGGTGTTGATGGCTTCGGCCCAAAAGTTGTATGGAGACTTGAACTCCGCCATCATGGTCCTTGCCGCATCCATCAATGTCCGGTTCATCCTCTCCGCTACACCATTTTGTTGAGGGGTGTAAGGTGTGGAGTATTGATGCTTGATCCCCTCATCACTAAGAAACTCATCCAAGGTGTAGTTCTTGAACTCGGTGCCGTTGTCACTTCTTACTGTCAAGATCTTTGCATTGTGTTGGCGTTGGGCTTCATTTGCAAAGTCAATGACGGTTTGTTGGGTCTCGCTCTTCCTCTTGAAGAAATATACCCACGTGTATCTTGAATAGTCATCCAGAATCACCGAGCAATATTTCCTACCCCCAAGACTATCAAAGGATGGAGGCCCAAAGAGATCCAAATGAAGGAGCTCCAAAGGCCTCTTCGAGTAAATGATAGTCGTGGGAGGGTGAGCCTTCTCATGTAGCTTTCCTTCGATACAAGCACTGCAAGCACGATCTTTAGCAAAACTAACATTCGTTAGTCCACGGACACTAGTAGAAAAAGGGTCAAATGTCAAGCACATTAGTGCCGGTTTGCTTTTGAGCCGGCACTAATGTGTGCATTAGTGCCGGTTCCAACGGCTAGCCGGCCGCTTTCATTAGTACCGGTTCGTGGCCGACCTTTAGCACCGGTTCATGCCACGAACCGGTACTAAAGTGAGTGGTGGCAGGATGTTGTCAGTCCGGGGCCCCTCCAGCACCTTTAGTACCGGTTCATGGCACGAACCGGTGCTAAAGGTCGTCCTACATAAACCCTTCGTCCACCCGAGCTCGCTCTATTCTTCCCCTTTCCCCTCTCCTCTCTGTTCTTCCCCTCTTCCTCTCGAGCTCATCACACATTTTGCCCAAAATTTGTCAAGATTTGAAGTCCCCCATCCATTCAAATGATCACAAAGGTTAGCAACTTTGTCCTTTCATCTCTCATTGCTAGATTAGCTCTTGCAATGCTTTGTATAGTGATTAATTTATGAGTTTAGTAATTTGGGAGGAAATATATGTGCTAGTATTTGATTTATATGCAATTTGAGGTCAAAAATAACACTTAGTTTGCATATGTAGGTGTGGTTTACTTAGTGCCTTCTAAATCTCCGTCGTAACCACAGTCGATCGCCTGCACCGTTCCGTCGCCGGCACCACCTTGTGGTGAGCCTCTTGTTCATGAATGTTTTACATTACCAAATTGATGTTTGTGTGATTTGGATATATAGTTACTCGTATAATTATCTTACCCGTACGTTGTTTGTTATACATAGTGCCATGGTTTTGATATCCGTCCCCGTCGGCCCTCGTCCTTGTTATGATTCGGATGTGGTATATTCTCTTTTAAAACTAGTTGTTGCATTTCGTGTTTATGACAAATTATGCCCATCAAGTTAACATAGATATTTTTGTCTAGGAGGTTTGTGAACCGGAAATTCCAACCGACCCTATTGTCGAGAGGTTAAATTTAGTTGAAAGAGAAAACGAGTATTTGAAAGAAAAATTGAAAAGAATTGAGGGGGAGAAGATGGAATTGGAGTTGCATGTTGCCGATGTCGTCGATGATCACAAGATCAAGATGGAGAAAATGCGCTTGAAGATTAGAAAGATTAGAAAATATGCCATTGATAGCGAGGCTTGGTATCATTATGCTATTGGATCAATTGTTACCTTAGTTGCGATCTTGATCGCATTTGTTGTTGCATTTAAATTCTTTAGTTAGAGAGTTATTTGTTTGTTGCATTTAAGTCTTGTATGAACTTGTATTAATTTTGTCTTTTCGGTGTTGTGTAATGAAGATGAGCCGACAATGGATGTACGATGACCGATGCTCTCCCGAGTTCATTAATGGCGTGCAAACTTTTCTGCTTGCGGCTGAGGCAAACAAGCGGGCGGATGGTTTTATGCCTTGTCCATGTTTAGTCTGTAAGAATGATCACAATTACTCTACGTCAAGAACCATTCACGTCCACCTGTTTAAGTCCGGTTTCATGCCCCACTATAATGTTTGGACCAAGCACGGAGAAAGAGGGGTTATGATCGAAGACAATGAAGAAGAAGAGGACGACGACAGCTATCCTGGCCATGGGTTCCCTGAATACGGTGATACAACAATGGGGGAAGAAGCTGAGCCAGCAATGCGGGAAGAAGCCGAAGAAGAGGCATCAGATGAGCCTGCTGATGATCTAGGTCGGGCCATTGCCGATGCAAAGAGAAACTGCCAAGTAATTTGGAGAAGAAGAAGTTGCAGCGCATGTTAGAGGATCACAAGACATTGTTGTACCCGAATTGCAAAGCTGACAAGAAATAGTTGGGCACCACACTGGAATTGCTGCAATGGAAGGCAGAGAATGGTGTATCTGACAAGGGATTTGGAAAGTTGCTGGTAATGATAAAGAATACGCTTCCAAAGGACAACGAATTGCCCGAGAGTACGTACGAAGCAAAGAAGGTTGTCTGCCCTCTAGGGTTAGAGGTGCGGAAGATACATGCATGCCCTAATGACTGCATCCTCTACCGCGGTGAGTACGAGGATTTGAACGGTTGCCCAGTATGCGGCGCATTGCGCTATAAGATCAGGCGCGATGACCCTGGTGATGTTGAGGGCGAGCTCCCCAGGAAGAAGATTCCTGCCAAGGTGATGTGGTATGCTCCTATAATACCACGGTCGAAACTTTTGTTCCAAAACAAAGAGCATGCCAAGGTGATGCGATGGCACAGAGAAGACCGTAAGAAAGACGGAAAGTTGAGAGTACCCGCTGACGGGTCGTAGTGGGGAAAAATCGAGAGAAAGTACGGGAAGGAGTTTGCAGATGACGCAAGGAACGTATGGTTTGGTCTAAGCGCAGATGGCATTAATCCTTTTGGGGAGCAGAGCAGCAACCATAGCACCTGGCCTGTGACTCTATGTTTGTATAACCTTCCTCCTTGGTTGTGCATGAAGCGGAAGTTCATTATGATGCCAGTGCTCATCCAAGGCCCTAAGTAACCCGGCAACGACATTGATGTGTACCTAAGGCCATTAGTTGAAGAACTCTTACAGCTGTGGAATGGAACAGGTGTACGTGCGTGGGATGAGCACATGGGGGAAGAATTTGACCTAAAGGCCTTGCTGTTCGTGACCATCAATGATTTGCCTGCTCTCAGTAACCTTTCAGGACAGACAAACAAGGGATACCGCGCATGCACGCACTGTTTGGATGATACCGACAGTATATATTTGGACAATTGTAGGAAGAATGTGTACCTGGGACATCGTCGATTTCTTCCGAGCAGTCATCCCGTAAGAAAGAAAGGCAAGCATTTCAAAGGTGAGGCGGATCACCGGACGAAGCCTCGCCATCGTACTGGTGCTGATGTACATGATATGGTCAAGGATTTGAAGGTAGTCTTTGGAAAGGGTCCTGGCGGACAACCTGTTCCGAATGACGCTGACGGACGCGCACCCATGTGGAAGAAGAAATCTATATTTTGGGACCTGCCCTATTGGAAAGACCTAGAGGTCCGCTCTGCAATTGACGTGATGCACGTGACGAAGAATCTTTGCATGACCCTGCTTGGCTTGTTGGGCGTGCATGGGAAGACAAAAGATACACCTGAGGCACGGGAGGACCAGCAACGTATGCATGGAAAAGACGGCATACATCAGGGTCATGCCAGCTACGCTCTTGCCAAAGAAGAGAAGGAAATATTCTTTGAATGCCTGCTCAGTATTAAGGTACCATCTGGCTTCTCGTCGAATATAAAGGGAATAATAAACATGGTAGAGAAAAAGTTCCAGAACCTAAAGTCTCATGACTGCCACGTGATTATGACGCAACTGCTTCTCATCGAATATAAAAGAAAAGATAAGGAAGCGAATGCATCATACGATGAGCCAAAGCACCACATAGTTCATTCTGGGAAGAGAAACATCGTGGGAGTGGATGACAAGACAGACATGTCAGAAGATTATGAAAAGTTTGATGAAATTGCTCCATTCACAGTGAATATTGACCCGAGCATCCAGTTAAATGATGAAGATTTTCCATGGCTACGGCGCAAAGGGACACACGCGAAGAAAAAGTTTCACACCCAAAGATCTGGGATGTGATCGGCTTCACTACCATCACTTTCTTCTGTGTTTCACACCCAGGAGGGAATCTCTGTAATAGTTAGGGTAGTTATGTGTTTTGGCATTTGAAACGCGAAGAAATTTTATGTGCAAACAAATTCTTTCATGCCTTTACTTATTTTTTCAGCTAAATGACCCTGAAATTGAAAAGCATTTCAAATGAACTCAGAAAAGGTTGAAAGTTGGCATGGTATCATAATTTCACCCACATAGCATGTGCAAAAAAGTAGAGAGGGTTACCGCAAAAACTGGATGCACTTCGTGTACAAAATGGACAATCTCTTTCGAAGTATCAGGGTTTCGGACGAAAACTCATCCGTTACAAAGGCATTTCATTTTTTAAATAACCTAAGCATTACCAAATTGAATATAATGATAAAACACACTAATATTAAACATAAGATAAAAGAATCACAGAAAAATCTATTTTCAAAGTTAAGTTATTCACAAACTAGTGATTCACACAAATTTCAAATAATTCAAAATGTAAACTATTCAAATTTGTAAACTACCGGCACTAATATAAAGTTTGTACTTTTTTGTACCTAAAGCAAAAATATTCACAAAGAAACTCTAAATACAGCAAAAAAACTCAAAAATAAATAAAACAAAAATAAATAAAGCAAAAAAATAAGAAAATAAAAAAGCCCGCCTACTGCGCCACAGCGGCCTGCATACGACTAGAAACCCAACCTGTTGTTGGGCCAGGATGCAGGCCCGCAAAGGCCCAGTAGGCCCACAGGGCAGCACAGAACATTTAGGCCCATTAGGCCTGCTTTGGAGAGGAGCTCAAGAGAGCTACCGCACTGGGGCTTATAAACCAGTGCGGGCGCCCCTCGGCTAGCGAGGTGGGACTAAACTTGCTGCACCGCACCTGCGCCAGCGCACCCCCTTTAGTACCGGGTTGTGGCTCCAACCGGTACTAAAGGGGGGGGTTTAGTACCGGTTGCAGCCACCACCTGGTACTAAAGGGGTGCGCTTCCCACCGCTTGGCCTGGCCAAAATCGACCTTTAGTACCGGTTGGTGGCTCCAACTGGTACTAAAGGCCCCTCCTATATAAACAACACTTACGAAAATTTCGTCAGTTTCCTCCCACTTCTCTCTGCTTCATCGCCGCCGGCCTGTCCCGCGCCGTCGCCGCCGCCGTCGCGCCGCCCCCGTCCTCGTCGCGTCGTCCGCGTCGCCGGCC
This sequence comes from Aegilops tauschii subsp. strangulata, assembly GCF_002575655.3. Classification (NCBI taxonomy): domain Eukaryota; kingdom Viridiplantae; phylum Streptophyta; class Magnoliopsida; order Poales; family Poaceae; genus Aegilops; species Aegilops tauschii. The sequence goes on along the minus strand of NC_053041.3, from coordinate 38,369,533 downwards.
CGTCCCCATCCCCGCACCGGCCCGCGTCGCCGTCGCCTTCACCTCGCCCGCGCTGTGAGCCTCTGTCCCTCCTCTCCTCTCCCTCCAATCGAAGCCGCCGCGCGCGCCGCCGGCGCCGTCGCCTACACACACAACACATACACACACACATACACACACACACACCATACACACACACACATACACAATTTTTGTTCTGTTTTTAGTTTTTAGTTTTTCTATTTTTAGTTTTTAGTTTTTCTGTTTTTAGTTATTAGTTTTTAGTTTTTTCTGTATTAATGTTATAGAAATGTTAGTTATATGGAAATGTTAGTTATATATAGAAATGTTAGTTTTTTCTGTATTAATGTTATAGAAATGTTTGTTATATAGAAATGTTAAAGAAAAAATAGTTATACAATTTTAGTTATAGAAATGTTAGAAATGTTAGTTTTAGATATGGTCGATGTTTTTTTAGTTTATTATATTTTTAGTTATAAAATTTAGAATTTGCATATAAGAAATCACAATCCAATCATTTAAAAAATGTTACTTTACTTTTGCGGCATATAGTATTTGTTGTCGACGATGCCCGACCCGCATCCTCGCCGTCGACCCGTTCGCGACGACGTCCTGCTTCAGAGGACCCATGTCCGGGATTGGGCTCCGCCGGGCTGGCACTGGGAGGTGCTACCTGGAGGGGCGCGACGCTTGGTGAGGAACCCGACCTCGGGTCCCATCGTCAACCCTGATCTCCTTTGGTGGCGTTCGCGTGGGCCACATTCGGTGCAGAGGGAGCCGGCCCCACCGGAGGTGGTGCGTTGTCTTGTCAGGGAGGAGGACGAGCACGTCCATCGCTACATGGCTGCTATGGATGTCAGGTTCTCCAATACCTGGAAGGTACTTTGGGCAGATGACCGGAGATATGATCCTGTGATGGTTCCTTGTCTTTGGGTGTCCACCGCCCGCGCCCCAGGAACCGCGAGTGGCCTAGATTCTTCTATAGTATTCGATCTTTATTAGCTACCTAGCCAGTGATGTATTCGAGATTATATATTATTCGAGACGATGTATTCAAGATTATATATTATTCGAGACGATGTATTCAAGATTATATATTATTCGAGATGATGCATATTATGTACTATATGATTCAGTTTTTCCTTATTGATTGCATCCATGCATTGTAATTTGAATACTAAATTGTTTTATATTTCTTCTGTATTAGTTAAATAAAAGCTATGGCGGACAATACCGGCAGAGAGGGAGAAGAGGCCCTGTTCGAGATCATACGCAGCCCTAACAGGCCAGATGATCTGAATGAAGCAAATGACGACTCCCAATATCTGAACAATACCGGGGAGGGTGATGATAAGATATTCGATATCGACGATCGAGCTGATGAAGTCATGAACTATGATTATGATTATGATGACGAATACAATGTTGATCTTGAAATAACAAAGACTACCAGCGAGGTATATTTATATGAGCAGGCATCTAGTATTCATCACATGTTTTTTTATTTGAAGATATATTAACGAATCGATCTTTCTTCTTTCAGCCCTCCGAATCGAGCAAATCTGCTTCTACAGACAGCAGGACAAAGCGCGGCCCTGGCATAAAGTTGAAGGAGGGTGTAAAGTACAACATCGATTCCATCAAAGCTAGTGGCGAACCCCTCACGCCTAAGAACATTGCGAACAAGTTCGTTCGTCAGTGCGGAGTTCTTGTGAAGGACCAACTCCCGATCTCCATTCAAGAATGGAAAGAGCCAAAAACTAAACGCCCAGATGTTACTTGGGTCGACGACAGAGCAAAACAAAAGCTTTGGGAATCTCTGATGGAACATTTCACCCTACCAGATTATTTCACTGATGTAGATGTGCAGAAAGTCAAGGACGCTGCTCTTAAGAAGATGGCAATTGCATTCAACACCCACAAGAAAACCGTATGGGCCAACTACCTCGCTGCAGAAAGGAAGACTCCAGAATTCAAGGGAACACTGGAGAAGCAAATAGAACACTGGCCCGCTTTCATGAAATTCAAGGAATCAGAATTATCTAAGGAACGGTCGAGAAAAAACAAGGCCAATGCCGCAAAAAAGACGCAGTTCCATAGGCTGGGTCCTGGTGGCTATGCTGTGGCACTGCCTAAGTGGGATAAGTCCGAGCAAGAGATGGAGGATGCAGGGGTCACTCCGGTTACTAGGAACTGGCCCCCCAGGTGCAGAACTTGGTTCTATGCGCATGGGGGGGCGTTGGACCCGAAGACAGATGACGTTTCGAAGAAGGCAAGTCTAAAAGGATCAGAACAAAAGTTACTTGACGCAATAGAAGCTGCTCGAAAGGGGGTGTTCACGCCCAACAGAGAGAACGACGAGCTTACGCGCGCCCTGGGAAATCCTGAACACCCGGGAAGAACACGAGGCAAGGGTGTTATTCCCTGGTATGAGGGCTTTTCGGAATGGAACGCCGACTACAGGACCCGTGCAAGAAAGAAGATGGAGGAGGAGAAGAAGAGGAAGCTGGAGGAGGAGCAGAGGAAGCAGGACGCGGAACGCCTTCAAGGCCTAGAAGCAAGGCACGCGGACTTGGCACTCAAATTCCAGCAGCAGCAGCAGCAGATCGACTCACTTAGCCAGGAAAGGGGGTCTCAGCAGCGGCAGCAGCAAGCGGATGATCATCCAGCATTGGATAGCACCATCCCATCCATGCCGAGAAGCAGCGTTGGTTCCGCCCCGGGCGACGCACTACTGGAAACATACCCTGTGGATGACATCATAGAGAACACTAACTGTGAGCTACACTTTAAAATGAAGAACATATCCATGAAGGTGCCGGACGTCGTTGCTTTTACAATTACCCCCGAAGCAACCTTCCATTGCGCCCCGATTCCAGCGGGTTATGCTCGTGTCTTGGTTGATGAGGTGGTGGACCCATATTCGGGGCTAGAGATTAACATTCCTGGAGGTGACGACGAGCACACACTGGGAAAGGCCATACATTGTATCATCCTATGGAGAAAGGATTGCATCATCTTTCGAAGTCCACCGACCGCGCGTCTGCTGACTCCTCGAAGTCCTCCACCGTGTCAGCAGACTCCCGCTCCTCCAAGTCCACGAACGCGTGAGCAGACTCCTGCTTCAAGTCCGGCACAGCGTCAGGCCACTCCTCCTGTTTCAATTCCGACACCGTGTCAGGCCACACCTCCTGCTTCAAGTCCGGCAGAGCCACCTCCTGCTTCAAGTCCGACACCGTGTCAGGCCACACCTCCTGCTTCAAGTCTGGCACAGCGTCAGGCCACTCCTCCTGCTCCAACTCAGCCACGTCAGCCGTCTCCGCCGCCTCAACAATCGCAGAAGAGAGCCGCCGCAGCTATGGTGCGTAGCGGTACGAGTTGAGGTAGTACAGTAGGTACAGGCGGAGGCAAGCGATATAAATATGGTCCAAGCCTCGCTCCTCTTCCTCAGAGGCCTTATGACATGACCGAGGAGCAAAACGCAGCCATAGTGCAGGCCCAAGTGGACGCCCATTTTGGACCGAAACCGGCACCGCCGCCAAGGGAGAAAGTGCCTGAGGAAAAGATTGACCACTTCATTCGTATGGCTAGACCACCAGCTCCCAAGCCTGTTGACTCAGACTATGAGCGCCAAATCAGGAAGGCACATCGAGCACGACTACAGAAAGAAGCGAGCTCGAGCTCGAGCCAACAAGCAGCTGTCAAAAAATGAGGGAAAACCGTTCCCCAGTTGGGAGAACAGGCGGCGCAATCGACCCCCCCTCTTGTTGTGCCAACAACACATGAGAGTACGCGCGCCCAATATTTTTGTGGGCAAACCGTTTACGTTCCCGAGCTGGGCGATGTGGTAATAACCGAGGAGCATATAATGCAGGCTGAAACGGTCAAGATCACTGTTGGACAACTCCTCCATATCGAGCCCATGTCTCCGCTTAGAGAGGGGGAAATAAAACGGAAATATGTCCGGGGCCAACCTTTGGTCGAGCCCGAGGAGGTCAAGAACCTCCCAACGAGAATGTATGAATTGCATGATTGGTACATGAAAATTACCAAGATTTCCAATCGAGAGTCCCTCATGGTGCAAGTCGAGGAAGATCATTACTTCAATAAGAAAACTCTGTCCATTGAGTATTCAGAACTATTTCAGTTATTCAATCAAGATGCACTCGGCAAATCTATCGTCAGTTGGTATTGTCTGTAAGTGATTTCTTTCTGTAATTTAAGTCTCAAGCTAGCTCTAGTGCTCATTGATTGATCATTAATTACCTGTAATTATATATCCTCACTATATATTCTTTTCTGTGGTATTATGCAGGATGAAGATGTATGAAATGAAAAAAGCTGGACGCTATGGCATTGGGTTCATTGACCCAAATACCGTTAATGAATACACATGTAAATTGGAATGGTGTAGACAAGATGTAAATAAATGCATGGTAGAGTTCTTGAAGCGCCTCAATAGCAATGAAGATATACTACTTCCTTACAACTTCGAGTGAGTCACACTGTCTTGTACTACAAATTCTGTTTTTGCTTACTAGTTAGATGTTAATAAGTGTATAGGGTTTAGGGTTATAGTTGATTAGTGTTATGCACATGTCCGCTTAATTTATACATGCAAACGTATGCGCATGCAGCTTTCACTGGATCTTGTTAGACATTAAAGTTGACGAAGGAAAAGTTGAAGTACTGGACTCACTACTTAAAAAAGATAGTGACTACAGCATCGTGAAGGGGATAGTCTACAGGTTATTTCAATCATTATTAACTATATCTCGGCCTATTTAGTTCGTCATTTCCTGATATGAACTATTTTTAATAACCCCTTTATTAATTTTCTTTGCCGGCGGGCAGGGCTTGGGCAAAGTACATCAAGGTGACTCCAGGAAAATGGCGACAAAAGCTATGTTGGTATCGACCCAAGGTAAGTAATTAAGTAGTACTAGCTAGCTAGCTACCATCTCTTTAATTCTTGTTTCAATACCATTAATTAATTAACATGGTTGATTAATTATTATCTGATTAAATTCTATTCTCGTAAAGGCCCTGAAGCAGGCGCCGGGGACTGAAGTGTGTGCACACTACGTTTGTGAGAACATTCGCATGATGGCGTCCGAAAGGAGCAGATCTGATAGACAGGACTGGGTACGTTTGCCAGAACACTATTCACAAATCTTACATGATTGTCGATATCTAGTCACACAACTAATATACATGCATATTGATCTCCTTCTTAACAGTTCAAAGAGGTGCGGGACCAGCTCCTACCAGAGGAGCGCATACGAGCACTTCAAGAGGAAATAGCGGGATTTTTGCTCGACCAGGTCATAGATCCCAAAGGAGAATACTATTACCCGCTACCGCCCCCATGAACCACTTGTCATCGTGCTCCGAAGGCACCAAGGCAACATGTAGGAGAAATTGTATATATATACATGTGTATGTGTGAATAATTAATGGTGGTTGTGAGACATTCGATTATATATATATATATGAGCGGTTCTACGAGAAAATCTATTTATATATATGCATAACGTGTACAATATGTAGTATCGTAAAATACCAGCAAACAAAAAAGAATTAAATGGAAAACACAAAATTAATGGAAAAATAAAAATTAAAACCAAACCCCCCCCCCAAACATTTAGTACCAGTTGGTGCTACCAACCGGTACAAATGGTCTACCAGCACCCGGGCCTGGCTCGTGCCACGTGGTGGCACTTTAGCGCCGGTTCGTGCTGAACCAGTAGTAAAGGGGGGGCCTTTAGTCTCCACTCTTTAGTGCTGGTTGCAGAACCGGCACTAAAGGCCCTTACAAACCGGTGCTAAAGCCCGGTTCTGCACTAGTGGGACATGGTCCCCCTTGAGAGGCTTTGCAAAGATCTCATATTGACATGGGCTAAACGGCGATGCCAAAGCCATCCCACATCAACTTTAGCCATTAGGCATGTCGCGGTCTTAGTGGGTCGCTCCGAAAAGTTGATCACATAGAGACCGTTCTCGACATGCCCAACAAAGGCTACTTTAAGAGTCTTGCTCCACAAGAGGGCCACGGTATCAATATCAAAGAAAGTGGCAAAGCCCATGAGTGCGAGTTGAGGAACAGAAAGTAAATTGTATGCAAGGGACTCAACAAGCATGACCTTCTCGATCGTGAGATCATGAGAAATGACAACCTTGCCAGGTCCCAATACCTTTGAGGACGAGGCATCACCCCACTCGACATTGGTGGGCATAGATGGAATCTTGTGCACGTCCACCACCAAGTCCTTGCTTCCGGTCATATGATTTGTAGCTCCACTATCGAGCAACCATGATCCCCCACCGGAAGCAAACACCTACAAGAGATCAATGCTTGGTTTTAGGTACCCATTTTGTAATGGGTCCTTTGATGTTAGTGACAAGGGTCTTAGGAACCCAAATAGACCATTCAATGTACTCATAAGGAGAACCAACAAATTTGGTATAAACATGCCCATCACTAGCACGACACAATATATAAGAAGGGTTAAAGTCGTCAGCTTTATTGGAAGGGGTGGCATTGCCTTTCTTGACACCACCACCCTTCACATTGTTCTTCTTCTCCTTGGAAGCACCCTCTCCCTCCTTCACAAAGGTTTGCTTGAGAGGGGGAGGTCGTTTGGTCTTGTCATTCTTCTTCTTGTTCTTGGACTTGGGTGCATACCCAATCCCTTCCTTGGCCACAACTTCCTTTTGATTGCTCAAAAGGTCGTTGAGGTTCTTCTCGCCTTGTATGCATGACACAAGACCCTTCTCAAGCTGCTCCTTTAACTTAGCATTCTCCTCAACAAGATGCGCATGCTCACAACATGGGTTAGTAGCATTTGCATTATCAATTAACACCATATGAGGAAATGTGGCTTTCTCCTTGGTTAGCTTTACTTGGAGTTGATCATGAGACTCCTTGAGGCTAGCATGAGCACCTTTCAAGACTTTGTGGGCCTTGTCAAGTATGTCAAACTCCTCTTTGAGTCTAGCAAGATCAACCCCAAGCTTGGCTTTCTCGGAATTGAGCACACGAGAAACAACAAGTGCATGATCAAGATCTTTCTTTAACTTAGCATGATCATCGTTGTGTGACTCCTCAAGAGCCAAACGAAGACCACGCTCTTCCTCAAGAGCATTGGAAAGATCCGAAATCTCGTCGGCATAGTCTCGACTATGCCCCTCCATCTTAGAGATGGTATCTTCATGAGCCTCGATCATGTCATTGGCTTCACCAAGTTGTTCCAAGAGAGCAATGAAGTGCTTCTTGGGTTTACCCTTGAGTTTACCCATAAAGGACTCAAACTCATTCTCCTCCACATAAGATTCCTCATGTTCATCAATGCAATCCGTCAAACAAGGATGATCAATGATGGTAGTTTTGATGTTGGGGGTTACCTTATTGGTGGCTTTCGCCATGAGGCACTTGGCGGTGATGCTTTCATTTGGTGAGTCAAAGAGAGACACCCGTGGAGTCGTCGCAATGGCAACGGAGGCCATGGCAACCGACTCACCATCGTCATCATCATCATCATCGTCATTGTACTCTTCTTGTACCACCAATGCCTTGGGAGGAGTCTTCTTGGTGAAGTTGCTCTTGTTGGGGAAAGACTTGGCCTTGTCCTTTCAGATGAGCTTGCCACCATTGTCTTCCCTCTTCTCATAAGGGCACTCCGCAACAAAGTGGCTCACATTGCCACAATTAAAGCAAGTCCTCACTCATTGCTTGCCCTTTGCGCCACTTGAATTGTTCTTGTTGAAGTTGGGCCTTGAGTTCTTCTTGCTCCAAAATAGCCTTGAAGCAAGAGCCATGTGTTCATGATAGGCATACTTCGTATCTTCGAGGTTGCTCTCCTCTTCTTCCTCTTCATCCTCTTCCTCCATACTAACCTTGGCCTTTAGTGCAAGGTTGGGCCTCTTTACTCTTTGAGAGCGTAGTACCGCATTATCAGCGGTCTTGTCCAAGATGCTCATAGCAACGAACTCATCCAACACTTCACTTGAGGACAAGGTGTGGAAGTCCGGTCTTTGACGAATGACGGAGGACATGGCTTTGTGGTAGGGCATCATTGCCTTGAGGAATTTGTGCTTGATCCAATTGTCATCCGTGTCCTTACTTCCATGATCTCGGAGTGAGACCGCGAGCTTGGTTACCCTCCGATAAAGCTCACGAGGTTCTTCATCTTCTTTCATTGCAAACTCATCGGCTTCATCTTGCACCACTTCATAGTTGGAGCGTTGAATGCTTGCGCTTCCCCGGTAGAGGGAAACAACTTGGTGCCAAGCATCTTTGGCCATGGAGTAGGGCCGGAGATGAGGAAGATCTTCGGGTGGGATTGCTTCTTTGATGATGAAGAGAGCATTCTCATTGAATTGATTATCCATGGCTTCTCTAGGAGTGAAGTTGCTTCGGTCATGCGGATAGAAACCTTCTTCAATGATTCTCCAAAGGTTAGTGTTCACATGATTTAAATGACACTTAAAGCGATAGACCCAAGAATCAAATTCCACATTCTTCTCAATCTTAGGGGTCGGGCCGGCATGATTCAAATGAGTGGAAGGAAGCGGTCCACCATAGACAAGTGGAGGTTCCACATGGGCAAAGATGTCGGTGCCATTTTTACCACTAGACGAAGGAGCTTTCTCGCTAGTAGCTTCCCCCTTGTCGGAGGTAGCATCCGTCACCTTGTTAGCGGGATCACCCACTTTCAACGGTGCGGTGGAAAGTTTAAGCCCTTCTATGAATTTATTAGACATGCTTTCGACCTCACGAGACCGGATTCGCACCGGAGTGCTCATCCACACCGTCTACGACGTCAACCATACTCTTCGGACGGTAAAGTCCTTAATAAAGAGACGAGGATCTGATACCAATTGAAAGGATCGATATAGTTGACTAGAGGGGGGGGTCAACAGGCAACTAACAATTTTTAGCTTTTCTTTACCAATTTAAACTTTGCATCAAAGTAGGTTGTCTAGATATGCAACTGGTGAGCAACCTATATGATGCAACAACAACAAGCACGCGAGCAAGCAAGGGATATAACACAAATAAGCCTGCACAACTAAAGGCACGAGATAACCAAGAGTGGAGCCGGTGAAGACGAGGATGTGTTACCGAAGTTCCTTCCCTTTGAGGGGAAGTACGTCTCCGTTGGAGCGGTGTGGAGGCACAATGCTCCCCAATAAGCCACTAGGGCCACCGTATTCTCCTCACGCCCTCACAAAATGCGAGATGCCGTGATTCCACTATTGGTGCCCTTGGAGGCGGTGACCGAACCTTTACAAACAAGGTTGGGGCAATCTCCACAACTTAATTGGAGCTCCCAGTGACACCACGAAGCTTCACCACAATGGACTATGGCTCCGCGGTGACCTCAACCATCTAGGGTGCTCAAACACCCAAGAGTAACAAGATCCGCAAGGGATTAGTGGGGGAATCAAATTTCTCTTGGTGGAAGTGTAGATCGGGGCCTTCTCAACCAACCCGAGCAAATCAACAAGTTTGATTGGCTAGGGAGAGAGATCGGGCGACAATGGAGCTTGGAGCAACAATGGAGCTTAGGGTAGAAAGAGGTAGTCAACTCGGGGAAGAAGACAGCCCTTATATAGTGGAGAGACAAATCCAACCGTTATCCACCAACCGATTCTGCGCAGCACGGTACTACCGCGCCGGGGCTGTGGTACTACCGCAGGCACACGCGGTACTACCGCGGGGCCATGCGGTACTACTGCCTGATCAGCACAGACCTGGCCAGCCCAACCGCACTGAAGCGGAGAGCGGTAGAACCGCACAAGCGGTACTACCGCATCACCTTGCGGTTCTACCGCAAGGCAAGGAAGGTCCAGAGAACGGGGAGGCACGGACATAAAAAATTACATCCGTAGCAACTTCCGCTGAGTTGGGGTCGATGCAAAAATCCGACACGGTAGTATAGCTGGAGGAGCGGTACTACCGCGTGGCGGCTGAGCCAGGCCAGGGTGCGCGGTACTACCGCGCACAGGGTGCGGTACTACCGCGGAGGGCGCGGATGTAAAAAAATTACATCCGCCCCTACTACCGCTGCGCAGCGGCACTTCGCTTGGGGGCTACGGTACTACAGCTCCTGAGGAGCGGTACTACCGCAAGTTCCTGCGGTACTACCGCTCCAGGGAGCAGTACTACCGCAATCCCAATTTCAGCAACCAAGACAGGATGCATAGAGGATAAAACGGAGGATGCTCCAAAGTGCCAGAGGAAAGGCGGTGCAAAGGAGGAGAACGTGTACGTGATGATTCCACCCGAACCTTTCCGAAGCGGACCCCCTCTTAATAGTACGGCTTTCCTACGACTCAAATTCACCGAAAAGAAACGTAGAAAAACGCCGTCTTCAATAGTCTTCGAGGGGCACAAAACCGTCTTGTGCCTAGCGATGAAACGTCTGAGAAACTCAAGACACACGATTAGTCCGCAAAAGCATTGTCATCAATCACCAAAACACCTTAGGAATAAATATTCCCTTACATGCTCTCTAGTAACTTTAGCGTCCGTCCTGCTTACCCCCCGTCACGATACTTCTTGGCGATGGTTTCTATGTGCAGTGTCACGAAAGGATCTACCTAGTCTAGGTGTTGTAGCACCACTGAGTTTGTTCTGTCAAAGTCGTTGCGTCGATCTGAGTAGGCCACATGCAGTTCTCTGTGACCGTTGGAGTGACCTTCTCCTTCGAGCCTCCCAACGTGCTTCTTAACGGGCAAACCAACACCAGGCGGCCGGTCTCCGCCATATAGAAAATTCTCGCAGAAAGCGATGCACTCTTGTGTCAGATAGCCCTGGACAATGCGTCCATCCGGACGGGACATGCTACGAACGAATCCTTTGATGATCCCCCATTCATCCTCTCGAACGGCATCATGTTGTACGAATGAATCTATTATGTCGTCCACAATATAGACACATAGATGCACCATGACGTTAAAGAACGTGAGCGGGAAGTACATCTCAAACTCATTTAGTATCACAACGATCTCTTCCTGTAGCCTTCGGAGCTATTCAGACAGATCGACTTCTGAGAGATGAAGTCAAAAAAAGTTGTAGAGACCAATAAGCATGTCACGGACGTGCTTGTCCATTATTCCTCTAAGGGCAACGGGTAGTATCTGTGTCATCAACACATGACAGCCATGGGACTTCATCGCGTTGAACCTTTTCTTCTTCGTGTCTAGAAATCTGCTTATCTTCCCACAGTAACTGGAACTAACTTTGATTTCGGTAAGGCACTTGAAGAACTGATCGATCTCAGCCGGACTTAAGGTGAAGCAAGAAGGGGGGCAATAATCCTCTTCCTTTACTTTTTTGCCCTTCTTCTCCCGCGCATCTGTCTCCTCTAACTCTTTACGGGGGCATGTGTAGATCTGTGATACGTCTCCACGTATCTGTAATTTATGAAGTATTCATGCTGTTATTTTATCATTCTTGGGTGTTTTACAATCATTTTATAGCAACTTTATATCATTTTTTGGAACTAACCTATTGACCCAGTGCCCAGTGCTACTTGCTATTTTTTGCTTGTTTTTTACCGCATGAAATCAATATCAAACGGAGTCCAAACGCAACGAAACTCCACGGGGATTTTTTATGGGCCAGAAGACATCCATTGGGCCAGAGCAGCACCTGGGGGGTGCCCCGAGGGGGGCACAACCCACCAGGGCGCGCCAGGCCCCCCTGGCGTGCCCAGGTGGGTTGTACCCACCTCGGTGGCCTCCCGCACCCCCTCTTTGCACTATAAATTACCAAATATTCTGAAACCCATTGGGGTTAACCTAGATCAGAAGTTCCGCCGCCGCAGGGCCCCGTAGCCACCGACAACCAATCTAGACCCATTCCGGCACCCTGCCGGAAGGGGGAATCATCTCCGGTGGCCATCTTCATCATCCCGGCGGCCACCACGATGAGGAGGGAGTAGTCCACCCTCGGGGCTGAGGGTTTGTACCAGTAGCTATGTGTTTAATCTCTCTCTCTCTCTCTCTCTCTCTCTCTCTCTCTCTCGTGATCTCTATCATGGGCTTTGTTAATATAGTCGGATCATATGATGTTTCTACCCTCTATACTCTTGTTATGATGAATTGAATCTTTACCCTTTGAGGTTTTGTTTTGTCGGGTTGAATATTCAGAGATGAGAACACATGATATTTATCTTGCGGTATGAATACTTGAGGTTACAATTGGGGTATCATATTGATTCACTTTATATGTGTCTTGGCATTCAACTCGCGGATTCCTGCGGTGATATTGGGGTAATCTATGCATAGGGGTTGATGCACGTTTTTCTCCGACGGAAACTTTGGAGTCTCTTTATAGTTCTTTGTGTGGATTGAGTATTATGAATATGAATTTGCTTTGGTGTTATTCTAGTACGAACTCTAGGATAGATCGAACGGAAAAATAGCTTTGTGTTATTTTAGTACGAACTCTTGAATAGATCGAACGGAAAGAATAGCTTTGAGGTGGCCTCGTACCCTACAAACAATTCCTATCTTTTGTCCTTCACTAATAGGAACTCGGGAGTGATTCTTCGTTACACTTTGAGGGATAATCATATGATCAAACTATGTTAGCATTGTTGAGAGATTGCACTAGAGAAAGTACGGACCCTAGGCCTTGTTTTCAAGCATTGCAATACCGTTTTTGTGCCCGTTTACTATTTTCTACCTTGCTGTTTTTTATTTATTCAGATTATAAAAATATATTTCTACCATCAATATTACACTTATATCACCATCTCTTCGCCAAACTAGTGCACCTATACAAATTTTCATTGTATTGGGTGTGTTGGGGACACACGAGATTTCTTGTATTTGGTTGCAGGGTTGTTTGAGAGAGACCATCTTCATCCTACTCCTCCCACGGATAGATAAACCTTAGGTCATCCACTTGAGGGAAAATTGCTACTGTCCTACAAAATTCTGCGCTTGGAGGCCCAACACGAGTCTACAAGAATAAAGTTGCATAGTAGACATCAATCTGCCCTAATCTCCAAATCTTGGAAGTCTTTTCTTGCCTTCGGCCCATCCTTGGTCTTATCCGGCATGTTCATCAGTGTTGCAAGAAAGCTCTCAAGGACATTCTTGTAGATATGCATTTGATCAAGGCAATGAGGCGTGCTGAGTTTGTGCCAGTACTCCAAGTCCCAGAAAACAGACCTCGTCTTCCATACATTCAGTAGCAGCTCCGACACCTTTTTCATCATCTTTCCCGGCACGGACATTGTTCCCAGTTTTTCAACAACTCATCGATTTCGGCACTGCTCCGCTTATGTGGAGGTCCTCGATGCTCAGCCTCACCATTGAATAGATCTCCACGGTTTCTCCATGGGTTGTCCTTCTCGAGCCATCTTCGATGCCCCACGTACACAATTTTCCCAGGCCTGCCATCTTTCGTTGACGTTAGCAGTTGAGACATCGTATCATCCATGCACCGTGTGCATCCGCAATATCCATGGCACACCTGGCCTGCGACATATTCGTAACTGAGATAGTCATGCACCATCGCGATCAGCACGACTCTCATATAGAAATACTCGCCTTTGCTGGCGTCCCATGTCTTGGCCGGTGTTTTCCATAACGTGTCTAACTCCTCTTGAAGTAGCCCCAGATACAGATTAATATTATTTCCCTGTTGTTTCGGCCCTGGAATCAGCATGCTCATGTGTATGTACTTCGACTTCATGCACAACCAAGGGGGATGTTGTACATCCATACAAACACGGGCCATGTGCTATGGTTGGTGTTCTGGTTGCCAAACGGATTCATGCCATCAGTACACGTGCTAAGCACGATGTTCCTTGCATCACATGTGAAATACCGATATTCGCCGTTGAACGCTCTCCACTGGCTTCCATCCATGAGGCGTCTCAGCTTCGGATCATCTCCATCATCGGGCTTTTTCCTCTCCGCCTGCCAACGCATGAGTTTTGCTTCCTTGGGATCTACAAAATAATGTTGCAGACGGGGAGTGATCGGTAAGTACTATACAACTTTCAAGGGAGATTTCTTCCCGGCCTTCTTATATCGAGAAGCATTGCACACCGGACAACTAGTTTTTTCCGCGTGCTCCTTCTAATAAATTATGCAATCGTTGATGCATGCATGGTATCTAACGTGCGGCAGATCAAGAGGGCACATGATCTTCTTGGCCTCATCCACACTAGTAGGACATAGATTCCCCGCAGGAAGAACATCCTTTAGGTACTTGAGAAGCTCATTGAAGCTAGTGTCGGCCCATTTGTTTTTAGCCTTCGTCTTCAGAAGTTCGAGCATGAAACTCAAGCGGGTCACCTCGGGATCGCAACCATCATACAATGGAGTGTTCGAGTCTACCACCAGTTGATGCAGCTTGGCCTCCTCTCTAGAAGCAGCTCTGTCAGTACTCGTCTCCTTGCGAAGCAGTTCTTGAACATGAGGGTCCCACACGATTGAACTTAGTACCGATGAGTCTGCGGCGTGGAGTCCATGTTTTCTCCGCCGCCATGTCTGGCCCCTTCTCCGCCGCCATGTCTGGCCTCTTCCCCGCCGCCATGTCCGGCCCCTTCTCCACCGCCATTATCGGTCATCTCTTCGTCTTGCCCCGTGTCGTCATTGCCTGCCCCGTCGGCATCCTCCTCATCATCATCCTCATCTTCAATTATCCACCGAGTATAGCCATCCATGAAACCAGTCATGAGCAGGTGCGCCATCACATGACCATCCTCATAGGGGTCGAGCCAAACTCCTCCTTTGCATCTTTAACATGGACATAAAATCTCTATCCGGTTATTTTCTTTCATGTCCTGCACAGCGGATCGCAACCACCTTTCCACCGTCATTCCACTGACCATTATGAACGCCTGCACGGTAATAATAAACAAATTGATTATAAAAATGCATGCATGCATCAAAGTCATACAAAAATTCGGCATGACCTTCCCTAAAAATAGGACATATAGAGTTTGCCCGAAATTCGCCGAGACGGAAATAAACCGACATTTTGGCAAAACATAGGCAACTCACAAGCACAATTCGGCGGCAACTCACGCCACACACACAATTTCCATCATATCGCCTGATTATGTCATATCACACACATACATATATTTCCATTCTTGCAAAGGAACAAATTTTTAATCACCTATCTCGAGATCGAGCACGGTGATGATGATGTCGATCGGTGTCGCCACACACCTATGGAATAATCAAAAGTGGACAAAGCTTAATTACTTCTTGACAAGGCTAGATCTAATTAGGAAGGTACATATGTCACTTCACTAATTGCTAGATCTACCTAGCTAGTTTGGGAAGGAAATAAGTTCAACTAGTGAAGGGGGAAGGAAAAAGAGAAAGGAGATTCATTAATGGAGGTGGTGTAGTTAGTTAGGATCAATAAAGAGAGAGAAAGAGCACTACAAGGATTCCAGTCTATTGCAACAAACTTTATTGCTACAACTATGTTTTGTTGCAATAAAACACAATATTACCACAAATTCTCCAGCTGTGGTAATAGGCCGCACATATTGCCATAACTTAGTTTGGTCATGATAAATACTAACTTTGTTGCAATAGAGGCCTCATATTGCATAAAACTACATCGGCGTTGCAATATAGTAGCAGTATTGCGACAAACAAATTCCGATGCGTGAGGGTAGTCCTTTTGTTGTAATAGAGACTAGGTATTTCAACAGAATAACTATTCATGGCAATATTCGGAAATATATTGCAACACCGGCATGACATTGCATTAGGTACAAATATTGTTGCAAAAAAGTGGCTAACTATTGCAACAAACTGCATCAGCGTTGCAATATGGTAGCGATATTGCGACAAACAAATTCCGTTGCGCGAGGCAGCCATTTTGTTGTAATAGAGACTAGGTATTTCAACAGAATAACTATTTCTGGTAATATTCAGAAAGATATTGCAACATCGGCATGACATTGCATTTGTTACAAGTAAAACAGTGGAAAATATATTATTTGAATTCATAGATATTAAGTTATGATTTTTGCAACCTTTAAGGAGTAATTAAAATATTTTTTAATTGCACCAATTTTAATTGACCAAAACAGTAGAAAAAGTATATAAATGGGTAGAACACACTTTCTTGATAGGAATACATATTTAATTTGTTAAATTTGGATTTGAAATCACTACAAGGGTACCCCCTATACAACAACACAAATTCCACAACATTTTGACTATATGTTGCAAAATTCAGTGTAAATACACATATAAGCGTTGTAGCTCATGTGCTGCAGAGTTGCAGCTCATGACCATACTGTAGTACATAAGTTGCAACAGAACATGTACATTGCCTGGTATATGTTGCAAATTATATTTGTTATAAGACTGTAAATATACATAATAAAGAGCAAAAAGTAATTATACATGCCTGTACACATAAGGAATTTGGCGCGGAAATATTTGCTATCCTTTCGAGCAAAACCAAATCGCGTGAAGCCCCTCTCTTTTATTCTTGGATACAGATTTATATCAGATCGATCTAGGTTTGTTTCTTTAGGGCTAGATTTTTCTTAGGTGATCCTTAGGGTATATCGATCTAGGTCTCTTCCTCCAACTACGACACAAATGAATAATGGAATCTCCTGTTGTTGTTTTTTTTCGAGAGAGAAATGGAATCTCTTCTTGTTCAGCGATGGCGGGGTTGGGCCACAGGCAACCGAGACCATTGACTGGGCGTAAGAAAAAGTCCCAGCCCGCTGAAAAATAAATATCTTTCGACCTGGCGCACAGCCCGCTACTAACCTCTAGCTGGGCCTCACATCTTAGCTCAATACTTCACTACCGATCGATAAAAGAACGCACCGCAGTGAGCTTCCGCGCGGGACGCGCTATTTGAATGGGCCGGCCCATTCGGGGCGTCACAAAAAGCCGCCGTTAAAATGACTGATCGAGGAATCGAACTGGGGAGCACACGATCGAGAGTTAAAGTCGTCTACCACTCAAACTACTGCTTGTTGATGATCACTTGGCCGTGCGAATATTTAAGAACTACACGCAGCGACAAATCAATTCTTTTTTGGAAAAAGAATCTTCCATTGTGGCAGCAGGCAATCCTCCCCTTCCATCTCCTTTTCCGTGCTTCCCTTGCAACCCTGGCGAACCGTGTTCAGGTCTCGAGGGGGAGCAACCCCGGCGACTGGCGCCCTTTGGAATTCCTCATCAGCAATAACAGGAAGTGGTACGGACAATAGAGCAGCGGGAAGGCGGCGACGGATCAATGGAGCAGCAGGAAGGCGGCGACGGATCAATGGAGCAACAGGTAGGCGGCGACGAGGAGGAGTAGGAGCCGAAATCCAGTGAAAAACACGCCTGCCTGCCTATGGAAGGCTTTCTGTGTTTAGTCAATCTACTCAGAATTAATCAATGCCTAAGGAGCCGCCAAAAGGGTTGTCGTCCGATGGCTACATGAATGTGACAAAGTTGGTTTGACAGTAGCCGCCGCAGCCACGCCTCCTCGCGGAGGAGGCGACGACGGGCGAGGAGTATTAGCGACACATGGTGATCCTCCTCGAGCGGTAGATCATGGACCGTCGTCCGACACCGCACTCACCGCCACACAGTGGAGTCAACGTGGGACCAGCATCACGCCTTGCTACCACGCCAAGACAAAGACGGCTTCGCCACCTCTGCGGCACAATCGTGGATTCCAAATGTAACGCCTCAGGAAGGAGGAGCCAACGTCTCCGCCGCTTAGCGGGTACACTCGCATCGCCTGGTTGGCACCATCGCTGTGCATCATCTGGCGCAATAAGATCGTGAAGGAGGAGGTACCCCCGGCAATTGCGAAGGTGCGTGGGTGCCTCCTCCACTGCCTCAATGCCGGCGGCGAATCCTAATAATCGCGGAGCAGCATCATGGCTAAGGAGACGGTGGCCAGACAAGCGACCCGGTGGGAGTGGCGCAATGCGGCATGCCACTTGGCATTTGCGAAGTCCGACGCGACGCCGGCCTGGGTCCTGGCAGATCCTAACCTCACTTAGGCCTGCGCTCGTGACCTATCGTTGGCTAGAGGGAATTGCGAGGTATTGGCCATTGACGGCACACAAAGTGCATACAATGTGTTCGATGAAATGGCTCAATAAGTCAATGTGAGAAGGAAGAATGTAGGAGAGAGAAATAATGCCACCTGGACAAAGACCGTTCAAAACCAAGCCAAGGCGGCAGTGATACTGGGTCTGCCTAGACAAGGGACATAACTTGTCCGGTTTCAAGAGTTGAGGGTGTAGGTTGTCTGGTTTTGGAGTTGAGGGACTAAATCTAGACTTCGCTAAGAGTTAAGAGACGAAAATTATACTTTTCTCTAATTTATATATATTGAACGTACATCTGTTTGAATGAGTTCCGTCAAGTTTGCATGGATTGTGTCTGAATTTGTTTATATTGCGGGTGGACGTTTGGGGGAAGCTCGTATCATTGTGTACCCAAACAAATATTGTGTCCGTTTTAACCGCGGGCGTTTGCGATGACCTTAAACCTCATATGAGTGCAAACGTTGGAAAATGCTGCTTCCGCCTTCATGTCAATGAGAACTAGCTAGTGATCTGGACAATGAGTGATCTTAATTTGTACTCCCTCCGTTCTTAAATATAAGTCTTTGTAGAATTTCACTATGGACCACATACGAATATATCTAAATGCATTTTAAAGTATAGATTCATTCATTTTGCTCCGTATGTGCTTCATAGTGTAATCTCTTCAAAGACTTATATTTAGAAACAGAGGGAGTACAAACCTAGAAGAAGTACATTCTGTCCGACACAACAAGTATATGTAAAGTGCCTGTCACGGGCAAGATGATATATAATAACAAAACTTATAATTTGTTTCGCTCCAAATTTTTGGACTGCCTCGTATTTCTATTTTTGTTTCACTTCAATTTTCACTTTCCCTTGCCGTTCTCTTCCTCCCATAGAGACTAATCTGGTCAAAAAATATTTAAGTACGCGCGCTACATTACCCTGGCCCCACTCATCATACGAAGCCTGGACGGAGACTAATATCAAACAGATCACGATGAGGTAATTGCGCCAACAATATCGACAACTTTTCCCCCATATCAACACGGTTTCCTTCATCTCATCTCCAATCTCCACCGAATCCACTCGCTATCACCACCGCGCAGCTCCTCGCCCGCCGCCGCCTAACTCCCATAGCTGGTGCCGCCATGGTCCCGTGCCCGCAGACCTCTTTGGCTGCCTAGGTCGAGGGCACACCCCGTGCTCTGCCTCTACACAGCGAACCACACCGGAGTCAACTGCGCGGAGAATGTTTCAGGTTGTTCTTTCTCCCGATCTCCTCCCATCGTAGAACATCCAGAAATCCTAGAGTCGTCCATCGGGTGCGGCGGTTGCCCAGCGCGCCCCGCGGTGCCGCCGACGAGGAGTCGTAGTCCTCGATCTCGCCCTCCCCCCTCTCCTCCGCGCCCGCCGACACGGGCCGCGTTTCCGCGTCCTCGGCTGGGCTGCCGGCGGCAGCGATGCGGTGCGCCGTCGGCGCCGGCGGAGTTCCCGTCTTCTCCCCTACATCGCAAGCGCAGTGCCGGCCTGCCTACGTCAGGGTTGCTCGCCACATGGCCGACCCGGAGGTGGAGCGCTGCAACCAGGTTCATCACCAAGCCGCATCCCTGATCCTCCATAGGAAGCGTTGTAGATCAGTCTTTTTTTGTATTCCCTACTCCTGCTTCAATTAGTAGCCAATTAGGCTGCAACTTGTATTAACCTCCAAGTTCCTGGCACCTGGACCGGCATCTCTCTGTAGTTTTCGTTAGATTGCCTAGGCTGAATTGAAGTCCGTGTCGTGAGGATTCAGATAAAGTTCCATCTAGATGCATTTTCTGTTAATATGGACATGTATGATTCTGTTCTGCATATTCGTCTTAATGGATAATTTTGAATCAAAACAAAAGGTATTAATTATTGGCCCGGCGTCCATAGAAACAAGCTGTGTAATGTGGAGGTTAACTGAAGAATTGTTCACTCAAAACAATTGGACTCAAAGAAGCAGAGGAGAGATTGGAGAAACTTGAGAGAAAAGTGAGAAGGAATTGACCCAGTGTGGTACAATCAGGACCTTTGGTAGTGTGATCGGATCATGGGGAGATAAATGGATCTGCTCAAGAAGAGAAAGAAAATAGAGAGAAGAGAGGAGGAGACGTGTGTGAGATGGGGCTTTGTAGTTATTTCGTTCCACATTCCCAACGTAGTTTTTATCATTTTTATTAATTTTTTATTAAACTGATTTGATTTTATGCCTGCTTTATGTATTGCGTTTCTTCTTAAATTGACTCAAATTCTAATATTATCTTACACAAGGGCATATGATGAATTCTAGGGAGGATGCTCCTAGTACACAACATCCTTACTTCATAATCACCTATCTGAATGGTGCACAACATCAATGCTTTGTTAATGCTAAGTCCCTTGATTGATTTTGTGTGCAGGAAGGAAAGGCTCTGCTGTCTTAACAAGGATGGAAAGTATAACAGCATACACAAACCAACATGGATAACCCATATCCGGTAAATTTTTTATGTCACTTAAGCTATCTCTAGCATTTGCTATAATGCATAAAATCCTTGTATGGGTTAAATTGCTAAACCTTCAACACTGCTCATTGAAGTGAGGAAGTGGTCGGACATTTACCCTACCATCCATCGACTCGTTGTTGCTGATATCATAGTGCGTACAACCTTTTTCATATGTGTTATCTTATTTTACCATCGATAATGCACTGCTTATGTATATTCATTTGTTTTATGCTTTATAGGACAGATGGGACCTGGAAGATACACCAGCAACAGAAGCAACAGTTCTCAAAATTGCAAAAGAGCGATATAGAGGCTGGCGATCAACTCCAAGATTTATGTTGCTTACTTACATTGCTAAAAGTGCAATTCTATTTGCAGGTGCCTACGAAAAGGATTGGCAAAGAAAATAGTAGTCCAAACTTCCAAAATACTCTTTTACAGAGATCTTGTCCTAGTAAGACTCCAGGTGCTAGCCTAACTGTTATTTCTTCAAATGCGCTCATACAAGCTGCAACAAGGAATATTGAATGTTTAAAGCAATGGTAAGTCACAACCTTGCTTTCTCTTTATGTTCACCTGCATTTTATACACCATTGGCCTTCATAATTAGCTGGTTGCTTCTTCTCTTTCACCATGTGTTGCTGCCGCATCGAGTCACAGCTTAAAAAAATGAATATGTGCTAGCTAGGGACATGAACTTAACTGAAACTATAGATCTTGTCACAACTTAAATCAATAGCGGAAGATTTTAGTGCATCTACTTGTGCTTATGCTTTTGACACAATATTACTCCATTTAGTTTGGCAACAGTTCTTTTTAACAATGGGGCTAGAATAATTGTATGTCATATGTTATGTTGAACTCATTAACTAGAACTACTTTTTTGATTTCTTGATTGCAGGATCCAAAGAACTAGCTTGACTGGACTCTAGATCACGGACAATTTAGTATTAGCACTTAATTAGGATGGCTAAATTACATTTGATGGATATTTGCTATGAGAAATATGAATTTTATGAATCTACAGATTATAAGTATGGTTTTAAATATTGTAATTAATGCCTGTATTTTTTTACGGTTGCAATAGGCTATTACCACAACCCACTTTCGGTTGCCACATGTTAGCACCACGAAAAGTTTAAATTGTCACAATAGTTTCTCGCTACAAACATTTCACCCGTTGTGATACCTATTTATCACCACCAAAACTAGTATGTTGCAATTTCTTGTTACGACGACTAGAATATTTGTTGCCATAAGTTAATTCCACAAGTGTAGCAGTTCGTGGCAAAATGCCTAATGCCACGGAAACAAGGATTGTTGCCATAGTTTATTGCCACAATTGACTATTGCCACGTAAGAGTATGCGCCACGAAGCGAGCGTCGTTGGCATAGGTTGTTGCCACAAATGTCTATCACCACGAGCTATCAGTCGCCATGATTCGTCACATGTTGCATTAAAGCTATCTCCACAAAGCAAATTGTGGCATCAGGTGAGTGCTGCCACAAGAAAACATGTGGCAACTTCCCATATGGTTGTTGCAATAACACACTTTATTGCAACATTTACTTTTTTGTGGCAATAACCTATTACCATGTGTCCAGTCGCAACGGCTGTCAACGAATGTTGTTTCGTGGCAATAGGTACGTATCTCCACAAATCGGCATGTATTGTGACAAACGATTTTGTTGCAATAGACCCGGATCCTTGTAGTGGAGAGGTAGAAGAAGGAGAGTAATAGGGGGACAAGTAGTGAGGAAGAAGCAAAGTGAGGGAGAAAGGAGGTGGGAGCTAGGGGAAAGTGAAGGAATAGAGGATGGGGGAGGGGGAGGGGGGAGGAAAAAGGTGGTGGCTGTGGATTAGCAGTAGCGCTGGGTGTAAAACATGCTGCTGCTAAGAAGATAGCAGTAGCGCGCCCCTGGGAGAGGTGCTAGTGCTAAGTGGGGCCTGCCATGTGGCCAGGTTCAAACTTAGCAATAGCGCCCTGCACAAAAAATGCGCTACTACTATTAAAGTAGCAGTAGCGCGGTTATATGAGGTGTGCTACTGCTAAACCTAGCGTGACGGGAACGGTGGGGCAATTTTAGTAGTAGTGTTGTTTTATCACGCCGCGCTACTGCTAAGTCTATAGCAGTAGTGCCTTGTTATGACACGCGCTACGGCTAATTAGCAGTATCGCCTCTTTTCATCCAACGCTACTGTTAAGATTTTGTGTATAAGGTTTTTTCTTGTAGTTTAATGAAGGCAAATATAAATAGAAGTACATATGTCATAAGTACGTATCATATACTCATAATAACATGATGCAATTGAAAGGGAAAAGTAAGAAATTGTACATGCATGCAAGCAATCAAATAACTATAGTAATGGCCGGCAGCAGCTCAGGAATAATGAGGATTGACCTTGCCTTTGTACAGAAACATGCTTAGAGCATCTCTAGCAGATCCCACAAATCACCGTTCTGCAAAACCAGTTTACGGATCCTCCTAAAATGGATTTGCAGTACCACGAGGGCTGGCACTGAATAGACACCGCAAATTTGTACCGTAAAAACGAATATTCCATCAGCCGGTGCTTTTTCTCTCTTTTTTTTCATTGTCATCTTCTTCCCCAACGTCTCGATGGACTTCGGGAGTGAGGCAAGGAAGGGCGGGGGACGTCGGCCGGCCAGTCGACGACAATGGGGAAGGACAGAATCAGGAGCTAGCGGTGGCGGTTGACGCGAAACTTCCCTCTCCCCAACGGTTTTCTGGTATAGGGGGAGCTAAAAAATTTGCCTCAAAAACTACATATCTCCAGGACGAGGTTTTTCTTAAGGGGAGCTGTATAAATTTTTACAGGACCAACCGTTTTGTGGGATCTAGAATGGCGCTTTCTTTCACCCAAAACCGTAAAATAACGGTTATTTTACAGGATTGGGCCTTTTACAAATCTACTAGAGATGCTCTTAGGTGCATTGCAAAAGTAGATTTTCTAAATTATACTCCCTCTAAGCCATTTTAGATCACTTGCAGGGAGTACCTTTTGTCAAACAGTGAGAATGACCATCCTTGATTGTACAAAAACATGCTAGGTTCGTTTGCAATATTTTTGACTACTACTACCAGACTATCTTCTCTGTACATGTGAATTTTCACGTGCACGGTTACTACTAGTTCAAAAAACACCAGTTGAGAGAAGTGTGCCAGACTATGCCAGATGGGTGCATCCATGAGCATGTAGTTTTTCCTAATTAATTGTTCTGATATTTGCAATTTCCATCATTATCAATTAACATGAACATTTCCTTATGTTGTAACCATTTCTTGAAATTTGTCAACAATCCTGGCATAACAAATTGTGTATGAAAATTTTAGAAACTTAAACAAATTTTCCGAAATTGGTAACAAATTCCCAACAATTGATGAAAATTTTGAACAAAAATTTCAGTCCATATATTTTCTAAAAAATTTATCAACTTTTTGGAGCACAAACATTTTTGAAATTTGTGAACAAAAAATTCAAGAAAGGGATTATTCTGAATCAAATTCTAGATCTCAAAAAAAATTGTAAACAATATTTGAAAATAAGAACATTTTCTGGTAGTCCAAAGATTTTTTTCAAGTTTTTGAAAGGTTTCAAGAATTATAATATAGTTCAAAAAGGAGGAAAATGAATTAACGAGAAAAGAGAAGAAAAACGAAAAAAGAGAAAAATAAATAAATGCTTATGCCCTAGAACATAAAAAATGTTTTCAGAAAAAGTATATAAAGTTCAAAAATGTTCATAAATTTTAGAAAATGTTTGTGTTTTCAAATAATGCTCATAAATTTGAAATATTGTTTGCATTTTTAAAAAATATTCTGAAATTTTAAAAATTGTTCAAGTTTCCAAGAAAATGTTCGCAAATTTGAAAAATTGTTCGCACTTTCGAAAAATGTTCACAATTCTGAAAAAATGTTCATAAATTTGAAAAAATGTTCACAAAATCAAAAAATGTTCATGTTTCTAAAAGAAGTTCAAATTTTGAAAATCATTCTGGATTTTTAAAAATGTTCGTGTTTCGAAAAACATTTTAAAAATTGAAAAAATACATTAGCTACAATACCCCCTCGGTCGGTTTGCTACAGTGTCCTGCCCGGTCTTACAGTGCTGGTTTGTTCTGCTACAGTAAATCAATTCTTGTTGATAAGAAACTGTGCTACGTATGTATCACCAAATCTGGTTGGTTCTAGTGGCTATCAACGTGCTCACAACCTTATAGATGAGACATGTATTACCATGCAAAAAAAAAACGTGCTCACAACCTCCTGGGTTCAATATCTTGTAGGCTCATAGGGATTACTTGTCGCTGCTTTAGTACATTTCTGTATTAAAGTTGTACTAAACCAGCGGCAAGTAATATGGATAAGAGGAGTAAAGGAAGTGGTAAAACTGAAATTTGCTCTACTATTTGCTATGGCTAGATTTAGTTATGTTATTGCCACTTCGTTTGGAGTCTATCCCATCTCATGTCACACTGAACACTATATAATCCAAACATCTCAAAGATACAAGTTTCCAATGTTCGAGTAATTTTGAGAAGACACTAAAATCAGCAACCAGGATGAATGGTACTGGTTACAAAACTTCCACGCTATGGATGAACTCAACTTCAGCAATGGTTGCAGATTCTTGAGATGGTTCGCTTTCTTCCTCCATTTCCCCGGTGATATCCTCCAGTGACATCCCTTTGGATTCCGGCAAGGCAAGAGTGAACATGACCCCAACCAGGTTGCACCCTGCCAGAAGAAGGAGAGAGCTCCGGATGCTTGTATGAGAATACTGGAACCAGAGAACACCGATGAT
Source organism: Aegilops tauschii subsp. strangulata (assembly GCF_002575655.3). Lineage (NCBI taxonomy): Eukaryota > Viridiplantae > Streptophyta > Magnoliopsida > Poales > Poaceae > Aegilops > Aegilops tauschii. The sequence continues at coordinate 38,344,139 of NC_053041.3, read as the reverse complement.
GGCACCACACTTACCCCCGGCAGCCGATATGCCATTGCATGTCGACCGCAGCCGCGTCGGGAATATCTCGGTGGGCAGGATGAAGGTGGTGGAGTTGGGGCCGAAGTTTGAGAAGAAGAGGATCAATGCATACATGATGGCGAAGCCTGCGTGCATGTTGGGTTTGGACCAGAACTTGTAGGGCGCGGCGAGCCCGATCATGAAGATGGTCATCATGGTGAACCCCATGAGCTGGATCTTGATGCGGCCGATGCGGTCAACGAAGAGGACGGTGAGGAAGTACCCTGGCAGGGAACCGCCGACCACGATGATGGCCTGCGTGCGGGCTATCTTGTAGGTCTGCTCGAGAGGGCTCATCTCGGCCGCGTCTCCAAACCAGCCGATGCCGTTGAAAATGTCCTTCATGAAGAGGTTGAGGGAGTAGAAGACGACATCAAGGACGAACCAGCACACGGTGGTTCCGAGGAGCTGGCGGCCATGCTTGTGAAGGAACTCCATGGAGAAGAGGCCGAACTCGTCCTGCTTGACGACAGCCTCCGCGTCCATGTCCGACACGAAGTCGATGTTCAGGACGGCGGCCATGTCAGACGCCGCTAGCTTGAGGTTCTTGGTGATGAGCGCGGTGTAGCGCGCCGTCTCGGGCATCTTCATGCGCCAGTAGTAGGTGAGCAGGGCAGGAACGGCGCCGAGCATGAGTACTATGCGCCACACGTAGTCTGCTTGCCCGAGCTGGTCAGTATCATACGCGGCCGTGTTCTTGAAGCTCGCAGAGAGCACCAGAACAACAGCCCCAGCAGCCAAGTTCCCAAGACCCTTTATGCAGTGCAAGCATAATAAGATAAGAATTAAAATATTATCTTTGAGTGAGTTAGACGAGAGAAAAGTGAAGCGGGCTATAGATTAAGAATGAGATGCAGCATAGGGTCCAAAAAATATTGTGATGGTTTTACTTACACACCTGCATAGCGAAGACTGCTGCTATGAAGGCACCGCGAGTCCTCTTGTTGGCATACTCAGACATGATGGTGGCCGAAAGCGGGTAGTCGCCGCCGATGCCGAAGCCGAGCCAGAAGCGGAAGAAGCACAACGTGGCCACGACGCACTCGGGCTTGTTGTGGAAGGAGAGGCCGGACGCGAGCGAGCACACCACCATGAGCTTGAGCGTGACGCCGTAGATCAGCTTCCGCCCCATCCTGTCGCCGAGCCAGCCGAAGAAGAGCTGCCCCAGGACCGTGCCGCAGAGCGCCACGCCGCTGACGGCGCCGGCAACGTTACCGGGGAGCCTGCCGTCCGCCGAGTGGTAGTAGATGCGGCCCAGGAGGTCGGCGATGAGGGAGACCGAGAACAGGTCGTAGGCGTCCGTGAAGAAACCCATGCCGGCGATGACGATGGTGGTGAAGTGGTATAGCTGCGTCCCGGCGACGTCGAGGGCCTCCAGCACCTTGATCTGCTTGCGAGCCCGCCGCGTCTCGCATTTCACCGACGTCACCGCGTCCAGCACGCGGTACAGCATGGCGCTCCCGGCGCCATGGAGGTGGCAGAAGAGGGAGCTGCACGCGTGCCTCCTCGCAGGCCAGGTCGTGAACATTGTAGCGGTAGTCTCTGGGTAAAAATTTCCCCTGGAAAACCAACTGCTTCATGTTTGCCATATATAGAACGTAGTGATTTTTGCCATGTACTATACAGCTGGACGAATGTCCCGTGGAATATGATTACGAGGGCGCCCCCAGCCGCATCACATCCACCTTACATTCTCCGAAGAACACATAAATTGACAACTTTGCTGACGAAGTCGTTTAGCCCTACGCTTTTGCTAAAAAAGGAAGACGGCAACAGAATGAAGACGACGACTACAGTTGTTCCGTATCGAGACAAAAGGGCGGAAACAACAAGATCAGGGTATCTGATTAGTCATTCTTGATAAAGGTTGTTTTTATTCAACGGGATACAAACACAATTAGAATGAACCCGGTCTTTGCATAACTAGGATGCACACAAGCAACACTAACGCGCGCACGTACACACAAAGAATTATGCCGGTAAAGAGCAAAGTCATACAAGACCGAAACTCTACCTAGGTGGAGGAAAGTGAAAAGGAAAAAACTAAGAAGCGATCAAAACAGTGACCGACGAACTATAACATAGACCATCCACACCAACCATTTCGTGAGATCACAAAAACATCAAGAAAGGTTCTCCAACAGAACGCCTCCAGGAAGGAAATGGCAGTCAAGCGCCGATGTCTCCGGATCTGAGCACAAAAGCTCAAAACCTGGGTTTTCACCCCGAAGATAAGGTCGAGCACATCTGAGCAGTGCTTACAACAAGGTAACAATGCAAAATTTCCGCCATTGTTAGGTATAACCAATTAGGTTCAAACCTTGGGTTTTCACCCGGACCTCGAGGCCGAGTACTCGAGAAGCACCACCAAATCAAAGTCATCATGTGTTGTCGCCACCATTTTCCATGATCTGAGCTGTTACATGTATAGCACAGTCTTGACGTGAGATGCCATGCAAGTGAAGACCATACCCACACAAGCATACAGTCAAACCGCAACAAGTATCGGTGACCACCGAAGGTTCGGAAGGACGAAGGTCTCGCCGACGCGCACATACGAGGAAAATTGGCGAGGGAGTAAGGTCACTGGCACCGCCAATATCCCAATTGGGGATACTACAGCAGTGCTGCACCGTCCTCATGCTCCGCCTTCCTCTTCTGTCAAACAAAATTGGTCGGCAAAACATACTCGCCGTTGCTATTAGATATGGAGGTCCAAGACCCTCCGGCCTGGAGCGATAACCGCCTCATAGTGCAGGACCACTGTGCCATCCACGCGTTCGAGTGAAGGGTCGCCTCGTTGGGATGCAGAATGTTGCCGCTGGCATTCGTGTATCTCCAGACCGGATTGTGGCCACCGACAGCTCACCACGAGAGATCGCCTGCCTGGCCGAAAACACCACCGCCACCGCTGCACAACCATATCCTCTAGCTCAAGTCTTCGCTTGTAGATCGCATCTCGCCGGTTATGGTTACTAGGGCAGAGATCTCCTCGCTGACGCCTTCATCGACTAGCGTCGGGACTTAGCCTGGCCATTGGTCTCTAGCAGTGGCGAGAGGAAGGGGGGACAGAGTGGTAGGAGGAGGCGGCTGTCAAGCTAGTCAGAATCATGATTCTGAATTGGATTGGAGCTTTGATGGTAGGATCCATTCTTGTTATTCATTTATATTGCTTAAGTGTATTCTTCCTGTTATGATAGTGTAATTTCCTGTTACAATACACATTTCGCCGAGTGAAAACTGAAATAGCTTCTTCGCCAAGTGCGACGAGGACTCGGTGAAGGCCAATATCATCTCGACAAATGGTTTGCCAAGTATTCCCTCTGTTGGCTAGTCGGAAGCTTTTCTCTACCGCTGCACATACTCTTGTATTTCCAGGACAGAAGGTGGGTGTAGTTTTTTTCATTCTCGAATAAGATTTATCGATTTTTACCGAGGCAATTAAACCAAAATCATGCAAATATAGACGAGATATGCACCCAGCCACAAATCAAGATCATCTACAAAATTGGATTCCATTGAAATCCAATCGCTAGGACGCCCTCCATGGCTACTAGGTAAGTCACAGTTATGAGCTCTGGCGTGTTCAAAAAAATAAAGTACAAAAATTGTGCGCTCTGACTTTTGAGGCGACCGACTTAGTTTCGAAGATTTCAGATTTCAAGCATGAGCACGTGAGGAGGCATATCATCTCAAGATTTGACTTGTGAGGCCTTGACTTAGTCTCCTGCATTCCGTAGTTACTAATATGAAGCATGGACGCGTAGGTCTGCCGTCAGCCCGATCGCACGCACAGGCTACTCTCTATCTCTCCAGTTCATCCATGGGTTGTTTCCCGCTGCCTGCGCGTACAATTCTCCAGCTGCAGTTGCATTACCTATTGAAGCATATATATATATCCTCACCCCGAGGCACCGGCCTCGACTGCTCCGGAGAATCTTATGAGTTGCCGACTTGATCTGTTCTATACTTGTATTCCAAGAGTATCTTGATTAAATCTTGCTTGATACTTGTCGTCGTTAATAAGACAGTTCGGCTACTTACATTGCTGGTCCGGCAATCTAGGTCAACGCTCGCCATTAACCCAGCATGCTGTGCTGACTATAACCATACTACTATATAAGGATATCCTTGAGGCCCTCGATCACAACGGCCAGCGGCAGCAGCATACGTTGTCTTTCCATCGATTAGCTTGGACCAGTTGGCAGCAGCAATGACGGTGCGTGTTAGTGTGCTCAGGGTGGGCATCCTCTGCCTGCTAGCAATGTCGGCGTCGGCATCGGCGCAATACCGGTCGTCCCCAAGCTCCCCGGATTCGTATCCATCCCCGGGCTCATACCCGTCTCCGGGCTCCCCAGACGGCAACGAGGGGGAGGGGGAGGCCGTCCCTCCCAGGAACGTCACCTGCAAGGACACCGACGGGAAGAGGCCGGGGTGCACGAGCACCTGCCCCGACCGCTGCCCCCAGCAGTGCATCGTCCTCTGCCCCGACTGCAAGACATTCTGCCGTACGTACTCTTTCATTATAATTTTTAAAATTCTCTTTAATTTTGAATATGTTGATTGGGTGTTGGGTTTGCGATGAAATAGTACTCCCTCCGTTCCAAAATAGATGACCCAACTTTGTACTAACTTTGTATTAAAGTTAGTACAAAGTTGGATCATCTATTTTGGAACGGATGGAGTATAATATAATGCATGTTCTGGTGAAAATAGACGACGAGGTAAAGCCGGCGAAGCCCGTGCCTCCACCGGCCATGTTCGTGTTCGGAGACGGGGCGTTGGACGTCGGCAACAATGCATACTTGCCCAAGGTCGAAACGGAGGAGGGGTACCCCCCTCAAGTCTCCCAATCTAGCAGCGGCAGGTTCAGCAACGGAGCCAACTTGGCTGACACTGTCGGTAAGTGCGTGCCAAACCCATGATACATCCTTTTTTTAGAAAAGGAGGATATCCCTAGCCTCTGCATTAACAGATCATACGGCTACTCGTCGATCATCCATGATTGATCGGCTGTTTCGTTTCATGGTGTCCAGCAACATCTATCGGCTTCCAGCAGAGCCCTCCAGCTTACATGTCGTTGAACGGTGGGCTCAACATGTGGGGCGCCAACTACGCCTCAGCGGGTTCCGGTATCAAAATCTCCACCGTAAGTTCAACCCATTGCACTAAATTTCTACCTGTGGGAACTTACCAATATTTAAAATGAGAGATGCATGCAGAACGGAGAACGGTCCATCTCGTTGCCGAAGCAGCTTGAGCACTTCAAGGCGACGAGGTCCCAGATGGAGGCCAAGCTGGGTGGCGACGCCAAAGTGCGCGAGCTCCTCTCCAAGTCCTTCTTCCTAATTGGCACCGGTGGCCAGGACCTCGATCCAAGATGGAACGTCGAGTCCCGATATCCACGATCACAGACCGAGCTCCAGGAGCTCATCACCCTTTACGGGGAAGCCATCTCGTCCCTCTATGACATGGGCGCCAGGAAGATGGCCATCGTCAATGTTGGACTCATTGGCTGCAAGCCGCAACCCTACAACTACAACTATGTCTGCGACCAGAGCCTGAACGAAAACGCCACCGCGTTTGACGCCGCCCTCAAATCCCTCATGGCCAGCCTCTCGTCCAAGAAACAGGGGCTCTCCTACTCCATCGGCGACTTCTACGGCTTCACCACGGCTGTCTTCGCCCACCCAGCAAATTATGGTACAAAGCACATAAAAAATACTCTTTTTTGTTGAAAATTAACCAAGCACCGATGCTCTATTTACCATAAAGCACATGTGTGTCCAATGCTCATTTAATTGTGGTTTGTTTCATTGTATAATTGTTTTGTTGTATGGCATGCAGGGCTAGTGAATACCAAGGACTCGTGCAGCCAGTGGGGCTACCCAGACTGGACGTACTGCTACAACCCAGACGGTTACTGGTTCTGGGACCCGGAGTTCATGACGGATAGGGCCGCCAAGCTGACAGCCGCTGCGTTCTACTATGGTCCACCCCAGTTTACATTTCCAGTTACCTTTAAGGCTCTGTTGGAGAAAAAATAATCTCTTCTTGTGGTATTTTAGTAGTACGTATTTGTTTCCACTCCAATTGTGCAATTGGAGCAACTGGAATACGCAATAAGTATGCCATGGAGAATAAAATAGGTCATTATGACCTTTCTAGTACCTATGATACTAATAAAGGTTACTCCTATTGATCTTCTTTGTACCATTGTCTACGTCCAAAATTAGCTTTGTGCCCTGTGCTTCTTGCAACGGACCAAGAAAGTTATCTTGATGATCACAAACGCATGGTTCACCGCAGTATAGATGTTTCAAACCACGGGAGCAAAGATTGAGCATGACTAGCAGCATTTTCACATGAGTCATCACATGGAAATAGCTTGCTAATATCCGAAAAGTGCTCGCAGAGGCCGGGCTCCATTGAGCTATATATATATTTTCCAGCCAAAATACCTTTACCACATGTCAAAAAATCTGAAAAAATGTTTTCATGTAGGCATATACTTTTAGTATACATGTATAAATTTTCATGAACATATATATTCATATGTGATGTACACAAAAAAGACAAATACACGGATTGAAATAGGCTTTTTATTTGTTGTATTTGTGTCAGATATTTGTCATTTTTTGTGTAGCATGCAAATAATCAAATTGGTGGATGAAAATTTATACATACTTGAAGAATATGCATATGTATTTCTAGAAAAAAAATTGGCATTTTTTGAAACTTTTAAACATTTTTTTTTTTGAAAAACGAGCTCCATGGAGCTTGTCCTTTGCAATGCCACACTCGCTAATATCGCCCTTCTATGAGATAATAATGAGAATAATGGTAAGGTAAACTAAACTAGGAACACAAAAACAAACTGAAGCCATAAATCTAGAAACAGGAAATTGGCACAAATACTAAGTGAGACGATGAGTAATAAAAAGTTTTAGGCCAACAACTATTTTAATAACATTAAATACTATGTAAAGAAAGTTAGAGGGCGAAGCTAAAACTAGACCGAACCAGTCGGGTAGGTTCTTCGATTTTTAAAGAAAGTTGATCTTTCCAAGTTGCTTAACAGTCGGTTTATGACACATCAAGGACCAAATTTCGTAGAACCAAAAGTTTGACTCAGTTCTTGGCTTAAATTAACATAACGCCAGTAGACTAACATCATAATTGGCAATAAAATTTTGAAACCTGTTTGCCAACGATTCCTTTTTTTCATCTATTTTTCACAAGCAATAGAAGCAAAAGAATAGTAGTGCAATCATATGAACTTTTCTCAAGAAAAAAAATAATAATAACAATATTAGTAATGATACTCCTTTGGATTGCAGGAATTTGAAAACATAGGAATATGAAAATGTACATTGAGATGCCATGCACTATAAATTTGAACCCGATTTCAAAACATAGGAATTTTGTGACAAGTGCCTATGGATGGTGCATAAGAAATAAACACATTGAGATGCCACAGAGAAAATGTAAGTATATGGGAATTCTAAAAGTACAAATAAAATGAGCTTTAATGTCGAGTTTCACATAGAATCGGGGCATATGAATGGATTTCGTAGGAATTTAGTAGTCACATTCCATAATCCAAAGGGATTTCATGAAAAAAAATCCTTAGGATTCAAATCCTCCAGTATGTTATAAACTTCCCACAACCAAAGAGGCCCTATAAGTTCTTTTGGTTAATACGAGCCCCTAGGGTAAGAATTGAATTTCAAAACTAAATTTGTTCTCCAAAAAATAATGACCAGCAGCTAACAAGATTTTTTTATTTTAATCTCCGTTATTTCAGTTCACGGCCCAATCTACTCTCGATTAATATATAGGCCCATCAATGGTTGTGGGGTGAGAAGCTCAAATTGGCTCAGAAACCAATCTGCCTGCCATCTTCTAGTTTAATGAGGTGGTTTATCCTTGGTATGGTGGAATGTGATGTTGATCTTTGTTTCATCACTAACTCATACCAATGATCCCAATTTTATTTTTCTTGAAACTGTATAGGACTCACTGGCTTTTTCAGAACCGGGTAATGAAAATTGGAAGTGCATCTAATCCTCTTGATGGATTTTTGTAATTATATCAACATATCTCAAAATTTAATGCATTAATTAGCTTATCTCAAGAAAAGTTCCAACTAGTTGCAACAAAGGGATTGAAAGGTGAAGCCCACAAAATTGCATGAAGACAAGTGTTGCCAAGCCAAGGACTTAGATTTTACATTTATTGATTTAAGATCACATTTGCAAGTGTATCGTGCTAGCATGTTGAAGCGCTAAGCGGGCGCTTCAGAGTAGCTAGCCGAAGAGTGAATACTTTGGCACAGGCAGACGAACTGGGAGGAAAGAAATTGACATCTTTTGCACAGACAACCGGACTGCCATCTTTTGAGATCGGTTGAATGTAGAAACTTATTGAACATCTGATGCTTTTTGGTTGTGATTGTATATATTTGTATCTATTTATACATATGCTAAATTGCCATTCATCTACATATGCATGTCAAACAAAGGAGATCGGACCTGGGGCGAACATTTGATACACTGGTTTGGACGACTGACTCCTCTAGTGATGTCCACGAACACGTCCATCCAAGCGTGCCTGTTGATTTTGTGTGTGTCTGATTTCATGCATCCCATTGGAGTTGCCCTAAAGGAGTAAGGGCATCTCCGACACCGACCCCAAACCTCTTCCCAGCGTCCGGACCAAGCTGTCCGGACGCTGCATGCCATCCAACGGTGTCCCACATTTGTCGGCGGACCAGTCCAGGTGTCTGTTTTCCCACAAACCGAAAGCAAACAAGGGGGTGTTGCGAGAGTTCAGACACCAGCCACATAGGACTCCGACACCCCCGGCCCACTCAAAAATGAGGCGGAGCCTGCGCATTTAGAGTTGGCCGCACTATTTTTGCAGCAAAACCCCCTTTCTCAACCCTTTCCCCTACCATCCCGCTGCCTTCCACCCCAATTCCCATCCCTTGTCACCGCCGCCGCATGGGCACGCACAAAAAGCTACCTGAGATGGCTGTGGTGGAGGATCCGACAAAGGCGACCGCCCATAAGGTCAACTCGATGACATGACAAGTCCACCGCCTCGAACAGAAGGCAAAGGAGGCGACGGTGCACAAAAAGTAGGGCGGCGGCCGTGGTGGTGGACGTGCAGGGGTGAGCGTGGTGCATGAGGCGGGCGTGGTGCAGGGGCGGGCGTCGACGTCCATGCATATGCCGTCCTGGTTGGATCAATACAAGCTTCCCTACTTTTATGCTGCCTAGCAGCTCGGCAGGCAGTCCTCGACATCCGTCGTGGGGCACGTGCCTTATTGCTTCGGCATCAATGCGGCGCCCCTCCTTTTCTCCGAGTCTACGTCATGGCAACTTGTCTGGTCATGGACGTCGGCAGTGGAGCAACATCCATGTGATCCTTCACCATGCATTTGAATTTCAAATTGGCCGGACCTGGACGAACGTTTAGGGGATGTGGTTCGATGGCCGTCTCCCACATCAATGTCCGCACGTGAATACCGTGTTTGTTTTGGGGATCAGTGTTGGAGATTGCTTAATTCCTCCTCTCTAGTTTCCACTATTTTAAATAGCGGACTATTGCCATATAGCGACGATTTTGTAGGCGGGCTGTAGCCAACTTTTTCAAAAAATTGTACGTGAATCAGCCGGTCATTTAGCAGCACCCTGCTCAAAACTTAGAGCATCTACAGCCAGGCGCCTCAAACCCGCCTCATACGCCCGGGCGGGCCGGACGGCCGTCCGGTCACGTTTTTTCAACCCAGACGGATGCCTTAAACGGGCCTCAAACACCCGGGCTGACCGGCACCCCATATCCAGCTCAAATATGGGTTGGATATGGGGGCGCCAGGGCACGCCCGCCACGTCGGACTGAAGAAGGGGTCTCACGCGGAAACACCCTCAAACCCGGCGGTCTGAAGCTCGTCTCCTTCGTCGGACCGGTGGCAGCTCTGGCGGGCCATGTAGTGCACTGCCCGGCTATTTAAGTCGACCGATGGCACCGAAACCCTACCATCGATCCACATTTTCCTCCTCCTGTCTGCCGCCGCCACACTTCCACTCCACCTGTCCGCCCAGTAGCCATGCCCACTCCCCCCTGCCGCCTCGGGTGGGGAGCGAGCCATTTCTGACGCCGGAGCGCCGACTCAAGCTCCTTGAGCAGATCCGGGCTAGGCGTGAAGCCCGGATCGTCGCGGGGCTACCTCTGGATGCAGTGGATCCGGAGGAGGAGCTGGAGGAGGAGGAGGAGGACGAGGGGGAGGAGGAGGACTTTGAGGAGGACGGGCATGAGCCGGGGGAGGAGGATGTGGGGGACGCTGGCGACAGGGATCTGCAGGCGGAGCTGCTACAGGCCATCCTCGATTCCCTTCGGTCGAAGTCAGCTGCCGAGGCAAGACGCCGTCGCCAGCAAGAGACGGAAGCACAAGAGGCCGTGAAGGAGGCGGAGATGTCCGCCTACATGGATGAGGTCGAGTAGGAGGAGGCAGAGCCGGAGCCCTCCTATCCTGCCCGTCCAGCCGGTGCCCGGCACCATTGTCGTGGACATCTCCGACGACGAAGAGTAGCTAGGGCAGTATGTAGGGTTTCTTTTGAATGCTTTGTATGGTTGAGGGGATGAAATATGAGAGAGGCGGATGCAAAGTGGCTAATTTAAGATGTGCTTGAGGGGCCGGATTTGCAAAGTCCGTCTGTAGATGCTCCTACCAGCACTCTACTCAAAACGTCGGTTATTTAAAACTTTGCCCCTTCGACCAAAACGGTTCTAAGAGCATCTCCAGCCGTGCCCCCAACAAGGCCCCCCAGGCGATTTTTTGACCGCCGGCGGTGAAAAATCGGCCCAGTCGCGCCCCCGAAGGCCCTTTTTTCGCCGGCTCGGGCCGAAATTGGCGCCGGCGGACCCAGGACAAACCCGGCACGCTGGGGGCGCTTGGGGGCGCCGGCCGAATCGTTTTTGGCGCGAAAATCGACGGGCCCTCCTTGGCAGCGACTCGGCTCTTCTCGTCGCTTCGTCATCCTCATCGCCTCAGTTCCCGCGGGGGGAATCAATGCCAAAGCTGCCGCGCGCTGCCACGCCGGTCAGCCTCCTCCATTGATGCCTCACGGCGGCGTAGTGAAGACGGGCCGACGCGCATCACTCGCCCGCCACGCGTACGCACGGCGGCCACGCGAGCGCAGTCTATATAAGCTGCCCCCTACCGCACCGGTGTGTTGGGGATCGTAGCAGAATTTTAAAATTTTCTACGCATCACCAAGATCAATCTATGGAGTCATCTAGCAACGAGAGAGAGGAGTACATCTACATACCCTTGTAGATCGCGAGCGGAAGCGTTCAAGTGAACGGGGTTGATGGAGTCGTACTCGTCGTGATCCAAATCACCGATGACCGAGCGCCGAACGGACGGCACCTCCGCATTCAACACACGTACGGTGCAGCGACGTCTCCTCCTTCTTGATCCAGCAAGGGGGAAGGAGAGGTTGATGGAGATCCAGTAGCACGATGGCGTGGTGGTGGAAGTAGCGGGGATCTCGGCAGGGCTTCGCCAAGCTCAGCGAGAGGGAGAGGTGTTGCAGGGGGAGAGGGAGGCGCCAGGGGCTGTGGTGCGGCTGCCCTCCCCCTTTATATAGGCCCCCTGGGGGGCGCCGGCCCTGGGAGATCCAATTTCCAGGGGGGGCGGCGGCCAAGGGGGGTGGCTTGCCCCCCAAGCCAAGTGGGGCGCCCCCCACCCCTAGGGTTTCCAACCCTAGGCGCAGGGGGAGGCCCATGGGGGGGCGCACCAGCCCACCAGGGGCTGGTTCCCTTCCCACTTCAGCCTATGGGGCCCTCCGGGATAGGTGGCCCCACCCGGTGGACCCCCGGGACCCTTCCGGTGGTCTAGGTACAATACCGGTGACCCCCGAAACTTTCCCGGTGGCCGAAACTGGACTTCCTATATATAATTCTTCACCTCCGGACCATTCCGGAACTCCTCGTGACGTCCGGGATCTCATCCGGGACTCCGAACAACTTTCGGGTTACCGCATACTAGTATCGCTACAACCCTAGCGTCACCGAACCTTAAGTGTGTAGACCCTACGGGTTCGTGAGACATGCAGACATGACCGAGACGACTCTCCGGTCAATAACCAACAGCGGGATCTGGATACCCATGTTGGCTCCCACATGTTCCATGATGATCTCATCGGATGAACCACGATGTCGAGGATTCAATCAATCCCGTATTCAATTCACTTTGTCAATCGGTACGTTACTTGCCCGAGATTCGATCGTCGGTATCCCAATACCTTGTTCAATCTCGTTACCGGCAAGTCACTTTACTCGTACCGTAATGCATGATCCCGTGACCAGACACTTGGTCACATTGAGCTCATTATGATGATGCATTACCGAGTGGGCCTAGAGATACCTCTCCGTCATACGGAGTGACAAATCCCAGTCTCGATTCGTGCCAACCCAACAGACACTTTCGGAGATACCCGTAGTGCACCTTTATAGCCACCCAGTTACGTTGTGACGTTTGGCACACCCAAAGCACTCCTACGGTATCGGGAGTTGCACAATCTCATGGTCTAAGGAAATGATACTTGACATTTGGAAAAGCTCTAGCAAACGAACTACACGATCTTTGTGCTATGCTTAGGATTGGGTCTTGTCCATCACATCATTCTCCTAATGATGTGATCCCGTTATCAATGACATCCAATGCCCATAGTCAGGAAACCATGACTATCTGTTGATCAACGAGCTAGTCAACTAGAGGCTCACTAGGGACATGTTGTGGTCTATGTATTCACACATGTATTACGATTTCCGGATAATACAATTATAGCATGAACAATAGACAATTATCATGAACAAGGAAATATAATAATAACCATTTTATTATTGCCTCTAGGGCATATTTCCAACACGGTGAGCCACGCACACACCTCGCTCTCCACCGCCGACGCCCTCGTTCCTCCCTCTCTTCTCGCCCTTTCCAGTTCACCCCAATGGCCGAGCGCTTCCCAGGCGATGGCGCGGCGGCGAACGGCTTCGGCCGCCGCCACCTTCACGAGGATGAAACCCGGCTTCTCTATGAGGCCGAGTACCCGGTCCCGCCCGCATGCGGGTGCCTGGGGCGTGGAGGATAAGCGCCGTCGCGCGGAGATCACCCATATACGTGCTTCTCTGCCGCAGGCGGCGAGAGAAGGGCCGAGGTACACCCCCGACAGCACGCTGTGGGAGCCGTACTTCCGTCGCCGCCACGCCGAGCAGCTCGAGGCCACCAACGGCATCGTGCCCTCCGGGAGGCTCAACGCCGACGGCCGCCGCCGATGGTCGGGCGTGCCCGGCCGCACGCTGGAGGCCGTCCTCGAGTACATCGAGGGCGGCAACACGCCCAGGCTTGAGTACCCCGCTCCCCCCAGCTTCTCCCGCCGGCGTGGGAGCTCGTGGACGCCGAGACGCATGGACCCGGCCTCCTCCTCCTCGTCCGGTCGCTCGTCCGGCTCACCCTCCCTCCTCCCCGTCAAGCCGGAGCCCCAGGACGCGCCGATCAGCCAGCGCACCCGCAGCTTCGACGTCCGCATCGCCGAGTCCTCCCCCACCTCTGCCCGGCTCGTCAGGCCGAAGATGGTGCCCGGCCTCCCCGCGGAGTACGAGGCCATAGTCCGGCGCGGCTTCTCCGACGAGGCCGCCCTAAAGTGGGCACGGGACGACTACCTCCGCGACGAGATGGTCCGGCAGTGCCGAGTCCTGCAGGAGATAGCCGCCCCGCCAGCGTGGGCGCGAGGACGAGAACGGCGTGGTGATCCTCGACAGAGACGAGGATGAGGACGCCCCGGACCGTCCAACCCGCCGCGCCAACCTGTGGAGGGGTGTAGTAGGGACGGCGGCCGCGGAGGAGGCGACGACGACGACGGCGGCGGCGGCGACTACACGCAGTTCTACAGGCTCCTCGGCATATAGAGCTTCAAGGGCGGCGGGCGGCGAGGAACGGCGAGGGCGACGACGGGTCTAGTACTGTTTTTTTTTCTTTTGTAAAATATTTGTCTTATGTTAGGAACTCGCCAAAATTTGGTTGAATTTGTGTCTTGTTTGTGCGAATGTGGGGCCGAATTTAGTTTTTAAAAAAAACGTGGGCGCGGCGACTGGGGGCATCACGTTCCCAGCGCGCGGTTAGCGCCGGTACGTTCCCAGGCGGCGATTTTTAACTCCTCCTGCGGCCAACGGTTGGAGATGCTGTTACGCTCACACTCACACTTCCACATCCAGTCCAGATCTCGCCGTCGCCGCGTCCGCGTCCACGACGGCGTTGGCGCAGGTCAATCTCTCTCTCCCCCTCTCCATTTCTCTCCGGCGACCTCTGTCTCACTCGCCAACTCCTCTGCAGCAGGCTCCGAGAACCACGCCAGCGTTGGTGTCCCCGCAAGATCCGCCCGACCCGGGCCAGCAATGGCGGCGGCCGTCGTCGGGGGCATGGTCGCCTCGGGCGTCATCAAGGTGGTGATCAGGCAGATTGGTTCCGCCATCGTGGGCAAGGTCAAGCTGCACAAGAACCTGACCAAAGACCTGCAGAAGATGAAGATGACGCTCGGTGGAGGCCGCGCTCAGCGACGCCGAGAGGTGGTCCATCACGGACAGCTCGGCGCTCCTGTGGGTGAATCGGCTCAAGATCCCTTCCACTTGGTTACCATCAATCTGGATCTGAGTGTCGCTGCTCTTTTCTAAGATATTTACTGACGGACATGAATTTCTTAAATGTAGTGAAGTAATAGGTCTGAATTTCTTTAGACATTGAAGCAGATCTGAATTTTGTCGGGATAGAAACAGTGGTGCAGAGAGGATCAGTTGTCCTGCTCTACGTGTATGACCATACGTGCATTAGGTTCCTACTAGTTAGTATAGTACTTGATAGAAGTCAAAGCTAGTGCTACACACACTTTTACAGTCGATCGAGGAGAGCTAAAAAACACACACCTATGTTTTTCTCGATTTAAATTACAGCATCACCTCATCAAATTGGCACAGCGTGCATGTGCTTTTAATATCTTCCATTGTACTGACAGATTAGGTCATACCGCTTGCAGCTCGGAGGTATGAGGAAGAAGATCAATATGCCAGACAAGATGAAAAAGATGCAAGAGCGTCGACAGAAGATAACACAAGACCATCAGAATTATAGTGTTCCGCCAGAAATTCGCACCAATGACCAACAAGTTCTTGACATCTGGGAAAATGCAGGGAATGTGGAGGAAGCAGAAATTATCGGGAGGACCGGCGATAAACTGGAAATATTGGCTCGTTTATCTGGGAGCACCACTGAAGGGACCACCTTCGTTCCCATATGGGGCTTTGGAGGCATTGGAAAGACCACCTTGGCAAGATCGGTTTACAACCATCCTGAGGGAGCTAGTGCCACCAACCACTTTGCAGAAGTTTGTGATATATGGTTATACTAGTATCAGCTTTCCAAACTGGGTAATGAATATTGGCAATTATCTCCCTAATGTTGTCCAAATGGAGATGGTTGGTTTGCCAAACTGCAATGGTTTTCCACCCATCGCCCAACTACCAAGCCTCCGAGTTCTTACTCTGAAAGACATGGTCAGCCTGGAAGAATGGAACACAACATACTCTAGTGGTGAGGATGGTGTGAATGAGCTCATGTTCCGTAAGCTCGAAGAAGTGGATAACACCACACTTTCCAAGAGCTGCATCTTGGAGTATAAAGGGAAGTGATAATGTTCTCATATCATGGGCAGAGAGCTTGTCACACAATGGTGTTTCCTCATCTTCTCCAGGAGTATCTACTAATCTGACAGTTGAAAGCAGTAAGGTGCCTCTACATCAGCGGAGGTTGCTTCACCATCTACCTACCCTCAGTGGTTTGCACCTCGAACATTGCAGTGATTTGACAAGCTCACCGGAGATCTCTTGGGCCCTCCAGTCCCTCAAATCACTCTCATTGGAGATGTCAGCCCAATCAAAACAGTCAGAATTGGTAGGCGAGTTGACATATCTTCAGCAACTTGTGATAACACGATACCTGAAGCTAGACGAATTGCCCGATAACATGAGGCAACTCAAACAGCTACAATCATTAATGCTGCATACCTGTCAAAGCTTGAGACAGCTGCCGCTGTGGTTACGAGAACTTACCTCTCTCAAAAAACATGTAATTTCTAACTGCTCTGCTATCACAACTTTGTCAAATAGCATAGAGCAGCTCACAAATCTCCAAGAATTAAAAATTCCCGTCTGCCTTAACTTAAAGCCGTGGTTAGAAGCAGAAGAGAACAAGACGAAGCTTGCTCACATAGTACAAAAGGTATGTGCCCTGCCATATATATATGTTATATGGGTATTCCTATTAATTTTGCACTTTCAACATATTCAGCCATTGGTAGTACCACATCTTTTTCTGCTCTTCACTTTGTTGATGAGTTTTTTTTTTTGAGCACGTCTAGACTTTTCATGTCCTTTGCCTTGTAATTCTTCTATTTTGCCCAAATGATAATATTGACTTTTCCTTTATTTTATATTTTGGCAGCCCGTCTGTTGTTCTCCCTCGAGCAGGGTAGCCATTCCCGCTAGCCCACGAAGATAAAACACTGATGCTAGTGTAAAGAAAACGGAGGCGTCAATCAAGATTTAGGCCGCTTGATCGAGTCGGTTGAGCCCACGTCCATCTGAACCAAAACTCCATAGTAATTACTAGCACGCAGTTCCGGTATGTGCCTGGAATTATAAAATATCGTGCCTATTCCAAGCACACATTTAAGAGTTCAACGTACTCCGGTATGTTCGATTCGGCAGTAGATATCGTGCTACTCTGTTATCTGCTTCCCTTGACAACGAAAATGTGATTCAATCTCTTATAAAGAGCACTTGTCGTTTGGTTATTAGTTTTGGAGTCAGAGAGCTAGCAGTTACGCGTCAAAAAAAGAGAGCTAGCAGTTTGGCATCCTTGACTCGGCAAGAAGGTAATAGTCTGAACCTTACACTGACAATTCCATCTTCAATGTATTGTATCTTTCTTGTTTTATTCATAGGAGAAATCACTAAACCTAGTTAAACCAACATGGCTGATAGGGTTTTAATCATAGCTGTAAAGCAGAGCTGAAACAGGTGCAAAATGAGAGTGGACAGGCTCAATCTCTGCTAGTTAAAAGAATGACAAATGAAGATTAGGTGAAGACGGGTGCAGCAATCAGGCATGATGGGGTTAGGACTAGTTTACTTTTAGCCAAGCTAGACAGTTTATTACTATCTACGATCTCTCGATGCAGCCAAGCTGAAAGTGAAGAGAGATTCCTTTGAACATTTCAAACAATAATAGCACCGTGTATCGGTTTTGCTGTAAAGCAAAGGTTCCTGGACCTGGTGCAGTGTGTCTGATTTGGGTAGCAATGGAATAGGGCTACTATAATGAAGAGTGGCCAGGCCGGGGACTAATATACTGCGTTCATCAGTACTTTGTTGTCGGGACCCCGATTCTAAGTCACACCGATCTAGCATGTAACACCTCATATCACTTTGCGGCCTCACGCACGGTATTCCCACGGGTGTCTCCCATGGCCCGGGACCGTTTGCGCCTTTTGGCTCACGTATATGACAATGTCGCTAGCATCCATATGACAGAGAACCCGGGCCGACATGGCTAGTCGTGAACCCAAAGCGGCACTAACGTATGGGGATAGGCATACATGAATCAACATCGAACGTGTCGGTCAGCAGCGTGGGAATCCGGGCTGTAGCACTGGGCTAACAGGACTTCGGGAACCCGGGCTGTAGCAGGCTAGGCAGGACTCCGGATGTCACCGCGTGACATTTCCCTAAGGGACAGACACAGGAACGATGTGAAACACATGCCGGCCAGTCAAGTGTCCAGAGCAGTAGTGCTGGGCTAGCAGGACTCCGGTGAACCGGGCTGTAGCGGACTACTATGGCTCAAGGAGGCACTAGACTACATTTCCCCATAAGAGAGGCTGCCAAGGATAAACAACTAGATTGTCGGATCCCACACATAGCAATACATGTTACACGTACGCATAACATGCAAGTATGTGCTGTACAACATGGCATCACAACATAACGCAAACTCATATAGATAAAAGGCCCAGAAGAGCCACATAGCATTAAGTACAAACAGGGGTCACATGACCCATCATTCAGAGCATACAAGCAACGGAAGCATTACATGTCTGAGTACAGACAACTACAAAAGAAAAAGGCTGAGAAGCCTGACTATCTACAAGACCCTCCCAAGGGTTCAAGATCGTAGCTGAGGTACAAGCTACTCGTCGAAGTTCAAGCGGAGCTACTAGTAAGACTGAAGTCTCCGCTGCAAAAACATAAATAAAGCAACATGAGTACGAAGGTACTCAGCAAGACTTACATCAGATCCTATCTTACATGCATTTGTATCAAGAAGGTAGTGTGGGGTTTAGTTGCAGCAAGCCAGCTTTGACTTAGTGGCTATCCTGTTCTACGACTACGAGAAACTTCTTTGAGGTAAGAAGGCGCACACGAGTCCACTAATCACCACCTCAATACACCACTATGGATTCAGTCCCGTCTCACCACGAGAAGCCTTCCATAGCACTCACACTTATCTTGAGCATTTTAGAGTATCCACTTCAAGTTGTCTATGTACCACGTAAGCATCCAAGAAGTCCATAACCGAGGACACGGCTATTCGAATAGATCATGATAACCCTGCAGGGGTGTACTGCGTCACACACGCTCTCGCCACTTACCGCCATGTACACGTCATGTACCTCGGCAACCTTCAAGCGGAAGCCTGGCGAGGGTGTCGGCCACGACCTGACTAACCACGCAAGACTCTAGTCCAGGTTTATCGCCTATTCGGGTTCCATCCGCAAGGAGATCCGCCCGGGGTGTCGCTCACGGCCCCAAACGATGTGTGCAGGGTTCCCGAGCCCACCATCCGGGTGCCACTCGGTACACCGGGCCACGTGTGCCTAGTCTGTCCCAAGCCCACCCTGCCGGGTGCCACTCGGTAGAAAAATAACACTACCTACAAACACCAGAAACTAGTTGCAACTCCTGGACAGAGATCAAGTTGGTTAATAAGTCGAGAGGGGTCGAGTTACCGGAACCCAATGTGTGGTAGTAACTAGTCATTGGACAACATACATAGAACTCAGTGCTTAAGGACGGTTCCAATGAGACAACCCACCATGTACTCCTACATGGCCTCTCACCGCTACCTTTACCAAATCGTGTTCACACGCTTAACTCTCGGCACCAGAACATATCATAACACTCCAATTCATTCCCAATGAACCAGACCTGACACAACTCTAAGCAATAGCAGGCATGGCATGGTAGGAACACAACATGGCTCAATCAACTCCTACACATGCTAGTGGGTTTCGACTATTTACTGTGGCAATGACAGGTCATGCAGAGGAATGGGTTCAACTACCGCAGCATAAAGTAGCAGTTGAATCGTTGTTGTCCTAATGCAGTAAAAGAGAGCAGGAGCGAGAGGGTAGGATTGTATCGGAATGAACAAAGGGGGTTTGCTTGCCTGGTAGATCAACAGGGTGGCACTGCTCCTCAGACAGGTACTCTGGAACACTCTCCGGAGCAGGACCTATCGAAAAGGAACGGTGTCGACAATCAAAACACAATCATATGCAACAATATGATGCATGAATATGGCATGAATATGTGATGTATTTTGAGCCAATGCATTTAGCATTCAACTTGGAAGAGATCCATTTGAACCAAAGCTTCAAATGCAACTCTAATTTAAGTCCTTATATATGCCATTTATATGTTTTCACTTATACAGTAGGTATAAGTTGGTTTGTCATGCATGAGAATGGTACAGATGGATAGATTGAATTTTTCTGATAATTTTTCATATATAACTTATTTCAATCTGAGTTACGGTTGAATTTCTATGAATTTTAGAAGTTTTGGCTATTTTCTGGATTTTCCTGAATTAATTTAAATCTAGAAAAGAATAAATGCGTCAGCATGACGGTGGCATGACGTCAGCGAGTCAACCACGGCTAACCAGGTCAAACCTGACGTGTGGGGTCCACACGTCAGTGACACGGGGTTAAACAGGGGTTAGTTTAAGCCTAAATAAAAGATTAGGGGCACCGGGGCCCACTGTCAGCGTCAGGGGGTTAGGTTAGGTGGTGATTAGCACTAAGCTAATCACTAGCAGGCCGGACCCACGTGGCAGGGCTCAGGCGACAGGGCTCGTCGCCGGCGACCACTGGCCACGGCGGAGACCCCACTAGAAGCCACGGGAGCGGCGCCTGGGGACACCAGGAGGTTACCCGCGCTCCCGCGCATCCAGGGGAGCCCGCGAGAGGCTGCGGGGGCGGCGGAGCTCGCCGGAGCGGAGAGGCGCTACAGCCTCCTGGCGTCACCAGGAACACGGTGACGCGTGCGGCTGCGGGCTGCGGTGGCTTGAGCGACGGCGGCGACATGGACGGCGGCGAGGAGCTACGGCCGTGGAGGAAACGGCGGCTTCGACGCGGGAACGACGGGGGGGAAGAGGGGGAAAACGGGGAGGTGCTCACGGCGATCACGCGGAGCAGCACAGCGGGCTCGGGGGAGACCTGGTGACGGCGAATCGACGGCGGCAGACGGCGGAGCCCGAGGAGGAAGGCGATGGCGATGGAGGCGCTCCAGGGCCTCCCGAGGCGCGTGGCTCGATGGAGAGGTAGCCCGCGACGTGGCGGAGCTTCTGGGCGTGGAGAGAGGTTGAGGAGGAGGTGGTGGCTACGGTGAACGGCGTCGGCGGCGACGAGCTTCGCTCGGGCGGCGCGGAACAGAGAGCAGAGGAGGGGAAAGGGGTCCAGGGAGAGTGAGAGGGGTCAGGGGTGTGCGTGGCATCGCGGGAGGTGTCCAGGGCGATGAGGGGGGAGAAGCAGGAGGTGGCGCGCATGCGCGCGGGCGGCGAGCGCGTGCCCATCGTCCTCCTGGCGCCAGGAGGACGACGACTGGCACTGGCCAGTCAGCTGGGCCGGCACAGAGCCAGGCCAGCAAGTGGCCCAGGTAAGTCCAGGTAAGAGTTTTCCCCTTTTTGTTTATTTTCTATTTTTCTGACATTTGTTTGGTTTAATAAAAATGATAAACCATTTTATTTTCTTATGCCAATTTTGTAGGGGCTAGTGGTATTATTCCAGAACTCCTCAACAAATGGCATAATTTTTGGACAATATTTTATATATATAACAATATATATCCAAAGCAAATAATTACTGCATTAATTCCAAATACCCAAAATAAATATTTATGATCTCCTAAAAATATTGGTTTGATTTTTATCTCTGTCCAATATTTTCAGAGAGCAACATGAACATTTTCTTGGACCCTTTTGGAGCAATTTTTATCTGGGTCATTTCCAGAAATGATTCTGAGGGTTTCACAGATCCCCATTTCAAATTTAAATGAAATTTAGACATGATGCACACATGACTAGCTAGTCTAGGTCATACCAGAACTAGGGACGTGACATTTGTGTCGACATGTAGCCATCCATGAGCGGGGCTCCATGTAGTAGTATTAACTTAGAACTTCTTACACGCTTTCACTGATGATCTTAATTAGCATCCATATTTGTAACCAGGGGCGGAAGAGAATGACCTAATGGAAGTGGGCTTATTAAGTGGAGTGAGCAACTGAGGCATGCACCTTGCTCTATCTATCTAACATATAAAACCCTCTGAATCCAAACGGAAAGATGCTGAAAACATACTAGCTAAAAAACAAATATATAAAAGCACCCCAATGGAAGATGCTTAGAAAGGAGCTGAACTTCTTCGGACCAACGAAACGAATCCGATGAGCATCCCTGGAGCAGCGATGCACATTTTGAGTTATTTGTTACATGGAGTCGTTGTGCTGTTTCTGGGATGCCGTTTGATATTGTCTTGCAACGCTATTGCTTGCTGCTACTTGTGTCTGGCTGTTCTAGTACAGTTTAAGGTCTCAGTTTCCGATCTACGTGTTGTAAACTTGTAAATGCGTAGTAGGTAATGGGCTAATGGCCATGGGATAGCCTGATTAAAAGATGGTTGGATCTATAGCATATTATAATACAAGTGGCAGAGCTGCACACCACTGATGCATGGAGATCCACAAAGCAAAGAGTAATACTAAACTCATCACGTTGGTACGCGCAATCGCCAACTCCGATGTATTCCTTGTTTCTTTTTGGTAAAATATATTCCAAGTTGCAAACCTATTTTCACCTATATGGAGTGACATATGGAGTGGAGTCACGCTCTCACCCTCACACTTAACCGCATCCACAGTCCAGAGCTCGTCATCCTCGCCGCTTCCGCGTCCACGACGGCGATTGATACAGGTCAGTCTCTTTCTCTCCCATCTCAGTTTCTCTCCGGCGTCCTCTGCCTCACTGACTGACTCCTCTGCAGTTGGCTCCGAGAACATCAGCATTGGTTGGATCTGCCGGGGCCAGCAATGGCGGCAGCCATCGGGGGCATGGTCGCCTCGGGCGTCATCAAGGTGGTGATCAAGCAGCTCGGCTCCGCCATCTTGGGCAAGATCAAGCTGCACAAGGAACTGACCAAAGATCTGGAGAAGATGAAGATGACGCTGGAGTCGGTGGAGGCCGCGCTCAGCGACGCAGAGAGGCGGTCTATCACGGATAACGCGGCGCTCCTGTGGGTGAACCGGCTTAAGGCCGCCATGTACGACATCTCTGACATGCTCGACGACTTCGAATCTGACACCCAGTCCCGGGTATGTTCATTTGGTTGCCATCAATCTGGATCTGAACGTTATTGCTTTTTTTTCCTAGGATATTACTGATGGATCTGAATATATCTAGATGACGAACTAGATCTGGATTTCTTTTTGTAGTCAAGTAAATTATGTAAATAAATTCATCATCCAAAAAATCTGAATCCATATAGTGTAGTAAATTATCTAAATGAATCTGAATTTATTTAGATATCCTGTTCCGCTATACGGAATTACAGATAGGACCATACTTGTTAGTATGTGATGGAAGTCCAGACCAATGCCATGTGCGCTTTTCTTGATTTAAATAGCAACTGCATCTCATAAGATTGCCACCGCGTATATGCCCTTTGCATGTCTTCAATGGTACTGACGGATCAAATCATTCCTCTTGCAGTTCGGAGCTATGAGGAAGAAGATCAGTATGCCAGACAAGATGAAAAAGATGCAAGAGCGTCTACAGAAGATAACAGAAGACCATCAGAACTATCGTCTTCCGCCAGAAACTCACAGCAATGAGCCACAACTTCCTGATATCCGGGAAAATGCAGGGACTATGGTGGAAGCAGAAATCATTGGGAGGGCCGAGGAAAAACTGGAAATCTTGGCTCGATTATCTGGGAGCACCACTGAACAGACCACCTTTGTTCCCATATGGGGCTTTGGAGGCATTGGAAAGTCCACCTTGGCAAGATCGGTTTACAATCATCCTGAGTTTGAAAAACACTCTCGGGTATGGATCTATGTTTCCCAGATATTTGACTTGAAGAAAATTGGCAACACTATAATATCACAACTATCAAGACAACAGAGCCCACAAATACCTGATCTGCACAGTATCAACATTCGCCTTCAAGAGCTACTTGCTGAGAAGAAGAATGTTCTGATCATTTTGGATGACCTTTGGGAGAAGTGTCCTTCTCAACTAGAAGAATTGAAGTCTATGCTGAAGCAGGGTAAGGGGTGCAAGGTGATGGTTGTAGTTACCACACGTGATGAAGGCATTGCAAGTGAAATCGGTACTGTTCAGCCGTACAAGTTGCCTCAGTTGTCAGATGAGATGTGCTGGGATATAATGAGGCAAAAAAGTAAATTTGAAACAAGGGGTGACAAAGAACGGCTGGAGCCGATTGGAAGGGATATTGCAAAGAAGTGCAAAGGTGTAGCTTTAGCTGCTCAATCACTTGGACACTTGTTGAAGTCCAAGCCGTGTGGAGAATGGGATTTGGTCAGAAACAATCATATCTGGAATCTATCTGCTTATACAGATGCATCATCCAAACATGAAGTGCTTGGATCCTTGTTGTTAAGCTACAAATTCATGCCTCCGTACTTGAAGTTATGCTTTGCTTATTGTGCAATCTTTCCAAAGGGTCACACAATGATTAAAGAGGAGCTAATTTATCAATGGATTGCTCTTGGATTCATGGAGCCATCTAGTACATCCTCTAATTGGCAACTCGGTGAGAGTTACATTACGCAGCTTCTGGAGATGTCATTTCTTCAACATTCAAAGGTGAGTCGATTAATCCATACCTTCACAACTAATTGTGTATTATTTTATTTTAATGTTTTTCACAATTCAGATATGATGTGGATTTCTCCATAGGAAAATAAATTAGTGCACATATCCAGAGAGGAAAGATTGATGATTAGATGTTTTTGTGTAGAGGCCACCCAAGGCCAACGATTTTGAAAGTCAGGGAATTACGTGATGTGGATATAATTATTTTTAACTATATGCATGTAGAAATATAAATAACAAAGTACAAATTTACTGATACATGGCATGACGAGGTAGCAGGGAAAGGAGAGCATTTCTCAAGTGACAATAACTCCCCATTCAAGCTATAAGTCATGTATGACCATGAAACATAGGTTGTTGAGCAGAGTAGCCCGTGATGCTTGTAATCTTTGACTACCCAATGTGAATTTATACATGGTCAACAGAAAATACTCAATATAACACCCAAAATGTCCATTGATATTTCTGACATCCATCCTCCGAGCCAGGAATATGGAGTTATTAATAGCGTATGAAACAAAACATCATGATGATATACATTAAGAATTTAACTTTTAACTTCGGAACATTGTTAAAGTATATAATCTGTATATGTTGGGTTGTTATTTTATTAACTGAAGCCTGATGCGAATTAATATTCATAATTAGAAAACTCATATTAGTGACATAACAAATAGAAAAATTATGTCCTATATATACAAACACCTCTTACAAGTAGACATCATCATACTCAGCAAAATAGCTAAATGAAAAACCATAAAGCCCCCAATAACTCAACTTGTGTATACCCCCGCAAAATGAAAAAAAACACAACTGGTGTACACCTCATATCTGGAAATAACTGATTTCAGGGACCGTCTATTTATCAGGTAACTGAAAAAATGATTCATCAGTCACTTCTTATATGAGCCGTCCGATCTTCATCCAACCGCCTACAACAGATCTGGCACTGTTCACTTCAACCTCCTTTCCTTCTTCCTCCTCCCGATCCCCCACCCTACCCCGCCCCATCCGCCGGCGGGCGCTACCGCGCGCTGCCTCACCGCCCCGCCCTCCCCTCGACCTGCCCCCACCGCTATTGCTGGCTGCCGCCCGGCCATCCCTCTAAGCCCCGCCGCATCAATGGAGAACTCCGGCGATCCTTTGCACCCCCAACCCCTAATATAGATAATGGGGCTATTACTTGACCCTAAGATAGATGGTGGGGGTGGGGCTGGAGTGCAGCGATACGGTGCGCAGGCTCATCTGCACCCCCGCCGAAGAAAAAAAAATTCACAACAAATACTAAAAAATTCAAAAAAAATTCAATTATTTTTGCGTGGTAGATAATTTGGTGTGAGGTGCGCTCCAAATTTCAGATCATTTGGACATCTGAGTAGCTCTCAGCAAAAATGACTAATTTGGGGTCTGCAAAAGTTCACTGTTCATTTACTGTTCTGACCCCAATTTGTCTTTTTTGCTGAGAGCTACTTGTATGTCCAAATGATCTGAAATTTGGAGTGCACCTCACGCACCAAATTATCTACCATACATAAAATATTTGGATTTTTTGAATTTTTTGGTATTTTTTATGATTTTTTTCTTGACCGGATGCAGATGTGTCTCGGCTCAGAAATGGATATTCGGTGGGGCTGCCTCTCCTCTGCCAAGCTTGTTTCTTATCCGGCGAGGTCCAGCCAACAGTGAAGGAAGAAGGAGAAGGAACGAAGTAGGAGAAAAGTGACTGACGCAAAAAAGAATTTCAGGCACCCGAGAAATAGCGAATCCGCTGATTTCAACGTCAGCAACACATTCATTTAAAGGTTTACCTAAGAAATCAAGCTTTAGTAACGCAATACATGGACCTAGCGTTCAACAAATAGTTTATGGTTTTTAGATTTTCATAGATAGGAACAGGGAGAAAATGGAGAACATAAATCCTTACAAAGCATTCCGTCCCAATGCATATCATTTTTTATTTATGAGATATCGATATGAATAACTTGCACATAGAAAGGCATAAGAATACAATAGTTACTGTGTAGCTAAAAATAAGTAGGGTGTGTGTGTGGGGTGGGGGGGGGGGGGGGGAGTTGACTTCATCGTTAGAATAACAGCTATCAAGTCTCCACTTTGAAACATACATTTAGCAGAAAGACTTCTTTTTGTAGTATTCTGTTTGCTGGACACATTATGTTCGCCGGCTGGTATTTAATGCAAGAACCTCACCACGGGAAGCATGATTCTGGGTATATGTTGGCTTGTGAGAACCACACCTGGGGAATAATTTGACCACCTGTGATGATGTTACCGTTGATCCCTGCACATGAAGTCCCTGTGTTTTCTGGGCATTCATGTCAATCATAATGATATGGATAGTATCAGAAGTTTTATGTAAAATGTAGGTTAAATGATGAGGGAAAGTGCACATAGCCAATCTTTGATGAGGACCCTCAACCAAAGAAAACAATAATAGGTTATTCTAAATTCCAATCAACCCTTCTTTCGCTTCATAAAGTAATTATCAGTATATCGATTCCTCCATATAAGGGAAGTACACGTCAAGTATAAGAAAAATCTGATGCAGAAGACATTGTGTTGCTGACTGCACCTAAGTGTAGGCCATATGGAATGCATGAAAACAGCTGCGAATTTGGAACTAAATTGTCAAATCACAACACAAGGTACGTAGTTTCCTTAAATAACTATCAAGTTTACATGGGTTTCACTGAATGCTTATGAGAGTGCTGATCCAGACCTCACATTGGATATTGTGTCACCAAATCAGCTGGAAATGGACCGCCAGTGATATCTACTCTGCCAAATCCTGCTACAAGGTGCTTTTCTCTGGATCAACCTCCCCGCCCGCTTGGCATTTGATCTGGAAGGGCTGGGCTCCCCTTACCAACAAGTTCTTCCTCTGGCTAGCTTCGCTTGATCGTTGCTGGACTACGGAACGTCGTGTGCGACACGGCCTCGCGCATGATCCAGAGTGCATCTTCTGCTCTCAGGAGCTTGAGACATTGACCATCTTCTCGCTGGTTGTGTTTTCTCGCGGATCACTTGGCATGAGATTCTTTCCTGGTGTCGGCTGGCTGCACCACCCATCTTTGATTGGTGGCTTCAGGCCACGGCGGCATCCCCTGAGAACCTAAGGAAAGGCCTCAACTCCATCATCGCTCTTACCGCATGGGATCGGCTATCTGGAAGCACCGGAATGCGGCCATCTTGGACGGCGTCCAACCCTCCACCATCTTAGAGACAATGTAACTATTGGTACCTTCCTCCCAGTCAATGGTAATTGTAGAGAATGATTTGGTGCATCGATAATTGATTGATCGTGCACTAGGCACATATATATAGGTACAAGGGGTGCGACCGGTATCTTGTCTCCTAAGATACACGTACATACAGAGGGAGACAGATACTACAGGTACTGCATACAGAACCCGGACCTACGTACATGTACACATGTTCAACACCCCCCGCAGTCGAAGCGTCGCCGGTGACGCAAAGACTGGACCGAAAGCCCTCGAAAGTCGAGGTGGGTAGTCCCTTTGTCATCACATCGGCGAACTGCTGATCGGTGGGCACATGGAGAACACGAACACGACCAAGTGCGACGTGCTCCTGGACGAAGTGGATGTCGAGCTCAATGTGCTTCGTCCGTCGGTGATGGACAGGGTTGGCAGCGAGGTACACCGCGGAGACGTTATCACAGTAGCCGAGCGTCGCCTTGGTGACCTCACATAGCAACTCCTGGAGTAGCTGTCGTAGCCAGGAACACTCCGTGACGGCGTTAGCCACGGCCCGATACTCGGCCTCGGCGCTCGATCGTGAGACCGTGGGTTGTCGTTTAGACGACCACGAAATCAGAGAGGGTCCGAGGTAGACGCAGTAGCCGGAAGTGGAGCGTCGAGTGTCGGGACACCCAGCCCAGTCGGTGTCGGAGTAGGCGACAAGGCTGGTGTCTGGCGAGGCCGTCAAGGTGAGACCCATGGCTGTGGTGCCACGTATGTACCGAAGTATACGTTTCACGAGAGCCCAATGGGTGTCACGAGGAGCATGCATGTGAAGGCACATCTGCTGTAACGCCCCAAGACCGACGCTTCAGAAGACTTCCATATTCTCGTGATCACCGTGTGTTCCTTTTGGTGCTTGCTCTTTTATTTTTGCATTGCATCATGTCATCATGCCATCATGTCATTAATCTTTGCATCAAAACTCAACTAAATAAATTGCATGGATCTTCGATCCATTTAAATCGAGGGAAGGGTGACTTCTCTTTATAACATATCCTCCCAATATTAGGGAGCTATATTAAATATTTCTTTATCTTGGAAATCACCATAACACACTTGTAAATTATCCCAATGCCATTGTTATCTTAATTCTTGGTCTCCAACCTTGCCATATATTCTTTCTTCACTTTCCGGAGCTCCACCAAAAATCCGAACATTTTTGGACCTTCCCAACCCTCACTTCCTATTCAAATCATTTGAATTAAATTCAAATGCATTTGAATTTTTATCTTTCAATCATGCCACTTCTATTTTTCCTGGATCAAGCGCATTTTTGTGAGTCCAGGAAAATTGTCCTCGTGCTCAAATTCTTTTCCCTAACCCCCCTTTGCCTTTTCCTTCTCTCCAATGCTTTCTGTTTAAGAAAATTAAAGGAAGAAGGGGAGAGAGCCCAGCCAGCCTCCCAGGCCGGCCCATCCTTCCCCCGCGGCCATTTGCCCCTCCAAGGCCCAGCACCCCCCTGCTCTAACCCTAGCCGCTCCCTTGCCCGATCCACCTCCCTCTCCCCTCGTTCGATCTCTCCCTCCAGCGCCGCCAGAGAGAGACAGAGCGAACAGCAGCGCCTCGCCCCGATCCCCTTGCGTCTCTTCTTCCCTTCCTGCCTCGTCCTCGGCGCCTTGTCCCCAAGCTCGCCGGAGCATCTCCGTTGCCGGACGAAACCCCCGCAGGAGCTCGTCGCCGGTGCCTTCCCCTCGTGCCCGTGCGCCTTCTCCACGAGATCGGAGTCCCTCGTGCCCGGGCGTCTTCGTCGACCCTGCCGTCGGCCGGCGACCTCGTCCGCCGGAGCTCGCCTTCGCCGGCCAGTAGCAGCAACATCCAGCGCGCCCCTTCCTCCTCCATGTCGTCCATCACCCGGAGATGTCGGAGTTGCGTCAAGTCCGCCAAGCCCCGGCGACCCCGCTAGGACCTACTGAACTCGCCAAGTCCACCCGCCGCCGGCGCCCTGCAGCCGTCGTCGTCCTACTGTCGTGCTGCGCCCCACCTCCATGGCCGCCTCGCCGCCTTGGCCTCGCCTGACCCCGTCGGCCTGGATCCCATTCGCCAGCAGCCGCACGCCACTCATCGCTCGAATCCCAGCGGCCTCGTTCGCCTCCTCGCTGCTGCCTTCGAGCGCCATCGATGCATCTTCGTGGGGAACCTGCCAAGCACCCCTGGTTGCCCCCAAGCAACACACCGCAAGCGCCAAGTACCACGACGGCCCTCGAAGAGTTTGGATTCGACAAGTCCGACGACGCATAGTACACTACGATTGCCGTGTACATCTACCAACGCCGTAAACTGCTTCCCGAACGTGTGTACCACTACCATCGCCGAAGACCCGTGTAACGGAACCGTCAAGTTCGACTACCTCCGCGTGTACCACTACTTCCACTACCGTCGCGAGAACGACTACTTCCACTACGGCTCGTGAACCACTACTTCCCTCGACGATTTTGAACCGCTCCGAAAATGCATGCTTCGAAGGTATAACCCCGAGACGACCGCCCGTGAACGAATGCATGCGTTGTATGAGTTGCTTGCGTTTGCACCGTGCCCGACTTGTTCGTCGCATGCTGTAACTCGTTTCCTTGCCACCGTCTTGTGGGACACCCGGTAACCGGGATCACCCCACCATCTCTTGCGTGTTCCACACATCTGCACACTTCTCTTTTGCATCGGTATCTCAATCGAGTTACCGGTACCGATATGTTGCCGTGGCATCATTTTCGGATTCGTTGCCGTGGCACCCCTTTCTTCCGCCATGGTGACCAAATGCTTCATAACATGCTCATGTCAACATTTTCATAAAATTGCTTAAAACTTGCATTGTCATCCGCATCATGATAACAACATTTAAATGTTTAAAATTGTGTTTGCATTTAAATTGCTATATGCATATGGGGATTTTCCGGTATTGTCGTTTGTTATTTCCGGCCTCATTTAAACTTGCCTAGATAGGTTTTTTAATTATGCTTCACCCCTTGCCATGTTTAATAACATTTAATATTGTTGGGTACATAACCGAGAGAACTAAACAATTGTTGTGGTGTTTCGTCAATATGCAACTCGTTGCATATTGAGCTCGACTTAACTTGTAGTTTCGTTTGTGCACTTTGCCATGCCATGCCTCTTTAAACCGGACATGCATCATACTTGTTTGTGCATCATGCCATGTGTATGTGGTGGTTGTTTACCATGCTGTTTTGCTTCTTTCCGGGTTGCTTCTTTCGTTAGCTTCAGTTTCATTCCGGAGTTGTGAGGATTCGTTCGACTACGTCCGTTTGTCTTCTTCTTGGACTTGGTCTTCTTCCTAGCGGGATCTCAGGCAAGATGACCATACCCTTGAAATCACTTTTATCTTTGCTTGCTAGTTGTTTGTTCTATTGCTATGCCGCGCTACCTATCACTTGCTATATCATGCCTCCCAAATTGCCATGAAACCACCTCTAACCTTTGTCACCCTTCCTAGCAAACCATTGTTTGGCTATGTTACCGCTTTTGCTCAGCCCCTCTTATAGCGTTGCTAGTTGCAGGAGGAGATGAAGATTGCTCCATGTTGGATTATGTTTATGTTGGGATATCATAATATCTCTTATATTATTAATGCATCTATATACTTGGTAAAGGGTGGAAGGCTCGGCCTTATGCTTGGTGTTTTGTTCCACTCTTGCCGCCCTAGTTTCCATCATACCGGTGTTATGTTCCTTGATTTTGCGTTCCTTACGCGGTTGGGTGATTTATGGGACCCCCTTGACAGTTCGCTTTGAATAAAACTCCTCCAGCAAGGCCCAACCTTGGTTTTACCATTTGCTACCACCTATCCCCTTTTCCCTTGGGTTCTGCAGACTCAAGGGTCATCTTTATTTACCCCCCCGGGCCAGTGCTCCTTCGAGTGCTGGTCCAAACCGAGCGATGTCCGGTGCCCCCTGGGCAATCAGAGTCTATGCCAACCCGACATCTGGCTCATCCGGTGTGCCCTGAGAACGAGATATGTGCAGCTCCTATCGGGATTTGTCGGCACAGTGGGTGGTCTTGCTGGTCTTGTTTTACCATTGTCAAAATGTCTTGTAAATCGGGATTCCGAGACTGATCGGGTCTTCCCGGGAGAAGGTTTATCCTTCGTTGACCGTGAGAGCTTATAATGGGCTAAGTTGGGACACCCCTGCAGGGTATTATCTTTCGAAAGCCGTGCCCGCGGTTATGTGGCAGATGGGAATTTGTTAATATCCGGTTGTAGAGAACTTGACACTCGATTTAATTAAAACGCATCAACCGCGTGTGTAGCCGTGATGGTCTCTTCTCGGCGTAGTCCGGGAGGTGAACACGGTGTTTGGGTTATGTTTGACGTAAGTAGGAGTTCAGGGTCACTTCTTGATCATTACTAGTTGACGACCGTTCCGTTGCTTCTCTTCTCGCTCTCGGTTGCGTATGTTAGCCACCATATATGCTTAGTGCTTGCTGCAGCTCCACCTCATTACCCCATCCTTTCCTATAAGCTTAAATAGTCTTGATCTCGCGGGTGTGAGATTGCTGAGTCCTCGTGACTCACAGATACTTCCAAAACAGTTGTAGGTGCCGACGATGACAGTGCAGGTGACGCAACTGAGCTTAAGTGGGAGCTCGATGAAGATCTTGTTCGTTGTGTTGTTTCTTTTCATGTTGATCAGTAGTGGAGCCTAGTTGGGACGATCGGGGATCTAGCAGTTGGGTTGTCTTCTTTTATTTTGGTTCCGTAGTCGGACCTATGTGTGTATCTTGAATGATGTATGAATTCATTTATGTTTTGTGTGAAGTGGCGATTGTAAGCCAACTCTTTATCCCATTCTTGTTCATTACATGAGATTGTGTGAAGATGACCCTTCTTGCGACAAAACCACAATGCGGTTATGCCTCTAAGTCGTGCCTCGACACGTGGGAGATATAGCCGCATCGTGGGTGTGACACCTGCTGGACAACATACTGAATGTCCGGACGCGTCAGTGTGAGGTACTGAAGCGCACCGATGATGGAGCGGTAGAAGGGAGCGTCGGACGCCGGAGAACCCTCGACGGCGGACACCTTAGCCTTCGTATCGACAGGCGTGGAAGCAGGCTTGCAGTTAAGCATGCCCGCTCGCTCCAGAAGCTCGTAGGCGTACTTCTGCTGGTGCAGGAAGAAGCCAGTAGCCCGACGCACTACCTCGATGCCGAGGAAGTAGTGGAGAGCCCCCAAGTCCTTGAGGGCGAACTCTGTGCCGAGGCAAGCTGTGATCTGTTGAAGAAGCGCTGGCGAGGACGCAGTCAGGATGATGCCGTCGACGTACAGTAGGAGGTACGCGGTGGCGGGGCCCTGGTGGTAGACAAACAGGGAGGCATCGGACCGTGTGGACCGGAACCCCTGTTGCTGAAGGAAGGCCGCGATCCGCTGGTACCAGGCCCGAGGTGCCTGCTTCAACCCGTAGAGAGAACGGGAGAGCAAGCACACGTGGTCCGGATAGTCGGTGTTGACGAAACCAGTCGGCTGCTGACGGAACACCTGCTCGTCGAGATGGCCATGCAAGAAAGCATTAGACACATCGAGCTGGTGGACAGGCCAAGCGTGAGAAACAGCAAGCTGGAGAACATCGTGAATTGTGCCCGGTTTAACGACCGGGGCAAAGGTGTCGGTGAAGTCCGCGCTGGCGAAAGCCGCGCACCACCCAACGCGCCTTGTAGCGCTCGAGAGAACCGTCGGGGCGAGTCTTGTGGCGGAAGACCCACTTGCCAGTGATGACATTGGCACGGGGTGGCCGCGGGACAAGCTGCCACGTACGGTTGCGCTGCAGGGCGTCAAACTCCTCACGAATCGCAGCTAGCCAGTTCGGATCCCGAAGGGCTGCGCGAGCGGAGGTGGGGAGCGGGGACGACGTCGAGGTAGAAGCCACGCATGCGTACTCGTCCGATGAGTAGCGCGTGCTGGGACGCAGGGTCCCAGTCCGAGCTCGAGTGACCACACCAGTGAGGGGTGCGGCCGCGGCGACGGGAGCCGCCGAGGGAGCCACGGCGACGGGGGCCGCGGCGGGGCCGGCCGAGGGGGCCACGGCGACGGGGGCGGCGGCGTCGAGGGCCGCGACGGGGGCTGCGGCGGGGGCGGCCGAGGAGGCCGCTGCGTCGGGGGCCGCTGCAGGGGCCGCAGCGCCAGGGGCCGCCGGCGCGGGGAACGCGGGCAGGGCCGAACCTGGGGCGCGGCTGGGCGGTCCACCAAAAGACTCCGAAGGTGATGGTACCTGCTGAAACGGGAACACGAGCTCATCAAAGTACACATGCCGCGAAATGAAAACGCGGTGGGAGACTGGATCATAGCACCGGTAACCTTTGGTGTTGGGAGGATAGCCAAGGAAGATGCAAGGGAGTGACCGGGGCGCGAGTTTGTGAGGAGCAGTGGACGCGGTGCTAGGATAACAGAGACACCCGAAAATGCGAAGACCATCATAAGATGGAACCGCACCGAAGAGGAGCTAGTGAGGGGTGTAGTTCCAGCGGGAACGACAGGGGCGAATGTTAATGAGGAGGCTGGCGGTTGCGAGCGCGTCCGGCCAGAACCGAGCAGGCACGTAGGAGTGGAAGAGCAACGTGCGGACACAGTCATTAAGCGTGCGAAGGACGCGCTCGGCGTGACCATTCTGCTGAGAAGTGTAGGGGCAGGTGAGGCGAAAGATGGTGCCGTGGGACACAAGTAAATTGCGGACGGCAACGTTGTCAAACTCCTTGCCGTTGTCAGTTTGCAAGGCGAGAATGGGACGACCGAACTGTGTGGTGACATATGAATAAAAAGCGGTGAGTGTGGCAAGAGCGTCGGACTTGCGACGGAGAGGGAAGGTCCACACATAATGAGTAAAATCATCCAATATGATCAAATAGTATAAGTAGCCCGTGTTGCTAGCAACCGGGGACGTCCAAACATCACTATGCAATAACTGAAACGGAAAGGTGGAAATGTTTGTAGACTTGCTAAAGGGAAGACGAACATGCTTGCCAAGAAGGCAAGCCTCACAAGTGTGATCGTCGACCTTATTACATGAGAAGGAAAAACTCTGAAGAATCTGACGCGTAATGGTGGAGTTGGGATGACCGAGACGGGCATGCCAAAGATCGACACTGGCGGCGAAGGCGGCGGGACGACGGGTGGTGGTGGCGCCGGAGGGATGCACTGGATAAAGCTCGTCGGGCTATCACATCGGTGGAGCACCATCCGTGTACGGGCGTCCTTCACAGAAAAACCGATATCGTCAAATTCAACAGTTATAGGATTCTCACGAGCAAGGCGACGAACGGAAACAAGATTAGTGACTAAGTCAGGAGACACAAGAACATTAGACATATGCACAGGAGTGGAAGTAGAAGAAAAAGACATATGACCGACGTGAGTAATGGGTAGGGAGGAACCGTTACCAACGGTGATACGGGTGGGAGTATGAATGGGAGTGGCAGATGTGAGGTTACCAGGATGAGCACTCATGTGAGCAGTGGCGCCCGAGTCCATGTACCAGTCACCACCGCCACCATAGGAGCTCGGTGACGGGGCGGAGTGCAGTGCAGCAAGCAAGGCCGGGTCCCACGGCGGCGGCACCTGAGGAGGGTAGCACCCTCCGTAGGCCGGCGCGGGAGCAGCCCCAAAGGCCGGCGCGGTGGCGGCGCCATAGGCCGGCGCGGACCCGTAGGCGGGCGCCGGCGGGGGGCGACACCATAGCCGCTGTAGGGAGCGGCGTTCTGCGCGGCGAACAGGGCCTGGTGACCCGCCGGGCGGGGCCCAAGGATGCCCAGAGCCGGAGCCCGAGGGACCGGCATGGAGTACGCGTGGACGACGCCGGTCCACGGGTTGGTGCCGTACGTCCATGGGGGAGTCACCTGCTGCTGCTGCTGACGAGCCCCTCCCCCACCCCCCCGGCGCCTGTTGCTGCTTGCGGCCGCCCCCGTGGCGGTTGCCGCGGCGCCCGCCACCCGGCTGCTGGGGGCAGCGGGAGGGGCGGGAGGGGGAAGTACCCCGGAGGCGCTGGCGGCGGCGGCTGCTGGCGCGGCGCGGGTGGGGCGGTCGATGGAGGGGCGCCGCGGGAGGTGCCGGCGGCGAGGGTGTGGTGCTGCACACGCTTCTTGACCCCCTTCATCCGGCGCTCCTCCAACCTCAAGTACGCCACAAACTTGGGGAAGGAGGGCTCCGGCATCTAGGTGAGGTTAGAGGCGGCGTTGCCGAAGTCCTCGTTTAGGCCGGCGGTGAGCGTGCTGAGGAGGAGGTCGTTGTCCACCTTGGCTCCAATGTCACGGAGCTCATCCGCCAACGTCTTCAGGCGGCGGCAGTAGTCATCAATGGACTGTTCATCCTGGTGACAGTCAAAAAATTCCTGCTGCAAAAAAACGCGGCGCTGAAGCTTGTTGTCGGTGAAGAGGCCGTTCAGCTTGACCCACAGGGCGCGGGCGTCGTCGCCGGCGCTCACGACGGTGTGGAACAAGTCCTTGGAGATGGTGGTGAAGAACCACCGAATGATCGTGGCGTCGATCGCGGTCCACTCGGCGTCGTCCACCATGGCGCGGGAGTCCACGGTGCCATCCACGTGATCCACGAGATTGTTCTCGCGGAAGAGTAGCATGAAGTACGTCTTCCACGCGAAGTACGTGGAGTTGGAGGCATCGAGGATCACGGGGACGCGTGCATGAACGTTGATGTCGCGGATCTCGGCAGGGTCGACGGCGAAGGGGTTGGAGTAGGTGGAGGCGTTGGATGACATGGCGAGGAGATCGTGGGGAGGGAGGCGGCGCGGCAGGAAGGGGCGGCGCAGCGTGGAGGGGAAGGCGCGCGGTGGGAAGGCGGCGCGCGGGGAGGAGGGGTGGTGGCGGCGGCTTGGGGCGGCGGCGGCCCGAGGCGGCGGCTAGGGTTAGCGGAAGCTGGAAGATCGACTTGCGATAGATACCATGTAGAGAATAATTTGGTGCATCGATAATTGATTGATCGTGCACTAGGCACATATATATAGGTATAAGGGGTGCGACCGGTATCTTGTCTCCTAAGATACACGTACATACAGAGGGAGACAGATACTACAGGTACTGCATACAGAACCCGGACCTACGTACATGTACACATGTTCAACTGTAATCAAGGAGAGACCCGTAAGAAAGTAAGGAGAAACCTCAGATTTCTTGGTGGCACCGCGCCCGTGGCCTCACCTGGTCCTGATAGTATGCGGAGCAAGATAAGCTCGGTGTGCCAGTTCTTATTTTACTTATTTGCGTATAGTTCTGTAAAATACATGTAATAATTTGGGGTTCCATTTCTTATTGAAATACATGTAATAATTTGGGGTTCCATTTCTTATTTCACTTCCTACTGCGTGTAGTTCTATAATATGAAAGGCATTAGATGACAATCACACTGATTAGAATGAAATTTTGTTAATGAAAAAGAAGTTTAGTAAAAGAAAAGATGGTACAAGGTAAGTAATATATGAGATGGAAGAAGCGGTTGCCTTTCCTAAATAGACTAACCTCTGAATTTCAAACCGAGGTTAACATCTGGTAATAATCCTCTGAATTGCAAACCGAGGTTAACATCTGGTGATAATCCTCTGTTGTAAACCGAGGTTAACCTCTGAAGTGCAGAACATATCCTTGCATCAGTAGTAGAATTTTAACCAATTCTTACACTATTGTATATTACGTTCATGCAGGCTGACGCCCAAAAATTGTACCAAGACCTTGATTTCACACTGTTTGTTATGCATGACCTGGTGCATGATCTCGCAAGATTAGTCATGGTTGACGAATTTAACTTGGCGGGCCCTAACTGCCGCTATGCATGGCACACAGATTTCTTGAAGCCATTAAAGTCATCCATAACTTCATCTGAAAAGCTAAGGGCGTTGCATGGCCATGGCAGCTCATGGCCATATCAGTTCCATCGTGATGCAATTTCACCAGCTAAGTATGTCCGTACCTTACATTTAAGACATTTAACAGGAGTCAGTTCGAATGAGTTTCTAGATTCTATTGGTCAATTGAAGCAGTTGAAGTATCTTAGTGCTCCACATATGGACGATGTAAGGGATCTCGGGTGGATCGATATGCTCCAAAAATTGAATTATCTCGACCTTCGTGGTTTTCATAATATCTCAGCATTGCCAGAGTCAATTGGTGAAATGGAAGGCCTGATGTATCTTGACTTATCACGTTGTGAGAGTCTAAGAGAACTCCCACATTCGTTTGCCAAGCTCAAAGAGTTGGTAGATCTGAATTTATCATACTGTGTTAATGTTTTGGGAATAACTGAAGCTTTGGCTGACCTTACCAAACTCCAACGTTTGGGATTATCTGCATGTAAAAATCTCAGAGGACTGCCAGATGTCATCATAAGTCTCACTGAACTCCGCTATCTGACTTTAGCGGACTGCTTGCATCATATCTTCGACAGGTCATCAACAGATCAAGCCGAGAGATTCATTGACCGTATATGTACCCTTCCCAATATGGAGCACCTGGACTGTCTTCTAATGGTAATCCTCTTATTAGTATACCGGAAAGTGCTAGCCGCCTCAGGAAGTTGGTCCTTAAGGGGTGCATGCAAATTACCATGATTCCAGAATGTGTGGCTAAAATGGACTGTCAAAGCCTTTTTGGCTTGTTGTCAAATTTTTCTGTTACCGCAGATGATAGTAACACCAACCTTGGCGTTCTTGAGCATATAAACCCCGACGAGCTGAAAATCGAAAACCTTCAAAATGTGAAGTCCCGAGAAGAGGCACGCTGTATTAAACTGAGTGAAAAACAGAGGATTAGAGAATTGAGATTATGGTGGAACCATCATGCTAAGAGATCTTTGGATGACATGGAGTTGCTGATGGAGCTAGTGCCACCAACCACGTTGCAGAAGTTTGAGATATGTGGTTATATTAGTGTCAGTTTTCCAGACTGGGTAATAAGCATTGGGAATTATCTCCCTAATGTTGTCCGAATGAACATGTTTAGTTTGCCCAACTGTAACAGTCTTCCACCTTTCTCCCAACTACCAAACCTCCAAGTGCTTACTCTGGGATACATGGAAAGCCTGGAAGAATGGAACACAGCATACTCCAGTGGTGAGGATGAACTCATGTTCCGTAAGCTTGAGGAAGTGAATATATATTATTGCCCCAAGTTGAGGATAAAACCACACCTTCCTAGAGCTGCATCTTGGAGTATAAAGGCAAGTGACAACGTGCTCATATCATGGGCAGAGAGCGTGTCACACAATGGTGCTTCTTCATCTTCTCAAGCAAGAGTATCTACTAATCTGACAGTTGAGCACAGCGAGGTGCCTCTGCATCAGTGGAGATTGCTTCACCATGTACCTGCCCTTAGTAATTTGCATATCGAATGCTGCAGTGATTTG
The DNA here is from genome assembly GCF_002575655.3 of Aegilops tauschii subsp. strangulata. Classification (NCBI taxonomy): domain Eukaryota; kingdom Viridiplantae; phylum Streptophyta; class Magnoliopsida; order Poales; family Poaceae; genus Aegilops; species Aegilops tauschii. Next base: position 38,305,145 of record NC_053041.3, on the reverse strand, counting down.
AAAAGCTCACCAGAGATCACCTGCGCCCTCATGGCCCTCAAATCACTGACACTGGAGAACTCGGCCGAATCAAAACTTTCGGAATGGTTAGGCGAGTTGACATCTCTTCGGCAACTGGTGATAAAGCGATACAAGAGGCTAGAAGAATTGCCCGATAACATGAGGCAACTCGAACAGCTACAATCATTAACACTGGATGCCTGTCGTAGCTTGAGACAGCTGCCGCATTGGTTAGGAGAACTTACCTCTCTCCAGAAACTTGGAATTTGGAACTGTACTGCTATCGCGACTTTGCCAAATAGCATACAACAACTCACAAATCTCAAGAACTTCAATATTGACTGCTGCCCTAACTTAGAGCAGTGGTGTAAAGCAGAGGAGAACAAGACGAAGCTTGCTCACATAGAACCAAAGGTATGTGCCCTGCCATATATGTTTGTTATATATAGGTATTCCTATTAACATTGCATTTTGAACGTATTCTGTCATTGGTAGTACCACGTCTTAATCTGCTTCATTTCTTCTATGCATTTTTTTTTGAAGAACGATATCGAATTTCCATGTCCTTTGCCTCACAATTCTTCTTTTATGGCCCAAATGATAATATTGACTTCCTCTATCCAGTTTCACAGCCCTGCCCCCTCTCTTCGCCCTTTGATGGAAGCCATTCCTGCCAGCCGCCGTTGTTGCCCACTCAGGTGGCCCTTGCTGCGAACGAAGACAAGAAAGTGATGCCGGAGAAAGACAGCGGAGGCGCGAATCAGGATTTAGGCCGCTCGAATGAATCGGCTGACCCCGCGTCCATCTGAATCAAAACTCCAGATTAATTAGCACACAATTCCAACGTACTCAAGTATGTGCCCTGAATGGTGCCTTCGGCAACAAAGTGCGGGGATGTTTGTATGCTACATTCGGCAGTAGATATCGTGCTACTCTGTTATGTGTTATCAACTTCCCTTGACAACGCGAATGTGATTCAGTCTCTTGTAAAGTGCGGCTTCTCGCTTGGTTATTAGTTGTGGATTCAGAGATCCAGCTGCTTGGCTTCCTTGACTCTGTTACTAGGTAAAATACTGTGAACGTTACACCGACAATTCCATCTTCAATGTAATGTATTCTTTCTTGTTTTATTGATACTCTAGGAGAAATTACGAGGCCTAGTAAGTTAAGCCAACATGGCCTGACAGCGTTTTAAACATAGCCTGTAATGTAAAGCAGGGCTGAAACAGGGCAGTCCTGAGATTGGTGCCTGCTGATACCCTTAATTAGCTCCTACCTGCATCATTGTAACATCCTGTGCAACAAGTCTCAGTGTGCTGTCGATGAGATGCCTGCTGCTCTTAGACCATCCAAGAGGAGCGCTGTTGACGAGGATCACCTGGGGGTTTTATTCGACCGGTGGATGCGCCGGACGAGCAACGTGTGCAGTAACTGGTTCTTTTCTCACAACAACAAAAAACACCCCGAAAAAACACAAACTAGTTCCTCCGCTAGGACTGGTTCATTTTATAATTGCGCAAATGATGTGTGTTCGTTGTTGATGTTTGCTCGCTCTGTTGTATCATGTCATGTATCCTGTTACCTCCAGACTTGGAAGTCTGGCATTTGTTGCTCATAAGTCTGATGTCGACTCAGCAAGTCTGGAGGGTGCTGCTCAGCGTGTGCAGGGTCCAGGGTGGCCTCCTCCGGTAAGGCGATGGTGAGCGATGATGTTCAGTCGGATGGTGATGAGCATGCATGGCATAACTGAAGCAATCCACTGAAGATCAGTGAGTACACGATACAAATGTAAGCGAGACCGTGCTGACCTGCTCAAGCTTTTGGTCAGCATTTGGCAACATATAAGTCAGTTTTGCCAGTCTGCTCTCTCTTGAGGCTGCTTCTCTTAACATCCCCAGGCTGGCCGATGGAGTGTCAGTTTCGTCAGTCCCAGCTTGCTCTTGTCGCTGTGCAGCTTCACCGCGCTTAGCCATGGAATGCGCGCGACGCTTCTCTCATTTCCACTGCATCTGGGGTGTTACAATGAGTAACCGCCTACGTGATATGGTGTTTTTGGCAGAGAGAAAGAACGTGGATAATAAGTAGCATACAACAGCTCACAAATCTCCAAGAATTAGCAATTCTCAGCTGCCCTATCTTGGAGCAGCGGTGTGAAGCAAAGGAGAACAAGACGAAGCTTGCTCACATAGATGAAAAGGTATGTGCGAGATTAACTTTGCACTTTGAATGTATTCCGTCATTGGTAGTACTGCGTATATATCTGTTATATATGTATTCCTATTAACTTTGTATATTTGGAATGTATTTCGTCATTGATAGTACCACATCATGTTTTTCTGCACTTCACTTTGTCGATGAATTTTTTGTAAGAAACGTGTACAATTTTCAAGTCTTTTCCCCCATAATTCTTCTTGTTTGCCCATGATAATACTGCCTTCCTTTATTTTATATTTGGCAGGATATCCAATTTGATAGCCCTTCTCCCCCAAGGATAGCAGCCATTCCTGACAGCCGCCGTTCTATCTCACTCCGGTGGCCCTTGCTGGGAAGGAAGATAAGGAAGTGATGCTGGAGAGAAGGAAGAAGCGTACTTGGGTATGTGCCCTGAATTATGAAATCTCCAATGTATTCCAAGCAGACATAAGAAATCAAAGTGCAGGGCAGGGATATTTGTATGTTAGCTTCCACAGTAGATATTTGTTATCTGCTCCCTTGGCAAAGAAAATTTCGGTTTCTTGTACAGAATGCTTCTTGCGGGAAAAAAAAACTATAAGCAAGAAGCTTCTTGCTTATGGTTATTAGTTTTTTTTTCCGAAAAGGGGGACTCCCCGGCCTCTGCATCAGAACGATGCATACGGCTAACTTTATAAATAAGCAAATAGGTTCAACAAGGTCTTAAAGTCTGAAACAAAAGTAAAGGCAAGCTCACAAAGAGCCAAAGGGCCAAAAACAGAAAAGTCAAAAGGCCACAACCGGCTGGCATGAGAAAGATAGGAAAACTAATTGCCTATCCTATTACATGACCGCCATCCAAATCGGTTGAAGATATCCCGTGCTACCATCTTCCACCGGATAGATCCAGTAACCAAACGCTCTCTGGCCTCCGTCGGAGTGAGTAGCGACCACATACGGATCAGCGCAGTGGCTCGGAAGATAACCTGCAAAAAATGAATATTTGTTGTTCTGTTAAAAACCAAATCATTTCTACAGTTCCAAATTGCCCACAATAAAGCACATACTCCTACGCGAATATGTCTAGCTGTTTCGGACTCTATCCCATTAAGCCACGTTCCAAATAACGTGCTGACAGAATTCAGAGGAGTAATGTTAAAGGCTATGTGCACCGTCCGTCACAAAACTTTGGCCAACGGGCACTCAAGAAAAAGGTGTTTGATAGTTTCATCCCGATCACAAAAACTACACCTAGTAGATCCTGTCCAGTTGCGCTTTGCCAAATTATCCTTAGTTAATATGACTTGTTTATGTACGAACCACATAAACACTTTAATTTTCAAAGGAACTTTGACTTTTCAAACATATTTGGAACTAGGAATGGCGCTAGAGTTGATAACATCGAGATACATCGATTTAACTATGAACTCTCCAGACCTAGTGAGCTTCCAGCGCAACTGATCGGGCTGTTGAGATAGCTGAACCTCCATCAGTCTACTCACTAAATGAAGCCATGCTTCCCAACGATTGCCGGCAAGCGTCCTCCTAAAATGAATATTAAGGGGGATGGACTGAAGTATCATTGCAACATAAGCATCACGTCGTTGAACAATACTATAAAGGGACGGGTACTGAAGCGTGAGTGGCGTCTCTCCTAGCCAGGTATCCTCCCAGAAACGCGTCGTAGTGCCATTACCGATTATAAACTTTGTCCTATTGAAAAAGGCTGATTTGACTCCCATGAGCCCCTTCCAAAAAGGCGAGTCCGCCGGTCTCACTGTCACCTGGGACAAAGTTTTGGACTGCAGATACTTACTACGGAGAATCTGCGCCCATGTGGCATCAGTCTCAACAGATAACTTAGACATCCACTTGCTGAGAAGACATCTGTTCTTGACTTCAAGATTTTCAATGCCAAGACCCCCTTGGTCTTTTGGTCGACAAATAATATCCCATTTGGCGAGTCTGTATTTTCTTTTTAGTTCATCGCTCTGCCAGAAGAATCGGAATCGATAGAAGTCCAGCCTTTTCCTAACTTCAACTGGGACTTCGAAGAAAGACAAGAGAAACAAAGGCATACTCGTGAGCACCGAATTAATAAGAATTAATCGGCCTCTGTATGACATGAGCTTGCCCTTCCAGCAACTCAGTTTCTTCTCAAAGCGATCCTCGATGCACTTCCATTCTCTGTTTGTCAGCTTACGGTGGTGGATTGGTATACCTAAGTAAGTGAAAGGTAAAGCCCCCAAATCGCACCCAAACAATTGCCTATAAGCCTCTTGTTCCTCATTGGCTCTACCAAAACAGAACAATTCGCTTTTATGAAAGTTAATCTTTAACCCGGTCAATTGTTCAAATAAGCATAACACCAGCTTCATATTTCTCGCTTTTGCCAAGTCGTGCTCCATAAAGATGATCGTATCATCAGCGTACTGTAGGATAGACACACCTCCATCAACTAGATTAGGCACCAAGCCACCCACCTGACCAGACTCCTTAGCCCTTCCTATTAAAATTGCCAACATATCAACCACAATGTTAAACAAAATAGGAGACATCGGATCACCTTGTCTCAGGCCCTTATGTGTCTGGAAATAATGACCTATATCGTCATTCACTTTAATTCCAACACTCCCTTTTTGCGTGAAAGATTCTACCTGGCGTCGCCAGGCTTCATCAAAACCTTTCATACGTAAGGCCTGTTGAAGGAAAGGCCATTTGACCTTATCGTACGCTTTCTCGAAATCCACCTTGAAAACAACTCCATCTAGTTTTTTCGTGTGAATCTCGTGGAGCGTTTCATGAAGGACCACAATCCCTTCTAGGATGTTTCTGTCCGGCATGAAAGCAGTTTGGAATGCTGCACCACAGAATGCGCAATCTGCGTGAGCCTATTAGTCCCAACCTTGGTAAATTTTTTGAAACTAACATTAAGAAGACAGATGGGCCTGAACTGCTCAATTCTCATAGCCTCTGTTTTCTTAGGAAGCAGGGTTATCGTTCCAAAATTCAGGTGAAATAACTGAAGCTGTCCCGAGAATAAATCATGGAACATCGGTAACAAATCCCCCTTAATAATATGCCAGCATTTTTTATTGAACTCCGCCGGAAATCCATCCGGTCCTGGAGCCTTATTGTTTTTCATCTGTGAATGGCCTCAAACACCTCTTTCTCGGAAAAAGGGGCAGTCAAAATATCATTCTCATCAGCAGCAAGTTGAGGAACATCCTCAATCCTAGACTCATCCAGAGATACACAATTATCCTTTGGAGGCCCAAACAACTGCTTGTAGTATTCGGTTATGTATAATTTTATATTTTCCTGTCCTAAAATCGTTCCTTCATCTTGTTCAAGCTGAAAGATCCTCTTCTTTCTGTGCTTGCCATTGGCGATCATGTGAAAGAATTGAGTGTTTGCGTCCCCCTGGACAACTTTGCGAACCTTAGCCCGCAGCGCCCACTTTAATTCCTCTTCACGGAGAAGCTCTTTCAATCTCATCTCCGCCTCAAGCTTAGCATGAAGCTCCGAGGCTGGCAGAATTGTGGATTCGGCTTTTAAATCTAGGGACTGAATAAGTGTAAGAAGCCTTTCCTTTTCGACCTTATAAATCCCACTAAGATGCTTAGCCCACCCACGCAAGAAACTTCTCAAGTGCCTTATCTTATTCTGCCATCGGTCAACCACAGTCCTGCCTCCTGCATCCTTAGCCCATTCCCTCGCTACGAGATCCAAGAAGCCTTCTCGTTCAAACCCAGCCAGTTCGAACAAAAAAGAGTTTTTTTCCCCATGTGGGTTGCCTCACCAGAGTCCACAAATAAAGGCGTGTGGTCTAAAATACCACGCGAAAGTGCCTGGACCGTTACAAAGGGAAACTTCTGTTCCCATTCGACGCTCGCTAGGACTCGATCCAGCTTTTCAAACATCGAATTTGGCAACGCGTTGGCCCAGGTGAATTTTCTACCCGAAATCTCTATCTCTCTCAGATCCAAGCTTTCAATAATGGTATTAAACATGAACGACCACCTCCCGTCGAAATTATCATTGTTCTTTTCCTCTCGCCTTCTAATAATGTTGAAATCACCCCAACCAGGATTGGGAGCTCCTCAGAGCCGCAAATCCGAACAAGATCCGCCAAGAACTCTGGTTTGAGTTCGGGCTGCATGGCACCATAAACCGCCACCAGAGCCCAATTAGACCCATCCGCCTTCGACCGCACCCGAAACTTAACTGCGAAATCTCCCATCACCACACTTCAGACTTCGAGCTAATCGCATCTAACTCTGAGAAAGATCCCACTCGATCTTCCTCTCGGAGGCAGACAATGCCAATCAAAATCGATACCTCCCGATAAAGTACTGAGAAACTGGGGTGAAAAATTATCTCTACCAGTTTCCGATAATGCAATAAAATCCAGCCTATGCTCGATAGACGCATCTGCAAGAAACCTTCTTTTAGCCAAGTCTTTCAGACCTCTGCTATTCCAAAATATTCCTTTCATATTGATACGTCTCCAACATATCTATAATTTTTTATTGCTCCATGCTATATTATCTACTGTTTTGGACATTACTGGGCTTTATTATTCACTTTTATATTATTTTTGGGACTAACCTATTAACCGGAGGCCCAGCCCAGAATTGTTGTTTTTCTGCCTATTTCAGAGTTTCGCAGAAAAGGAATATCAAACGGAGTCCAAACGGAATGAAACCTTCGGGAACGTGATTTTCAGAACGAACAAGATCCAGGAGACTTGGACCCTACGTCAAGAAACAATAGAGGAGGCCACGAGGTAGGGGGCGCGCCTACCCCCCCCCCCCCCAGGGTGCGCCCTCCACCCTCGTGGGCCCCCTATTGCTCCACTGACGTACTCCTTCCTCCTATATATACCTACGTACCCCAAACGATCAGATACGGAGCCAAAAACCTAATTCCACCGCCGCAACCTTCTGTACCCACGAGATCCCATCTTGGGGCTTGTTCCGGAGCTCCGCCGGAAGGGGCATCGATCACGGAGGGCTTCTACATCAACACCATAGCCCCTCCGATGAAGTGTGAGTAGTTTACCTCGGACCTTCGGGTCCATAGTTAGTAGCTAGATGGCTTCTTCTCTCTTTTTGGATCTCAATACAATGTTCTCCCCCTCTCTCGTGGAGATCTATTCGATGTAATCTTCTTTTGCGGTGTGTTTGTTGAGACCGATGAATTTTGGGTTTATGATCAAGATTATCTATGAACAATATTTGAATCTTCTCTGAATTCTTTTATGTATGATTGGTTATCTTTGCAAGTCTCTTCGAATTATCAGTTTGGTTTGGCCTACTAGATTGATCTTTCTTGCAATGGGAGAAGTGCTTAGCTTTGGGTTCAATCTTGTGGTGTCCTTTCCCAGTGACAGTAGGGGCAGCAAGGCACGTATTGTATTGTTGCCATTGAGGATAACAAGATGGGTTTTTTAATCATATTGCATGAATTTATCCCTCTACATCATGTCATCTTGCTTAAGGTGTTACTCTGTTTTCATGAACTTAATACTCTAGATGCATGCTGGATAGCGGTCGATGAGTGGAGTAATAGTAGTAGATGCAGGCGGGAGTCGGTCTACTTGTCTCGGACGTGATGCCTATATACATGATCATACCTAGATATTCTCATAACTATGCTCAATTCTGTCAATTGCTCAATAGTAATTTTTTCACCCACCGTAAAATACTTATGCTCTCGAGAGAAGCCACTAGTGAAACCTATGGCCCCCGGGTCTATCTTCATCATATTAATCTTCCAACACTTATTTATCTCCTTTGCTTTTATTTTACTTTGCATCTTTATCACAAAAATACCAAAAATATTATCCTATCATATCTATCAGATCTCACTCTCATAAGTGACCGTGAAGGGATTGACAACCCCTTATCGCGTTGGTTGCGAGGATTTATTTGTTTTGTGTAGGTGCGAGGGACTCGCGCGTAGCCTCCTACTGGATTGATACCTTGGTTCTCAAAAACTGAGGAAAATACTTACGCTACTTTGCTGCATCACCCTTTCCTCTTCAAGGGAAAACCAACGCAGTGCTCAAGAGGTAGCACATATTTCGTCATGAAATTTTTTAGTAGTACGGATCCTAGCACTCCTACGCACCGCCAAAGCCGGGTAAATCTTCCCCTTCCACTTGCGTTTAGGTTTGTTCTGATCCTCCAGCCGGTCCTCACAACCAGGCTCTGTGGACCTAACAACTGCAGCCTCAGAAGTGTCATCCTCTTCCTCAGACTCAGGAAGGGATGGTTCCACACAAAAATTATCGAGCACCCTGACCCCCAATGCATCAATATCGGAATCATTCATGGGTTTAACCGCTGCTAAGTTTCGAATCATTTCTAAAGCGCGTTCCGCTTCCAAATTCAGGATATCATTAACGGAATTTGAAATTTCACTATCATTGCTACCTAGTGAAACTCCTAATTGGTTTGCATTATTAATGATCTCATTATTAGAAAAATGCAGAATGGAATTAGAGGTATTGACTGACATACCAGCAGTGAACTCAATGTCACGAAGCTTGGCCGTCCTCATGGCGCACCGCTGCTGCATGTCATCAACCTCCGGATGATCCTGGAGACGGCAGCTCATCCGTCGCCCCACAGAGACCGGATCCGGAATCCCTCCAAAAGCAATAACCTCCTCCCGAGTGACCCTGCTCGGAGTGGGGCCTCCGGCCTCACCCCCAACACCCAGCAGGGCTGCACCCGTCGAAGAAATAGCATGAGCAGCCGAAAGCGGCGGCGGGGAACTCCACGACGCCATCGACGTCAGCCGCGAACCGCGGCACTGAGGCGCAGGCGTGCCGGGGGAGGGAAGTGCGCGGGCCGCCTGCCCGTACTCCCCACCCACCCCGGCCCTCTGGCTAGAGGGACTCGCCAGCGCCACAAGGGGCGCGGCCACCCTAGGCACCACAGGGGAAGAGGGAGCCGAGGCCACCTGACCCGAGCCCCCTCCTCTAAGCTGAGCCGCCAACTTCGGCTCCGTCGCCGCGATAGGAGAAGAAGGCGCCGAGGCCACCTGCCCCGGACCCCCTCCCCTAGGTACAACCTCCATCACCGGTACCGTGGCCTGAGGTGAGACAACGGGCGGAGCGGGAGAAAGAGTGGCCACCGGCCCAAGCTCCTCCCCCCTCCCTCGACCGAGGTCGTCGAGCCCCCAAGAACGGGACTATCAGCATCCTCAAAATCCAGGGTAGGTAGCATGCGCTCAAACACATTGTCGGACTCCATCCGGTCACTCCAGAGTCTGGGAGAAGCAGAAGCAGGCTGAAAAGACCCAAATCTCAGAGAAGTCATTGGCACCGAAGAGGGTGGTGCCCTCCCATCCCCGGGCGTCTGAGAAACGGACCCCGATCCGTTGGACAACTCTCGTCCAGCATCATCGACTGGTGCCTCCTTAGCACCCGAGCTGTCATCTCCCTCGTGCACGTCTACATCAGTCCCATTGATAGCCTCAGCGAACAGATCAGTATCCTCAAACTCGATCTCGAGGTTGTAAATCTGGCCCCTATATGTCCACTTGACCACATCAGGCACGAACTCAATATCCAGAACACTCACCAACAGTCGGGCCACCCCGTGAGCTCGGGTAAAAGCCGTATCCACTCTCTCAGTTTTCCCAACCATAATGCCCAAGCTAGCCACGACCCTAGCATCCTGCATCGGCTTCGAGGGAGCCCCGGAAAAACGTAACCATACCTCAGTAAGAAGCTTGCCCTGAGGTCGACCTTCTTCCACTCTTGGAACTCCAGGATACATTGTGTGCCAGGTACTCTGCACAATCCAAAACTCAACAGTCTCTGCAAATCCTCAACCGAAGGGAAATCAACCTTAAACATGTTGGCCTCGAGACTAACGAGCTCCCACTGGAAGTCACCTGGAGCTAACTCCTTAAGCCTCTGCACAATCTGGGTCTCAGAGACATCTCCTTTGGTAACTTTCACCAGCCCAGTGGTCATACTCAGGGTCTCCTTTGGTATCTCCCTCGCACTAGGAGACTCAAAGAACATCAGCTCAGCACAGTACACTCCATAAATAGTAAGAGACGGCATCTGATCACGCAAAATCGGGCATTCCCCCGTATCATGTGTCGGCTTGCCACAAGTATCACAAAGTTCAGCCACGCATTCAGCAATAAAGTGGCCCTTCTCTCCACAATGATAGCACAACATTTTCTCCTTGCGCGCCCACTTGGATGCTCTATCCGAGTCAGCCCTGTCTGCCACCTCTACCGAGGCTGACGCCGTGGTCTCAGTCCCAGGTACCTCAGCATTGGCGAGCGCCGTTACCACATCCATAGCCTGACCGGACAGCTCCGACGTCTCGGCAGCCCCGGCGGCGGCCGTCTGCTCAATGGCTACAGGCGGAGGAGTCTGCCGGTGACGGAAACGACCACCTTAACCAACACGATGACCACGGTAGCCACCCCGCTGCCGATAGTCAGGGCCAGACGCCCCCTCAACAAAACAACCCAGAGGACCGAGAAAAGGTTTCTCCGCGGTACCATCACTCTGCCAAGCATATCCTCGGCCACCACCCGTCGACGACGAACCACGGTGTTGGCCATCACCATACGCATTGTATCCATCGTCTCCCCATTGTCCCCGGCGCGGTCCAGTAGCACCTCCAGCACCCACGTTTTGAGGCGGCGGTGCATGCGTCTGCACCGACAAAGGCCATTTCTGCGGTGGCCTCGCGACGTAGTGAGGCGGCGGAGCCGCCCGAGGCTGATGACCGGGCGCCACGACCTGGTTCCCGGGCGGAGGCGGCCTCGGACCATGTGCACCACCCCACCCCGCAGCGGCAACCATAGCCGGGCCTTGCGCCAGCGGCCGAGGACCATGAGCCGTCCCGCCCTGACTCACAGCAGGCACCGCCGCCGGGCCCTGCGCCGGCAGCCGAGCCCCGGGGTGACCACCTCCTTGCCCTGCAGCCGTCTGCGCAGTCCCGATGAGCACCGGAGGTCTAGGGCCGGGCAGCACTGCTGCTCCACGACCATTGCCAGAAGCTGGCGGCGGCGCACCCTCGGCGCGGCCAGCCCCAGCCGAGACAGCGGGCTTCTTCCCCGGCGGCCCACCAGACCCTCGGCCAGTCATGGCCCCGAGGGGAGGAATTCTCTTAGCGCGGCCAAGACCACAGGAATTGAAGCCAGGCTTCCCTCGTCGAAGAACCCTAGCGCGCAGTGAGGACGACCGCGAAGTCGATAGATCGATCAACCTGTTGCATGCGACGCCGCGTTCAATATTGATAGAAACCGGACTAGCCTGGGCCTCATACCCAGCTGTCCTCGGCCCAACGAAATTCAGTGAAGTTTCAGACAAAACCGGCCCACTACGGCCCAGGTGTGAATTCAAACGCACCTGACGAGCCGCCACGATCTGGATCGCCGGGTTCGCCGGCGTGTGATGTCTACTACACAACCTTCTTGTAGACGTTGTTGGGCCTCCAAGTGCAGAGGTTTGTAGGACAGTAGCAAATTTCCCTCAAGTGGATGACCTAAGGTTTATCAATCCGTGGGAGGCGTAGGTTGAAGATGGTCTCTCTCAAACAACCCTGCAACCAAATAACAAAGAGTCTCTTGTGTCCCCAACACACCCAATACAGTGGTAAATTGTATAGGTGCACTAGTTCGGCGAAGAGATGATGATACAAGTGCAATATGGATGGTAGATATAGGTTTTTGTAATCTGAAAATATAAAAACAGCAAGGTAGCAAGCGATAAAAGTGAGCGTAAATGGTATTGCAATGCGTTGAAACAAGGCCTAGGGTACATACTTTCACTAGTGCAAGTTCGCTCAACAATAATAACATAATTGGATAATATAACAATCCCTCAACATGCAGCAAAGAGTCATTCCAAAGTCACTAATAGCGGAGAACAAACGAAGAGATTATTGTAGGGTACGAAACCACCTCAAAGTTATCCTTTCTGATCAATCTATTCAAGAGTCCGTAGTAAAATAACACGAAGCTATTCTTTCCGTTCAATCTATCATAGAGTTTGTACTAGAATAACACTTTAAGATACAAATCAACCAAAACCCTAATGTCACCTCAAGTATCCGTCGGTATGATTATACGATATGCATCACACAATCTCAGATTCATCTATTCAACCAACACAAAGTACTTCAAAGAGTGCCCCAAAGTTTCAACCGGAGAGTCAAGACGAAAACGTGTGCCAACCCCTATGCATAAGTTCACGAGGTCACGGAACCCGCAAGTTGATCACCAAAACATACATCAAGTGAATCACGTGGATATCCCATTGTCACCACAGATAAGCACGGCAAGACATACATCAAGTGTTCTCAAATCCTTAAAGACTCAATCCGATAAGATAACTTCAAAGGGAAAACTCAATCCATTACAAGAGAGTAGAGGGGGAGAAGCTTCATAAGATCCAACTATAATAGCAAAGCTCGCGATACATCAAGATCGTACCATCTCAAGAACACGAGAGAGAGAGAGAGAGAGAGAGAGATCAAACACATAGCTACTGGTACATACCCTCAACCCCGAGGGTGAACTACTCCCTCCTCGTCATGGAGAGCGCCGAGATGATGAAGATGGCCACCGGTGAGGGTTCCCCCCTCCGGCAGGGTGCCGGAACAGAGTCCCGATTGGTTTTTGGTGGCTACAGAGGCTTGCGGCGGCGGAACTCCCGATCTATTCCGTTCCTCGATGTTTTTAGGGTATATGGATATATATATATATATATATATATATATATATATATATATATATATATATATATAGGCGAAAGAAGTCGGTCAGGGAGCCATGAGGGGCCCATGAGGGTGTGGGGCGCGCCCAGGGGGCAGGCGCGCCTCCCTGCCTCGTGGCCACCTCGTTGCTTCCCTGACGTGCACTCCAAGTCTCCTGGATTGCTTCCGTTCCAAAAGTAACTCTCCCGAAGGTTTCATTCCATTTGGACTCCGTTTGATATTCCTTTTCTGCGAAACACTGAAACAAGGGAAAAAACAGAAACTGGCACTGGGCTCTTGGTTAATAGGTTAGTCCCAAAAATAATATAAAAGTGTTTAATAAAGCCCATAAACATCCAAAACAGATAATATAATAGCATGGAACAATAAAAAATTATAGATACGTTGGAGACGTATCAGTATCCCCAAGCTTAACTCCTGCTCGTCCTCGAGTAGGTAAATGATAAAAACAAAATTTTTGATGTGGAATGCTACCTAACATATTTATCAATGTAATCTTCTTTACTGTGGCAAGAATATTCAGATCCATAAGATTCAAAACAAAAGTTTAATATTGACGTGAAAACAATAATACTTCAAGCATACTAACAAAGCAATCATGTCTTCTCAAAATAACATGGCCAAAGCAAGCTATCCCTACAAAATCATATAGTCTGGCTATGCTCTATCTTCATCACACAAAATATTTAAATCATGCACAACCCCGATGACAAGCCAAGCAATTGTTTCATACTTTTGATGTTCTCAAACTTTTTCAATCTTCACGCAATACATGAGCGTGAGCCATGGACATAGCACTATAGGTGGAATAGAATGGTGGTTGTGGAGAAGACAAAAAGGAGAAGATAGTCTCTTATCAACTAGGCATATCAACGGGCTATGGAGATGCCCATCAATAGATATCAATGTGAGTGAGTAGGGATTGCCATGCAACGGATGCACTAGAGCTATAAGTGTATGAAAGCTCAACAAAAGAAACTAAGTGGGTGTGCATCCAACTCACTTGCTCACGAAGACCTAGGGCATTTTGGGGAAGCCATCATTGGAATATACAAGCCAATTTCTATAATGTAAAATTCCCACTAGTATATGAAAGTGACAACATAGGAGACTCTCTATCATGAAGATCATGGTGCTACTTTGAAGCACAAGTGTGGTAAAAGGATAGTAGCATTGCCCCTTCTCTGTTTTTCTCTCATTTTTTTGGGCCTTCTCTTTTTGTTATGGCCTCTCTTTTTTTTCGTCCGGAGTCTCATCCCGACTTGTGGGGGAATCATAGTCTCCATCATCCTTTCCTCACCTGGGACAATGCACTAATAATGATGATCATCACACTTTTATTTACTTACAACTCAAGAATTACAACTCGATACTTAGAACAAAATATAACTCTATATGAATGCCTCCGGCGGTGTACCAGGATGTGCAATGACTCATGAGTGACATGTATGAAAGAATTATCAACGGTGGCTTTGCCACAAATACAATGTCAACTACATGATCATGCAAAGCAATATGACAATGATGGAGCGTGTCATAATAAACAGAATGGTGGTAAGTTGCATGGCAATATATCTCAGAATGGCTATGGAAATGCCATAATAGGTAGGTATGGTGGCTGTTTTGAGGAAGGTATATGGTGGGTGTATGATACCGGCGAAAGGTGCGCGGTATTAGAGAGGCTAGCAATGGTGGAAGGGTGAGAGTGCGTATAATCCATGGACTCAACATTAGTCATAAAGAACTCACATACTTATTGCAAAAATCTATTAGTTATCGAAACAAAGTACTACGCGCATGCTCCTAGGGGGATAGATTGGTAGGAAAAGACCATCGCTCGTCCCCGGCTGCCACTCATAAGGAGGACAATCAATAAATAAATCATGCTCCGACTTCAACACATAACGGTTCACCATACGTGCATGCTACGGGAATCACAAACTTTAGAACAAGTATTTCTCAAATTCACAACTACTCAACTAGCACTCTAATATCACCATCTTCATATCTCAAAACAATCATAAGGAATCAAACTTCTCATAATATTCAATACACTTTATATGAAAGTTTTTATTATATCCATCTTGGATGCCTATCATATTAGGACTAAACTCATAACCAAAGCAAATTACCATGATGTTCTAAAGACTCTCAAAATAATATAAGTGAAGCATGAGAGTTCATCTATTTCTTCAAAATAAAACCACCGTCGTGCTCTAAAAGATATAAGTGAAGCACTAGAGCAAAGAACAAACTACTCCGAAAGATATAAGTGAAGATCAATGAGTAGTCGAATAATTATGCAACTATGTGAAGACTCTCTAACATTTAAGAATTTCAGATCTTTATACTTTATTCAAACAGCAAGCAAAACAAAATAAAATGACATGACGCTCCAAGCAAAACACATATCATGTGGTGAATAAAAATATAGCTCCAAGTAAAGTTACCGATGAATGACGACGAAAGAGGGGATGCCTTCCGGGGCATCCCCAAGCTTAGCTCTTGGTTATCCTTGAATATTACCTTGGGGTGCCTTCGGCATCCCCAAGCTTAGGCTCTTGCCACTCCTTATTTCATAGTCCATCGAATCTTTACCCAAAACTTGAAAACTTCACAACACAAAACTTAACAGAAAACTCGTAAGCTCCGTTAGCGAAAGAAAAGAAAACACCACTTCAAGGTACTATATTGAACTCATTATTTATTTATATTGGTGTTAAACTTACTGTATTCCAACTTCTCTATGGTTTATAAACTCTTTTACTAGCCATAGACTCATCAAAATAAGCAAACAACACACGAAAAACAGAATCTGTCAAAAACTGAACAGTCTGTAGTAATCTGTAACTAACGCAAACTTCTGGAATTCTAAAACTTCTATCAAAATAGGACGAACTAAATAATTTGTTTATTGATCTGCTGCAATTGGAATCAGTACTATATCACGTTCTGGTAATTTTTAACAATTGTTTTCGTGAACAGAAAGTTTCTGGAATTTTCAGCAAGATCAAATAACTATCATCCAAGAAGATCCTATAGGTTTAACTTGGCACAAACACTAATTAAACATAAAACCACATCTAACCAGAGGCTAGATAGATTATTTATTCCTAAACAGAACCAAAAAGCAATAAACTAAAATAAAATTGGGTTGCCTCCCAACAAGCGCTAACGTTTAACGCCCCTAGCTAGGCATGATGAGTTCAATGATGCTCACATAAACGATAAGAATTGAAACATAAAGAGAGCATCATGAAGAATGTGACTAGCACATTTAAGTCTAACCCACTTCCTATGCATAGTGATTTTGTGAGCAAACAACTTATGGGAACAATAATCAACTAGCATAGAAAGGCAAAACAAGCATAACTTCAAAACTTTAAGCACATAGAGAGGAAACTTGATATTATTGCAATTCCTACAAGTATATATTCCTCCCAAATAATAATTTTCAGTAGCATCATGAATGAATTCAACAATATAACCAGCACCTAAAGCATTATTTTCATGATCTACAAGCATATAATTTTTATTACTCTCCACATAAGCAAATTTCTTTTCATGAATAATGGTGGGAGCAAACTCAACAAAATAATTATCATGTGAGGCATAATCCAATTGAAAACTAAAATCATGATGACAAGTTTCATGGTTATAATTATTCTTTATAGCATACGTGTCATCACAATAATCATCATAGATAGGAGGCATGCTTTCATCCTAGTAAATTTGCTCATCAAAGCTTGGGGGACAAAAAATATCATCTTCATAAAAAATAGCTTCCCCAAGATTGTGGCTTTGCATATCATTAGCATCATGGGTATTCAAAGAATTCATACTAACAACATTGCAATCATGCTCATCATTCACATATTTTAAGCCAAGCATTCTATGTAATTCTTCTTCTAGCACTTGAGCACAATTTTCCTTTCCATCATACTCACGAAAGATATTAAAAAGATGAAGTGTATGAGGTAAACTCAATTCCATTTTTTAGTTTTATTTTATAGACTAAACTAGTGATAAAACAAGAAAAAAAAGATTCAATTGCAAGATCTGAAGATATACCTTCAAGCACTCACCTCCCCGGCAACGGCGCCAGAAAAGAGCTTGATGTCTACTACACAACCTTCTTCTTGTAGACGTTGTTGGGCCTCCAAGTGCAGAGGTTTGTAGGACAGTAGCAAATTTCCCTCAAGTGGATGAACTAAGGTTTATCAATCCGTGGGAGGCGTAGGTTGAAGATGGTCTCTCTCAAACAACCCTGCAACCAAATAACAAAGAGTCTCTTGTGTCCCCAACACACCCAATACAATTGTAAATTGTATAGGTGCACTAGTTCGGCGAAGAGATGATGATACAAGTGCAATATGGATGGTAGATATAGGTTTTTGTAATCTGAAAATATAAAAAGAGCAAGGTAGCAAGCGATAAAAGTGAGCGTAAACGGTATTGCAATGCGTTGAAACAAGGCCTAGGGTTCATACTTTCACTAGTGCAAGTTCGCTCAACAATAATAACATAATTTGATCATATAACAATCCCTCAACATGCAACAAAGAGTCACTCCAAAGTCACTAATAGCGGAGAACAAACGAAGAGATTATTGTAGGGTACGAAACCACCTCAAAGTTATACTTTCTGATCGATCTATTCAAGAGTCTGTAGTAAAATAACATGAAGCTATTCTTTCCGTTCAATCTATCATAGAGTTCGTACTAGAATAACACCTTAAGATACAAATCAACCAAAACCCTAATGTCACCTCAAGTATCCATGGGTATGATTATACGATATGCATCACACAATCTCAGATTCATCTATTCAACCAACACAAAGTACTTCAAAGAGTGCCCCAAAGTTTCTACCGGAGAGTCAAGACGAAAACGTGTGCCAACCCCTATGCATAAGTTCACGAGGTCACGGAACCCGCAAGTTGATCACCAAAACATACATCAAGTGAATCACGTGAATATCCCATTGTCACCACAGATAAGCACGGCAAGACATACATCAAGTGTTCTCAAATCCTTAAAGACTCAATCCGATAAGATAACTTCAAAGGGAAAACTCAATCCATTACAAGAGAGTAGAGGGGGAGAAGCATCATAAGATCCAACTATAATAGCAAAGCTCGCGATACATCAAGATCGTACAGTCTCAAGAACACGAGGGAGAGAGATCAAACACATAGCTACTGGTACATGCTACCTCTTGAGCACCGCGTTGGTTTTCCCTTGAAGAGGAAAGGGTGATGCAGCATAGTAGCGTAAGTATTTCCCTCAGTTTTTTGAGAACCAAGGTATCAATCGAGTAGGAGGCTCCATGCAAGTCCCTCGCACCTACACAAACAAATAAATCCTCGCAACCAACGCGATAAGGGGTTGTCAATCCCTACACAGTCACTTACGAGAGTGAGATCTGATAGATATGATAGGATAATATTTTTGGTACTTTTGTGATAAAGATGCAAAGTAAAGTAAACAAAATAAAAACGGCAAAAGAAATAGCTTGTTGTCGGGAGATTAATATGATGGAAAATTGACCCGGGGGACATAGGTTTCACTAGTGCCTTCTCTCATGAGCATAAGTATTTTACGGTGGGTGAACAAATTACTGTTGAGCAATTGACAGAATTGAGCATAGTTATGAGAATATCTAGGTATGATCATGTATATAGGCATCACGTTCGAGACGAGTAGACCGACTCCTGCCTGCATCTACTACTATTACTCCACCCATCGATCGCTATCCAGCATGCATCTAGAGCATTAAGTTGATAAGAACAGAGTAACGCCTTAAGCAAGATGACATGATGTAGAGGGATAAATTCATGCAATATGATTAAAAAAAACCATCTTGTTATCCTCGATGGCAACAATACAATACGTGCCTTGCTGCCCCTACTGTCACTGGGAAAGGACACCGCAAGATTGAACCCAAAGCTAAGCACTTCTCCCATTGCAAGAAAGATCAATCTAGCAAGCCAAACCAAACTGATAATTCGAAGAGACTTGCAAAGATAACCAATCATACATAAAAGAATTTAGAGAAGATTCAAATATTGTTCATAGATAAACTTGATCATAAACCCACAATTCATCGGTCTCAACAAACACACCGCAAAAGAAGATTACATCGAATAGATCTCCACGAGAGAGTGACATTGTATTGAGATCCAAAAAGAGAGAAGAAGCCATCTAGCTAATAACTATGGACCCAAAGGTCTGAGATAAACTACTCACACTTCATCGGAGAGGCTATGGTGTTGATGTAGAAGCCCTCCGTGATGGATGCCCCCTCCGGCGGAGCTCCGGAACAGGCCCCAAGATGGGATCTCGTGGGTACAGAAGGTTGCGGCGGTGGAATTAGGTTTTTGGCTCCGTATCTGATCGTTTGGGGGTATGTAGGTATATATAGGAGGAAGGAGTACGTCGGTGGAGCAACATGGGGCCCACGAGGGTGGAGGGCGCGCCTGGGGGGAGGGGGGGGGGTAGGCGCGCCCCCTACCTCGTGGCTTCCTGGAATCTTCCTTCACGTAGGGTCCAAGTCTCCTGGATCATGTTCGTTCCGAAAATCACGTTCCCGAAGGTTTCATTCCTTTTGGACTCCGTTTGATATTCTTTTTCTGTGAAACTCTGAAATAGGCAAAAAAACAGCAATTCTGGGCTAGGCCTCCGGTTAATAGGTTAGTCCCAAAAATAATATAAAAGTGAATAATAAAGCCCAATAATGTCCAAAACTTATAGATACGTTGGAGACGTATCAAGCATCCCCAAGCTTAATTCCTGCTCGTCCTCGAGTAGGTAAATGATAAAAACATAATTTTTGATGCGGAATGCTACTTGGCATAATTTCAATGTAATTCTTCTTAATTGTGGTATGAATATTCAGATCCGAAAGATTCAAGATAAAAGTTCATATTGACAGAAAAATAATAATACTTCAAGCATACTAACTAAGCAATTATGTCCTCTCAAAATAACATGGCCAAAGAAAGTTCATCCCTACAAAATCATATAGTTTAGTCATGCTCCATTTTCGTCACACAAGAATGTTCTCATCATGCACAACCCCGATGACAAGCCAAGCAATTGTTTCATACTTTTGTAATCTCATTTATAAACCTTCACGCAATACATGAGCGTGAGCCATGGATATAGCACTATGGGTGGAATAGAGTATAATGATGGGGGTTATGTGGAGAAGACAAAAAAGGAGAAAGTCTCACATCAACGAGGCTAAGCAATGAGCTATGGAGATGCCCACCGATTGATGTTAATGCGAGGAGTAGGGATTGCCATGCAACAAATGCACTAGAGCTATAAATGTATGAAAGCTCAACAAAAGAAACTAAGTGGGTGTGCATCCAACTTGCTTGCTCACGAAGACTTAGGGCACTTGACGAGGCCCATTCTTGGAATATACAAGCCAAGTTCTATAATGAAAATTTCCCACTAGTTATATGAAAGTGACAAAACAAGAGACTCTCTATCATGAAGATTATGGTACTACTTTGAAGCACAAGTGTGGTAAAAGGATAGTAGCATTGTCCCTTTTTATTTCTTTTTTTTGGGCCTTTTTTTATTTGGCCTTTCTCTTTTTTTTGGGACAATGCTCTATTAAAAATGATGATCAGTACACTTCTATTCATTTACAACTCAATGATTACAACTCGATACTAGAACAAAGTATGACTCTATATGAATGCCTCCGGCGGTGTACCGGGATATGCAATGAACCAAGAGTGACATGTATGAAAGAATTATGAACGGTGGCTTTGCCACAAATACTATGTCAACTACATGATCATGCAAAGCAATATGACAATGATGAACGTGTCGTGATAAACGGAATGGTGGAAAGTTGCATGGCAATATATCTCGGAATGGCTATGGAAATGCCATAATAGGTAGGTATGGTGGCTGTTTTGAGGAAGATATAAGGAGGTTTATGTGTGAAAGAGCGTATCATATCACGGGGTTTGGATGCACCGGCGAAGTTTGCACCAACTCTCAATGTGAGAAAGGGCAATGCACGGTACCGAAGAGGCTAGCAATGATGGAAAGGTGAGAGTGCGTATAATCCATGGACTGAACATTAGTCATAAAGAACTCACATACTTATTGCAAAAATCTACAAGTCATCAAAAACGAAGCACTACGCGCATGCACTACAAAAAAAAGACACATCCGTGACATTTTGGGCCGAACGAAATTTTTTTCTGTCATACATATGACACTTCTATGACGATAATTGTGACAAAACCCGATATCATCATAGATGTGGTGGGCTCCTACTTCTGTGACAAAAAATCATGACAGAAAATGGGCTTTTCGTCCTGGGCGGGCCGGAGACGCAGCTGCATGACATTCTTTGGGTCGTCCATGACGGAAAAAACCGTGGTAGAAGCGAGGGCGAGGAAAATTTCGGGGAGTTCCCGGTTACGGTGGGAGGTCGGGGGCCGAGCGATGCGCGTTTCTCTCATACACGTACGCGCGTGTGTGCGAGGCGTTGGCTCTAACTGAACCCGAGCGAGGCGTGGGGCTCTAACTGAACCCGAGCGATTTGCACTGCAGGCTACGCGTTACTGAACCCGAGCGATCGATCGATGGCTGTTAACTGAACCCGATCGAGCGATTCCTTCGCTACTGCTGCTAACTGAAGCCGATCGATTGGATGAACAGTGAGCGTTGCGGGCGCCGGGGGGGGGGGGTTGGATGAACAGTGAGCGGTGGTGTTGCCTCTGGATGAGCAGGACCCCCTTGGAGGAATAATTATTTTCCGCGTAAATACTGGTGGCCCGTCCGGTGGGTCCCCGCTGTCAGGTGGAGGAATAATTATTTTCCGCGTAATAAGGAGGCACTTCCTTGCGGCTGCCGTGGACCCAGCTGTCAGCCTCTCCACGTACAGTACTCTTCCGATGGAAGTCGGTCATTGACCACATTGACCACGCCGCACCGAGAGCACCACGGCGGTGACGACGGCGAGGCCTAGGAAGGGGACGACACGGAGTCGGGCAAGACGCGACAGTGGATGCCCACGCGGAGAGGAGTACGAGCGTTCACTGGTTCGGTTGCGGTGTGAGGCTGCCGTCGCCGCAGAATAACAGGGGGTGTGGGTGAGTGGAGGGATGGCCTGGCCAGCGGTGGGAGTAGTAGGGGGCGGTGAGGCCTCCGCGGCAGCACAGCCGGCCACGGGAGGCAGGAGAAGGCGGCACGACCGGCGCTGCTTTGGGCGGCTGGAGCAAGAAGACCAGAGGTTGAAGAAGCACGACGGCCGTTGGATGGACATCGTACGGTCACTGCAGCTAGAATCGTTTATATTGACTAAGTTGACAAAGCCCTTGGTACGTCAACTTTTTTTTGAATGCATGCAGATCAGTTTAGTAGGCCCATAGGTCAGCTTCCGAAACGGTGCGCCCCAGATGTCAGGAGGAGGAATCATTTTTTGGGCAGGTGAAGCTAGAATATCCGAGATTGAAGAAGAAGCACGGCATCCGTTGGATGGACATCCAACGGCCACAGCTGCTAGAACCGTGTGTTGACTATAAGTTGACAAAGCCTTGCATACGCGTCAACTCTATTTTTTTAGGGGACGCGTCAACTTAGTAAGGCCAGAAGTGTATGGCAGAGAACTTATAGTCCATTTGAGATTTGTAAGAATGTGTAGCCCATTTTTGAATTCTAATGGAATTTACTACAGCCCATTTCAACCAACCGTTCAAAACAAAATTCAATAAAATTTCCCACATTTTGATGGGATCCGAAATATTTTTATCCCGAAAGTTCTAGTCCGATTAAATACAATTTCAATATAAATTTATATTACATAAAAATCCAACAAAACATTGCGCTCGCAACAATTAATGAAATGAAAATTTTCAATATCCAAAAATAATATTTTATAAAGTAATCACGTGTTTGGTGCATTTTTTTATAGTTACTGCCCAGTTTTTATAATTACATCCCATTTATTATTTCTTAAAGCTCATTTTCTTGTTAAGCCTAATGCATTCCTCCTAGGAAAGATTTGCAGCCCACCGGGGCGGAGAATAACAACTTGACCTTGCCTGGGTATTCCTAAAAAAAAGTATAGCTGGGCTAGCCATTTTCAGCTTCAAAAAAATTAATATTTGGGCTGGATATCTGGCCTGGGCTAGACGGGCCACAGCCCGCCCAGTTAATACCTGCAGCTATGTTTTCGTTGTTGTTCAGAGGAGAAAAATTAATATCTGGGCTAAACATCAAAAAACTCTGCAGTGCTCACACCTCAAAAACACAAATACTGCTCGAGCTGCTTGGTCCCAGCTGTCGGCCGCTTCTTGTACAATTCTCTCGTTTATTGACTACTACATAGGTTGACAATAGTGTGGGACCGTGATGTCAGGAAACCAGGAGGAAGCAAAATAAATTATAGTTATATATATATATAATAAGGAGGAACTTGCGTACGTGAGGCTATGGACCTGGTGGGTCCCCATTGTCATCCTCTCCAAGTAAAGTCATCTCCTCGCCCGCGCGCGCTTTCCACCCGAAACAGTCAGCGCCGCCCGCCCCGCTTCCCGGTGCAGGCGATTGCTCCGCCTTCAAATGACACAAGTGTCGTCCGTCCGTCCATCTGCCGCCCACATTAATGATACGCGGTTGCCGAGGCGGCTACTCCGGCGCCACACGTCCGTCCCTCCGCCCGCCCACCATTGCTATATAAACTGCTGCGCCGGCCATAGCCGCAGTCATCCGCATCCGTTCCCTTTCTCCTGTCCACACCACTACTGCCCACCATGGCTTCCTCTCACTCCAGCGCTCTTCGGGACGGGTGGACGACGGACCACAAGGAGATGGTAGCCATTGTTGCCGACCGGCTGGCCGGCAGGCAGCCGGAGGACGACGACGTCCCAATGGAGAACATGGTAGTCGACGATCCGGCGCCAACCCCCTCCTCTGCGCCATCCTCGTCGGTGCATTGCACCATAACCATCGGCGATGCCCGTGCCCAATATATGGACAGGGTGAGGCAGATGCGTGAGGAGCAGTTCCGGGAGGCGCAGGCCGACGCCGCCTACAACAACCATCTCCTCCAGGAGCACCTGCAGGCGGAGGAGCAGATCGCCGCGGAGCGGGCGGAGCAGGAGGCGCTACTCGACTCGTACCGCTCCGCCCGCAAGGGCCGCCTCGAGCGCTGGCGATACCGCATGCGGGTGGCGGAGGCTGCGGCCGCCTACAAAGAGGCTAGCAAAGAGGGCGATGAAGCGGGCGAGGCGCTGTTTGGCGAGACCGAGGACGAGACAGAGGATAATGCCGGCTCCGACGAGTCCCCGCTCCGCTGGCGTCGACGAGGCCCTGCTCCGCCGAGGCCCCGCGGCACCAACAACGAGACAGAGGACACCGCCGGCTCCGCCGAGGCCCCGCCCCGCCAACAACGAGGCAGAGGACATCGCCGGCTCAGCCGAGGCCCCACCCTGCCGGCAACGTGGGGGAGGATTTCCACCGCTCCGCTGAGGCGCCGCCCGCCGGCAACGAGACATAGGACATCGCCGGCTCCGCTGAGGCCCCGCCCCGCTGCCAACGAGGCTGCGCCACACAGAAAACAAGGAAGAGTAGAACACGGTAGGTCGCCGCCTCTCGGGTCCAAGTAAGGCCACCGCTGCTACCCTCCGGTTGAAGCCAAGCTAGGCGGGTTGACCATTGACGGACGGTTAGCTTCTTGGCGGCGACGTGGAGTCGGAGAGCTGCGCTGGAGAAGAACGCTGCTTCTACTTAACTGCTGGTGCAGTTGGCTGACTGACACGTGGGCCCAACAGGCCACATATCAGTTACGCAACTGCACCTGCAGTTAAGTCACTGAAGCTTCTGTTCGGCTCAGCGGGACACAGGTGGGTAGCTTCGGTTAATTAATTATACCTCCAGGGCACCCCTTTTTGTTGAAGAATGTATGAAATGTAATGAAATCCGACATGTTTATATGAAATCCGACCGTGTATGAATGAATTTATTTCGATTAGTTCGAATTCCTGTATCACTGGCATTGGATGAACATGCAAAACAATACGTACTAGCATTATTCCCAGGGTGATCACCTCGTTTGCAGCAGTTTCACATGTACTCCCTCCGGTCCTTTCTAGTCTGCATACAAGTTTTGTCTGCAGTCAAAGTATCTCTACTTTGACCAATCTTATACAACAAAGTATGCACTTTCACAATGTGCGAAGTAAAAGGGAACAAAAGGAGTACAAAGAGTTTGAGTAGCTTTTTAGCGTTTCTGTACATTGCAATCAAACACACAGGCCTGGCAATTCATAGAGAACATTCAAAACAATCGATGATTATGCATCTCAGCTACTCACATGTCAGAGGCAATATTTACTTCAGAACTAAAGAATAAAGAAAAAATCGATCGACGCTGCTGACAGCAAAGGGTGTCCCATTCGAAAATATCAAACGCATTTCTTGCTAAAATCAATGAGCAAAATTTGACAAGGTTGTCTCATTCCAAAATATCAAATGCCTACGATTGTGGAATGGGCAAGGTTTGCCATCAGTTTGGACATTGACATGGCACCTCGTGCTAAATAAACCAGCTGTTCTTTTTGTGCAGTTCCACCAAAATCAACCAAATTCGCACGTAGCTTGTATGATTTCGCCCTTATATGTTGCAACGCCTTGAACTTATCGGCACCTCCTTTCTTGTGGTGGAAATGAATGATTCGATGTATTCATGAAAATTTTGTGCAGTTCCCATTGAAATCAAGCTGAGCTCCCCTGTTTGCACAAATACAAAAAAGTGATTAGTATAAAGCAAATTGTACTATGAATTGACAATTTCAACAGGCACATACATGGTCCATGTAGAGCGCACTTTTAGAAAAATGGAACTCACCAGAAAGAATCCTAGAACAACATTGTACTCACGCATCGTAGCAAAAAAATGGAGATTTGTCAGTCCTTCTGAGCTGAAGTTAGTTTGGTCTTGTGGGGAGTAATGTAACCATCCTTCAACTGCTCCTTGTGAAATATCCTTATCTTACCTCAATGGGATATTACGGTGCACATACAGATTGGAAGTCTTGTCTCCATTTGTGCAGTTCACTAAGGCCCTGTTTGGTTCAGCTTTTATCGACAGATTCCGCTGCTGTGCAGCAGAATCTGAACCAAAGGGCGAACCCAACAGAATCCGATTCCAAAAATCCGCTGCCAAAATCTGAACCAAAAGCGGAAGCAGCCTAGGACGTGCTTTTCAAAATCTGATTCCGCTGCGGGCCAAAATCTGAAAAAGTTGTATCAACTGGTTTGCCAAATGACCTACATCTTTTTCACATCAGATTTTACACAGCTGTTTTTCCACAACAGATTTTTCACAGCCGCTTTTAGAAATCCACAGCCGAACCAAACAGGGCATAAAATCAAGCAACATTATCGTACAAGTAGCACAACATATGAAAGCACACTGCAGAATCATGTGAAAGAAGGCTAGTACTGACCTCTCATGATGCGGAATTCAAACAACTCACAAGAAGAAGATCTGAACCAAATTCGCCTTAACGGATAGGAAGTAAGATCTCCTCTTGTGCAGTTCCACTAAGATCAAGCAATCAAGCAACGTTGTCGGTGTGACATTTTGGTTGAATTGCACAAAACACTCTTAAAACAAAAGTGTTTTGTGCAGTGCAACAAAAGGTCAAAATGGCAACGAGGTGAAGTAGATAACCCTGTTTACACAAACGTGCAAAGGAAACAATTAGTGGTCAATAACGGTGGATGACACAGAAGCCAACAAAAAGAAGCATCTACCTTATCTAAATGGGAAAGAAAGCAAGACAGTAGCATTTCTCAAACGGTGGCATTGATTAATATTAACATAGAGATTATATTAACAATAAAATTGTTAAACATGTAATTTGCTTTTAACTGTGGCATTGCATCAATTTTCTAGCGGCATTATTAGAGGGTGTTTGTTTAGAGGGACATTTTGGTGTAGGGACTAAAAAAACTCCGTGTCAGTCCCATCTAAACCAAACAGGAGGGAATTTTAGGGACTAAAAGTGGGCATTTGGGACTAAAGAAAGAAGACCCCGAGGGAGTCTTTTTGGGACTTTTTCCAACAGTTGCCCCTGCCACGCATCGCACCTTGTCTCTATTAGTTCATTACTAGGGGTAACATGGTCTTTTAGCATGTCATTTAATAACCTCTAGTCCATGTTTAGTCCCTGGAACCAAGCAGGTAGGGACTAGGGAGTTTTTAACCAAACAGGGCCTTAGATTAACAACAGCTAATGAGTTGCACGGGACAGTGGACGCACCAGCACCATGTGCATCTACCGATGTACTGTGGTCATGCACAGTCTGTTGCAATAAAGAACAAACAACCAAGGAGCATATTTGTGTTGGTCCCAGTTTTGTTATCTTTAGACACCTTTCCCTATGTGAGCGCAGCAAATCTAGTCCTGCTCAAACTCTACAACCTTGTCCCTTCCTTTCCTTTTTGAACTAGTACTTTCGCCCCTTCCTTTCCTCTTTGAACCACGTCATAGATTTATGCGATACAACTTTCCCCACTACTTTCCCCCATTCCTTTCCTCTTTGAACCACGTCCTAGATTCATGCTATACAACTTTCCCCCTTCATTTCCTCTTTGAACCACGTCCTAGATTCATGCTATATACAACTTTTCCCACTACTTTCCCCCACTCCTTTCCTCTTTGAACCACGTCCTAGATTCATGGTATACATGCAGCTAGAGCAATGCATGTGGAGTAAGTAAATTATACCTTAAGGTACTTGGGGCGTGGTTCGGTGGGCGACGGGACGGCGGCGAAGAAGAAGGGTTCGGAGGCCCTCCCGCGCCGCCACTGGGTGGAAAGTGAACAGCTGCGCCGGTAGTCCCTCGCCGACGGCGACAGCGTTAAGCCTCCTTCCCTTCCCAGTGGACGGATCCTACCGGCTCTTTGAGCAGCAGTGAGGGGAGAGAGAGGCCAACGAAGTCTTGTTTAGATCTGGAGAGGGCGAGAGAGTGTGAAGAGAGCAACTACAAGCGCTGAGGCTCCAGCGGGAGAGGGAGAGAGAGTGTGAAGAGAGCAACTACAAGCGCTGAGGCTCCAGCGTGTATATATATACTGGAGAGACAGTGTGAAGCATGCAAACCCTAGAAAACATTTTGACCAGTCAAAGAATCCTCCTGGCACAAATTATGCTCAAGTGTAGTTATCGAACCCGAGACCTGAAGTTTGATGAGCGAACAGGCTAACCAGCTACACAACCCTCCCGTTATGTTCAACGAGAGGGAAATAACCTTTTATACATTCCTGCATTCGTGTGACAAGCATGCCGTGTTTTTTTTGTGTGTGTGGGAGCCGTTGGGATTTCAATCATAATCGTGTCATGTGGCTTTGGTGGTAAGACTATCCACAGTGGTGCAGAAATAATGCAGCCTTAGTCACCTTACCTCTCTCCACGTATTACGTTGGGTCCCACCAGTCAGAGGGTGAAACAAACAAATTAATAAGAAAAATTAAAAGCGCCAGCGGTGTATCTTACCTCACACATCTCGCTACTTCTCGGGAACACTGTCCAATTGATCCCTCTGTTCGCTCACGTACTATTTTAAGTGAATCCTTATTATAACATGCACACAAAGTTTGGGCACTTGTATTCGACTTAAGTCAGTGTGCCACCGTATCTCGTATACTTACTACTCCCTCCCTCTAGGTGTAATAAGGTGCAACAGGACCAAGGTGCGTGTGTGTGTGTGTGTGTGTGTGTGTTTAACAGCATGTGTGTGTTAGAGAGAGCGACAGATCGACCTACTCCTACAGAGAGATGTTGTGTAGTGTACGATTTTAGCCGCGAGCAGGGCCGGTCCTGATATTTTGGGGGCCCAGGGCAAAATTACAACCCGGGGCCCCTACTATAAAGATCAAAATAATAATCTCATTTCTTTTTAGATTCATTCCTTTACCTAACTTACTATTGTCTATTGTTCCAAAATAAAACGAAAATTGTAAATAGTGTATTCCTTTACTTAATTAGACAAATCGAATACCTGATAGAGGGCAAACATCAACATGAAAGTTTTAAAGTTTAAAAGCTTCATTTGCAACAATAAAAGATCATTTACCTACCCGGCGGCTACGGGAGTCTGAGTGGCTTTATTATATAACCATGTTGGGATTGAAGTGTGTATAGCTGAGACCTTCTTCCAATTTTTATGTTAAATTTGCAGTCATGACGTTTTGGAGAGAGAATGCAAAGAACGACAATCGAACACATAGCAGGCAACTTTTTCAATAGATAAGGCGATTGGTGTTGTGTCCACAAAGTCCAGATTGGCACATGAAATTAAAATTTTGTACTGCATCATATGCGAGACCTTCTAAGATCTGACTGCTGTTGCACCATATGAACGTGACCAACTAGAAAGACGAGGTTAGGGATGACCTTATAAGTGGGGTGGCTTCGTCTTGCACATGAGAGGCAACGGGACCGGGGACCTGGAGGAAGACCAGCCGGCCGCATGACGGAGAGCGATCTATACATCGGCGTCGCGACTCGCGATCGGGCCCTCGGGGGAATAGGATCGTCGTGAAGCAGCGAACTCGCGATGGGAAGAAGGAAAACAGGGATTTCTCCGTGCGTCTAGGTCGATGCCTCCTTATTGTCTGGGCCATGGGCTCCTTGCGAACCCTGGAGGGGCCCCCTAGATTTTGGGGGCCCTGGGCGACCGCCCCCCTGCCACCCCCTCAGAGCCGGCCCTGGCCGCGAGAGTCGGTGCATCCTCTCATTTCCGGGCGTGTCCGGTAGGGACATGCGGACAGCTACCATGCCCGCTCCTGACCAGCCTGGCCCACCCAAAGCCCCTCCATCGCCCGCGCGCGCTTCCCGCCCGAAACGGTCAGCGCCGCTCCAAAGAATCGGTGCCGCATTCATGCCCGGGCAGAGCGGACGCGACCTCTCACTGGCGCAAGAGTGATGGTTGCTTCGTCCGTCCAACTTACTGCTGGGTCTATGTGATTTGACGGCTCATTGGTATTTATTACTGAGGTGGTAGGACTGCTGGATGTCCCACGCTTTCGGCGAAAGGAGGTACTACTACTAGATTACAATTTTCTCCATTCTTACAGCGGAGGCATGCAAGAGCAGTGAAAACACGCAGGCTCAGTGATTACATGGCCCACCACACACTATCACCGTGCGACACCTAACTCTTTACATAGTACTCCCTCCATTCCTAAATATTACTAGATGAGTCCCCGCGCGTTGCCGCGGAACAGCGGTATATCTCTCTGCGCAAAATTATCGATTTCATAGAACTAAAAAAACTCTATAACCGCATGACAAATGTGGTAGCCAAACTAAATAAACTCCCATCATCATTTTGATCATCCCACGTAAGGAAAAAAGATCAGCCAACTCCTACTGCATAATGGGATTATATTTTTCTTTTTGACATGTTAATGGGACTTAAAAGCTCACTTACATGCATGCTACCGGTGCATGCTTGCATGCAGACATGTTGATGTGATTTAAAACCCACTCACATGCATGTGCCACGGTATTTTTGCATGCTTGCATGTGGCTTAGTGCGGAGCCTCTCAACGTCTAGATCAGACGGCTATTATGGACTGATTTACTTCATCTAACGGCTACATCAATTTTGATGATGTGGCTCAAGGAGAGGATAGAGAATTCCTAGTAGTGGGGGCTAGCTATTACTAGTAGATAAGTCTTTGTAGAGATTCCACTACATACGGAACAAAATGAATGAATCTACACTTAAAGTGCATCTATATACATCCGCATGTGGTTCATGGTGAAATCTCTACAAAGACTTATATTTAGGAACGGAGGAAGTACTAGTATAGTACGTACTGTAATTTATCAGCGAGATAAATTTGTACAATGCTATGAAGCTTCCAACTTCTGTTACATGTATCTTGCGTCCAAGGTTGCCCGTTGTAACATTTCATCAAATACAAAGGAGACTAACATGCATGCTATTGCATCTCAATGATTGACAGATCATAGCAAATATGTACTCCCTCCGTTCCAAAATAAGTGTCTCAACTTTGTGCAAACTTTAGTACAAAGTTGTACTACTACTAAAGTTGACACTTATTTTGGAACAGAGGCAGCTAAAGAAAAAAATCATCCATGCAGTCCCTAGCCCTTGAACCGTGAACCCTGACCAGGCTTCAATTTGCTGGCAACATTCGAGCTTCCTAATAAATGAAGTTTGCAACCTTTTGACCATCGGATCATTTTGTGCAGTTTCACCAAAATCGAGATGAGCATCCCTATGGCAAAGAAATTGAAGAAGCGTGATTAGAATAAGATTACTGGACTAGTTGATGAGACATAAACTCATCACAAATACAGTACGTAGAAGCCAGTAGAGGTATGTGCGGGGCAAAGAAGTAGAGAAATATCCACAGGGAGTGATGTGGGCAGCTGGAGCAGTGGTGCAAGCCGGCTGTCAAGGGAGTTGAACCTGAGGGACGTAGCACAACCTTGAGGAGGGCGGCGGGAGGCGGCAACTGCCCACGTCGCGGCAGTGAGCAGGGACAAAGGCAACCTCACCGGCTTTGTGAGAGAGAACGGCGGGGACCCCTGATCGGGACGTGCCGACAGTGGGTTTTCGCCGTCGGCGACGGCCACCGCATCTATACTAAGCATCCACCCCTTCCCCAAGCGGACGTGATCCGCCGGGATGTTAGAGATGTGGCCACAGTCGTTTTGTGCGAGAGAGTGTGAAGAGAGCAACCCCAGCAAGCAACCGTGTAGGCTGGCCCGTCCTGACTATGTATATAGTGGAGCGGTTTCCTTTTCTCTCCATATGAACCTATCATATTGCGTATGTGCCACTGAAGAAAAAAACTTTATTTATAAATGACGTGGCACCTACTACTCGTTCTCCTATAACCTTGCGCTTGGCATCTCCAAAATATTCACCTTGTGATTGGCTCTTCGCCTCTTCGGGAAGTCGAGCAATAATGGTAGTGCAGTATATATCGTTCTGGCTATATGAGACCGAATGAATTTCTGCACGTCCACCACGTGGGCGAGGGTCGAGGGGCGAGGGAGAGTGCTACATACAGAGCAAAATGAGTGAATCTACACTCTAAAATACGTCTATATACATCAGTGTTTGGAGTATGTACTAGTAGTTCATATTGAAATCTACTAAAGGACATATATATTCCAAACAATATGATATAATATCTATAACCAAGGTAGTAGGGATGAGGAGTAAACGGAGGGAGTAGTAAATTTTTCTCCTCGTCCTGCGAGCCACCGCGCGCATGGGCGAGGGAGCGGGCGTAAGGCGGAGCAAGCTTCACCTCATCCTGCGACCCACCGCGCCCGTGGGCGGGGGAGACGGCGTACTAAGCAAGCTTCTCCTCGTTCTGCGAGTTGACGGGACACATCAAAAGTACTCCAGTGTATAGAGCCTTGCCTCTAAGGTAGGCCCCACATGGTTTGCCTCTTTTTTTAACATAACACGTCAAGTCGCAATTTGTTTGTTCACCCGTGGTAGACGATCCTCCCTCCACCAAGTGGACAACCAGTACACATGCCAAATTATCACGTGGGCTGCCTTTTTCGTACAGAAATAAGCTCCACCGTGTACCGCGCGGGTGTGGTTGGGAAAGAGACGGGAGTACGTGCGCCGTGCATGCACCTCTTCTCTTCGTGCACGTCCCCCACCTACGTGGGTGTGTGTGAGAGATACAAACCGCGTTCATGAGTGTTTTTTGTTTTGGGGTGGGGGAGGGGTGGGGGGTTGATTTCGTGAATTATTTGTGGGAATATGTGTCGATGACATCTCAAACAAAATTTTGCATGCAATGTGTGTGAAATGGAGGCCTATCCATATCATACATAGAGGGTCGGGCAATCCACGAGAAGAGAGGGAGGGGTCATAGCTATCGATAGAGTCGAAGAGAGGATCAAGTGAGTGGGTGCGAGATCGATGAAGAGAGCCATCGAAATTGTGTGTGTGTGTGTGTGCAAGTCAAAGATATAGGGCGACTGGCCTACCAGAACGTTAGAGGGCACATGTCAAGTTTGTGTGTGGCAGGGAGACATGACTAGAGCGCTCGATGTATCGGTGTGTGGGGGGGAGGTGGGTGGGGGAGGGGTAGGCAGAGGCCTAACTATAGAGGTAGAACGACTCGTATATGTGTTGAGAAGGAGAGACCCAGCTATGTCTTGAGGGAGATCGGTCGACATCCATACATAACTGAAGGACGGGAAATATGATGGGACAGAGAGAGAGTGGAGAGAGAGAGGGAGGGAGAGGGGTAGAGTGTTGGATGGGTGATGGAGTTGCTTCTCGAAGATGGTGGGAGAGGCCTACTAGACAAACTGAGGGTGGAACTGCAATGTTATCAATAAGAGTGGGGATGTGTTTCTGTGTGTGCCTGTGTGTGATAGATTTGTCGGGACGCATCCATGGATGATGAAGGGGAACCATCTGTTTGGTAAGCAAACCTAACTAGATCGGTAGATCAATTGTTGTTTGTCGGAGGAAGGGAGAGACACAATTAATGAGGTGGATCGATTGACGTGTGGGTAAAAACGAGTTATAAGGACCTAGCTAGCTATATGTATAACGAGAGTTCGGTCGGTGTACGTCCATTTGTTAGAGGCAAATAAGGCCCAGCGAGACGGATAGACAGAGAGAATGGAGCTAGGAGGTGGTGCGAGAGGCCCAGCTACTAGCTAGATAGGGGGAGGAGTGTGCGGTTGTGAGATCGATGAAAAGAGGGGCGAGAGTTTACACGTGTGTCTGACCGTATGAGAGACACGAGCCAAGGACACATAAAGGAGGAGATTGAAGGTGTGTGTGTATGTTGTAGGCAGGCATCGCTGGATCGGTGTGTGTCGGAAAGGAGTTGTGGAGACTCTCGGAGAACGACCTAAATAAAAAAATGAATGTGCCCGGTGGATAGAATGCCGAGGGAGGGGGAGGGCGAGGAGGGCGTGTGCATGCACGAGAGAAAGTTAGTGGTAGCTACAAAGGTTAGAGGATTGTGTGGGTGTAAGAGACTAACAAAGATTATAATTTGATATGAAAGCGGATTCATATATTTGAATAGGAGATCATAGTGTTTTAAACATTGCATGCATGAATATAGCGGTGATACACGTGTTGTGCACATGTTATACCATAATGTGATAATGCATGGCGTTTGCAACTCACAGCTAAATGCCGAACAATCTAAACCATACTATACATCAAACAATCTCACATTTTATTTGAATTTGTGATAATGTGTGGCGTTTGCAGCTTACAACTAAATATCAAACAATCTAAACAATACTATATATCGAACATTCTCACATTTTATTTGAATTTGCGGTAATGTGTGGTGTTTGCAACTCACATCTAAATACTTGTAGGCGTAGGGGGCGGGGCACCATACATAATGTGATAAACACATTATACATATGAGACATGGTTTAGATTATGAAGATCTAGCTAGAGCTAGAAATGTAATGTGATTTGAAATCAAAATAAAGTGGATTCAAAAAATCTAGTTCGAGTTCATATAGTACACATAGTTCATATGTAACTCGAGACTAATCATGTGGTGTGCTGTGAAGATAATACACAAACGATGGTTTAACTTGACAATAATGATGATTGTAGATCTTATTAAAACAGAGAAACAAATTCAAATGCTTTGACTTCACAACAATCATTACTGTAGATCTTATTCAAATAGAGAAACGAATTCAAATTTAGTTCATATTGAAGCGGTAGTATATACGTTTGGAATGCACTAAAACGTTCATTTGAGTAGTAGGTTGCATGCATTATACACGTAGCGAAATATTTTAATTGAACATAACATGAATTCAAAGTTTTGAATGACATTTGTAGTGCGCATTGATTTGGTACAGTACACGTTAGGCTTGTCCGGAAATTTCAACCCGCGCCTTGTTAGCCCGAAATATTTAAGATATATCTTTGTCTCGTTGTGCTCCGACAACTCCCTCCATCTCAACCCGCGCCTTGCTATTCCGAAATTACAACGCGCGCGAAAACTCCCACCTCCTGTGAAATCCCGACACGCGAAATGCCCGTGCTACCCCTGAACCGAAAGAACCGCCTCAAATGGTGGGGGTACTTTCGTAACTTACCCCACATTTCGGACAAGCACGTCTCTAAGCCATGGTTCCCCACTGCCATCCCATCCGCCCACCCATTCGTACACCGAGGCCGCGAAAACCCGTGACAAAACCCCACACCCTGCTCCGTCCGCCACCCAGCCGGAGCCTCTTCCCCGACGACGTCGTCCACAGCAACACCTCGACATCCCTCATCCACCGTACCAGATGAGGATCCATCGTCGATCTCATCGTCCCGCCGGTTCAGCCACCCCATCCTCCACCTCCAAGGACCTGCCCCGACGTTCCCCTCGTCTTTCGCGCCACCTCCATTCCCACACCGCCGTCTTCACCTGCACCACCGGAAGAGCATCATCATCACCGTTTCCTCAGATGAAGCTGCGGCCTAATCGGCGCCACCAAAGAGGTTGTACACTAATCGCCGCATTTTCTTCTTGATTCGATCTCACGGTGCTGCCGGCGCTCGGTCCCGAGCCGACACGGCGCGGCTCCATCCACGGCGGCGTCGCCGGCCACTTCCTCCACGGCGTCGCTCCCTCGGCGGCAACGTCCACATCAGTAGGAGCTGCTGCTGCTTTAGCTCTCGCTCGCGCTGCTGCTCTGCTCTTTCTCTCGGTCCCCTGCCTGGTCTACTCTTGCTATTGCTCTTGCTCGCGCTGCTGCTCTCGCTCTTGCTCTTGCTTGCGATGCTGCTCCGATTTAGCTACACTTCAGTCGACTGAATCGACTTTTGGGTCAGTCGATTTTCAGGGGGTGGGGGGCTCACCGGGGTGAAGGAAGAACCAGCCGCAGCGGGGAGGGGGGCTCGCCGGAGAGGTACCCCACTATCTATCTTAGGGTTCAGGATGGGGGTGGTGGTCGCCGGCGGTGGCGGGGCGGTGGCGTGGGGATCGCCGGAGAAAAAGCTCGGCACGGGGGGGCTATAGGGATGGCCGGGGCGCCGGCGGACCGGCGTTGGGGAGTGTTTTCAGGGCGGGCGGGACGGCGCACCGCCGGTCACGGGTGGCGGGGGGCTGCTGTTTGGCCGGTGGTGGCTGGCGGCTCAGGGGGTGGAGGTTGAAGATGAACCGCATGCCCTTGATTTCGTATCCAACGGTTGCAAAATCGACTGACCAGAGATGAAAAAGTCAGTCGACCGATGTGTAGCTTCAACTTGCTAGTGCGTTCAGTTTTGACAGCAAAATTCAGTTTCGACAGGAAAATTCAGTTTCAACAGTTAAGTTCAGTTTCGACAGTTAAGTTCAGAGATGAGCGGCTGATGTATTTTACATCTAGCACTTTGTGGTTATGTATTTTACGTCATGTATTGGAGATGCTATTAGAATTCCACTCAGGTTAACGTTGTTCGTTGTCTCTCTTGTCCTGCTTCAGCCTCGGCGTCGTACAACTCACCGGAGTTGCTCCAACGACGAAACCCTCCATCACAGCGGAGCAGTACCTCGGGCTCCATCTCCAGACGCCTAAGATCTTCTTCCCCTCCTCCGACAGCAAAGCCAGCCGGAGCATCCTCACCGGCCAACCCAATCACGCTGAGATCGACATGGCTTCACCAAAGAGGTTGTACACTTGTTGCATCTCTTTTTTACTCTACATGTTATATATATTGTCCACTGAGCACACGGATTTGTTCCTTTAGTGTCTCCTTGAAAGAAAAAACGTAGGAATTTTAATTTTCACTTGTCCTCCTTTTCAAATTCCTATTCATGAAGCACAAGACTAAGAGATAGTAGCATAATAGCATTATAACCGTACATTTTCTTGTGGTTTGACTTAATCTCACCATGCTTCTTTGCATCCTGTGATCTTCCAATTGTTGTGAATCAAACACTCAGATTGGCAGAAATCCTGTGTTTTTAAATTCTCTGTTTTGCACGTGCATTCCTATCCTATTCATGTCTATTTCCTATCCCTGCATTGTTGGAATCCTCCAATTCAAACGAGCCCTTAGAGAATTACTTCTCTTACAGATAGTTGTCAAAGAAAACCTTGCGTGGTTTGTCCCGCTCCTGCTGCGCCGTCGTCCACCCCAGCTCAGCTGCTCCAACGACAGAAGGGTCCAGCACAGTAGGGATCCGGCCTCCAGACTGTCTTTTGCCGCCTCAAATCTTCTTCCCCGCCGCTGGCAGCCATGAAAACTGCATTACCATCATCAACCGAGCAGATGACCTCGAGGACTACACGGGTCCGCAAGAGAGGTCGCACTCTTTCGTGTCTGCTTACGTTATGCATCGCTTAATATTACATGCTACTTTATCGTCCTGTTCACCGATTAGACTCTGAGTCAGCTCCAAACTAATGGTCAAACTTGAGTTTTTAAATGGTTGTGGGGTACATATCGGGGCCGCTATCAATAGTATCTATCTACTATCTGGTTAATCACCGGTGTCTACTATGAGTTTCATGTTCGGTGGGAAACAAACAGTAAAGAAGCCATTATCTGTATTTTTTAACTGAAGCCATTATCTGCCTGCTATTATTGGTTTTGGGTCTATCCACAGGTTGCTACCATTACTCTGGATTTCTGCATGCACTCCTTACATTATCTCACTGTGTTTTATTCCTATGCATGACAGTTATTGTAAACAATGGAACTGAACATGTAGAGCAAAAGAGATGAGCCTTGCGTGGCAATAAAATTTCATGCAGACGTCGCTCCATGGTAGGCGCAAAGGCAGCCCCCCCTCCATGCATTTCGGATTGTAATCGAGAGGAAGATATCTGTTCTGAGGGGGATTCAGAAGGAGAAGACAAGTCCTATTTACCCCCTGAGGTCTTCGCTCTAACTTGGCATGCTGATGTTGGTTATATCATGCATATGGTGTCTTGCATTGCTTACTTTATACACCAAATATGTCATCTGCTTAGTTTAGACATCCTTTGTGCGAATGCCATCTGTTTAGTTTATTCATCGTTTATGTGAATTATGCAACGCCATCTTGTTTAGGCAGGCATCATATATGTGAATTTTGCAATGCCATCCTGCTTAGCCAGTCATCTTATATGTAAATTATATCAGGCCATCCTTTTTTTCGTTACATATTACATTTGTCAACAATGTTAGTACATTCAACTGCTCTTCGTGTGCATCAGCCATTTGACACGGTGATGGCAAATTCTGGAGTGAAAACAAGGTCTTCAGAGCAGACTATGCTATCTGACGAAGCGCATATCTCGCTGGTTACGGATAGCTCCTCAGAGGAGGATTCAGAGATAGATGACCAGTCCTATTCCCCCCCCCCCGAGGTGTATGCTCTAACTTGGCAGGGTTATGTTGCTCATATCGTGCGTATGGTGTCTCGCATTGCTATGTCATTTGATTAGTTTAGACATGCTTTGTGTGAATGCCACCTGTTCAGTGTCTAATTACCATATATGTGAATTATGCATTGCCATCTTGTTGCAAGACATTATATATGTGAATTATACAATGCTATCTTGTTGCAAAGGCATTATATGTGTGAATTATGCAATGCCATGCTGTTTAGTCAATCATCATGTATGTGAATTATATTATGCTATCATTTTTTTGTATTACGTGTTCCATTTGTCGACAACGTTTGTATATTCAACTACTCTTCCTGTGCATCAGCCATTTGAAGCAGTGATGGAAGTATCTGGAGTGAAAACAAGGTATTCAGAGCAGACAATGCTACCTGCTGAAGTAGACATCTTGCTGGTTACAGAGAGCTCCTCAGAGGAGGATTCAGAGACTGATGACCAGTCCTATTTCCCCCCTGAGGTCTATGCTCAAACTTGGCAGGGTTATATTACCCATGTCATGCATGTTGTCTTGCATTGCTTAGTTTTTACATCATATATGGATTGCCATCTGCTTACTTGCTTACTATATAAATCATATATTTGAATTATATCATGCCATCATGTTTACATAGTACATACATATCATCTATCTGAATTATGGCATGGCAACCCATTTAATAAAGACATCATATAGTTATATCATCTCATCCTGTTTAGTGTTTATAGTCATCATATGTTGAATTATGGCATTCTATCCGTGAATGTATGTGAATTATGGCATGCCAACCTATTTAATAAACACATTATATAGTTATGTCATGTCATCCTGTTTACATAGTCTCATATTTTGAACTATGTCTTTCCATCTTTTTTAGTTAGCCATCATAATGTGAAATTGTGTCATGCTATCCTGTTTAGTTAGCCATCATATATGTGAAATTGTGTCATGCTATCCTGTTTGGTTAGACAACATAAATATGAATTATTTCATGCCCTCTTTTATTCCCCACTATCCATTGCACATGTCTATCATACAATGTCTATACTTTCAATTACTTTTCTTGTTTATCAGCCATTTGAATTGGAGAGCGTGATGGCAGTATCTAAGGGAGTAACAACACGGTCTTCAGAAAAGATAGTGCTACCAGTTGATGCAGATAGAACCACGGTTGTACTTGCCCAAGGACCAGATCCACCACACATAACCCAGACTCTCGCAGATTGTACCCCTACCCAGTTGGACAGAGAGCTAGCTACACCCCTTCTAACCCCAACCTCGGCAGATAGTAACCCAGTTCCAGTTGACACAGCACCGTCTCCACCACAGAGCACCCAAACACGAGCAGTTAGTAAGGGAACTACAGTGCCCAAAGCACGAGGACCACCACTCTGAATCCCAACTCAACGCTTAAAGGAGAAGAAGATTTGTTCTCAGGTCAGGTTCTGTAGCTATGGTTCATACTCCTTTGCTCTTGCATTACTGTATTTACTCAGACCAACTATTTCCAATTTTGAAGGATGGAATTGAAACTCCAATGGCGCAACAGGTATGTTTTAAACCTGTTTCTTTAACTGGTTTGCTGTTGTAACCTGCTCTATGTTGATTTCAGTTTCAATTGAATAACAGTTATGTTCTCATGTCATGCACATTACAAGTGTTGTTATTGCTCTATAGTTACCCACACTTATATTCTGTCTATTCTGCTTTGTCTTGAACAAATATTATTTGAACTGTGTCTCTATCTTGATTTGGCAACAAAAACTAGAATGATATAGACCATAAAGTGACCATGGTACATAGATATATGTTTGTTTCATGCTGTTATCCTGTCCACTTTACTACTGAACTCATTTACCAAAATGAGTTTCATATACAACATGGTAAACATGTGATGTGTCTGCTTGTTTCTCTTTTAGAATGCGGACAAAATATTGGAGAACAGTACCGCGTTATCCAATGGTAAAGGAAGTAATGCAGATAAGGTTCAAGATAGTGAGACATCCCTGTTGGTCTCCAAGAAAGCTGATAAAAACTATCTTGACGACGGTGAGGGAACCCAAAAGTCCTGTCTTGATGTATTGTTCGAGTTACTGGCCACTACTGCTGGCACAAGCTCTTCGAACTCGCTGCCTGGATCAGTTCGTCTTCTTGAGTCTCAACTTCAAGTTGAAAGACATCGATCAGATGTGCTGCGACAGGAAGCTGAAGGACTGAGGAAGTCCCTGCAGAATTCAGATGCATATTTTCTGGTGCAACAGCAAGCGCTGGAGGATTTAAGCGCCAAACAAGAGAAAGTTAATAAGCTTGCTAAGCATCTTGCCAGCATTATGGGTACCCAGGATATTGTTTCTTGAGATCTTCTGAAGTGGTTTCAGTTCTGGATTTGTTTTGCTGCGGCGTTATTTGCGCTGGTCGCCAACTTTGACAAACAGTGTATATGAATGCTGCTTTGTTCCCTATATTTGCTTTGATGCCCAGTGGATGTAATATGTGTAATAGCCTAGCGTTAGTTGCTTGCTTATTTATTTCCTTGTTGTCTTGTTTATTTGTTTGCTTGTAGTCATTGCAGTTCTTTTTCCGCGGTTAGCTAGTGGCTGCAATAACCTATTTTTTAAAACTAGGCCACAATAACCATGGGCTAATATTTACTGTGGTGACACTGGGCCTCCTACCAGCCGTAGAAACAGTGGGCCTTCTACGGGCCGTAGAAACAATGGGCCTTCTACGGGCCGTAGAAACAATGGGCCTTCTGCGGGTCGTATCATCAATGGGCCTTATACGGGCCGTATGATCGATTGGCCAAACATGGGCCAAACAGACCGCATTATGGTCGTAAACGGGCTAGAGTTAGAATCGTCCGTTCATGGGCCGACCATAACGAGCCATCGTTAATAGGCCGTATTTGATGACGCTATGAAAACGGCCCAACATATTAACGGACCACAAACGGGCCGACTGTAACCATGGGCTGAATTTGGCCCACAAGCAGAAAATGACAGTAACGGGCCGTAAGTAAACGAATGCTGGAAATGAGCCCAAGAATAAATGGGCTCTGAAAGGCCGAAAGATAACATGGGCTGGAAACGGCCCAACGGAATAACGGGCCGTTAATGGTATAAAGTGATACACTGTTCATTACGGGCCAGTTTCACCACGGGTCGTTAATGGGTGTAAAGTGATAAACTGTTCATTACGGGCCAGTTTCACCACGGCTCGTTAATAGGCCAAGAGTTACATAGGGCCTCATATGGGCCGAAAGATGTCATGGGCCATACATGCGCCAGAAGTGAAAACGGGCTAGAATCATATTGGATGGCCCAGATGACGCTACTGGGCCTAATTCGGATAGGGCGTAACGGGCCTTGGGTTAGCGGGCTGTAAATGGGCTATATGCAAACAGGCCGTTAAGAGGCTTTCCATGGGCCGGCCCGCCACCTTTTGACCAAGTTAAACGGGCCGGCCTTTTCACAAGAATGGGCCTCTGTTGGGCCGTGCCACGTGTCGACGTATCATAGGCGCCTTCCGTCCAATGAGTGGATGACATCTGTCCCAACGATGAGCCGACACGTGTTTCCTCCAGCCAATGATGATTTTACACGTGGAAAATCCCCATTGGTCGGGGCTGTTAACGGGTTATCGGATCCAAAACCCGACCCGATAGCTTAACGGCGTTCCGTTACGGTGGATGCCACATGTCGGTCACCCTTGACGAAAGCACTTCTGTGACGCGCGATTTATCGTCATGGAAGTGGACACTTCCGTGATGATAATTTTGGCAATGTCATGGAACGCTTCTACGACAGCACGGGTATGACTATCTTGATTCTGTCATAAATTTGTCATGGATGTACATGCATGACAGAAAATGCGACCTACTGTGACAAACACGTATCATCACGGAAGTGTATTTTTTTTGTAGTGATGCTTCTAGGGGGATAGATTGGTAGGAAAAGACCATCGCTCGTCCCCGACCGCCACTCATAAGGAGGACAATCAAAGAACACCTCATGTTTCAAATTTTTTACATAACGTTTACCATACGTGCATGCTATGGGACTTGCAAACTTCAACACAAGTATTTCTAAAATTCACAACTACTCAACTAGCACAACTTTAATATTACTACCTCCATATCTGAAAACAATCATCAAGCATCAAACTTCTCTTAGTATTCAACACACTCATAAGAAAGTTTTTACTAATCTTGAATACCTAGCATATTAGGATCATTTAAGAAAATTACCATGCTATTTAAGACTCTCAAAATAATCTAGGTGAATCATGAGAGATCAATAGTTTCTATAAAACAAATCCACCACCGTGCTCTAAAAGATATAAGTGAAGTACTAGAGCAAAAACTATATAACTCAAAAGATATAAGTGAAGCTCATAGAGTATTCTAATAATTCCCGAATCATGTGTGTCTCTCTCAAAAGGTGTGTACAGCAAAGATGATTGTGGTAAACTAAAAAGCAAAGACTCAAATCATACAAGACGCTCCAAGCAAAACACATATCATGTGGTGAATAAAAATATAGCTCCAAGTAAACTTACCGATGGAAGTAGACGAAAGAGGGGATGCCTTCCGGGGCATCCCCAAGCTTTGGCTTTTTGGTGTCCCTAGATTATCTTGGGGGTGCCATGGGCATCCCTAAGCTTAGGCTCTTGCCACTC
Organism: Aegilops tauschii subsp. strangulata; assembly: GCF_002575655.3. Lineage (NCBI taxonomy): Eukaryota > Viridiplantae > Streptophyta > Magnoliopsida > Poales > Poaceae > Aegilops > Aegilops tauschii. The sequence continues at coordinate 38,262,141 of NC_053041.3, read as the reverse complement.
CTTATTCCATAATCCATCAAATCTTTCACCCAAAACTTGAAAACTTCACAACACAAAACTTAACAGAAAATCTCGTGAGCTCCGTTAGCGAAAGAAAACAAAAGACCACTTCAAGGTACTGTAATGAACTCATTCTTTATTTACATTGGTGTTAAACCTACTTTATTCCAACTTCTCTATGGTTTATAAACTCTTTTTCTAGCCATAGATTCATCAAAATAAGCAAACAACACACGAAAAACAGAATCTGTCAAAAACAGAACAGTCTGTAGTAATCTGTAACTAACGCAAACTTCTGGAACTCCAAAAAATCAGCCAAAATAGGACGGCCTAGAAAATTTGTTTATTGATCAGAAGCAATTGGAATCAATATTTTATCACGTTCTGGTGATTTTTAACAATTATTTTCGTGAACAGAAAGTTTCTGGAATTTTCTGCAAGATCAAATAACTATCATCCAAGAAGATCCTATAGGTTTAACTTGGCACAAACACTAATTAAAACATAAAAACACATCTAACCAGAGGCTAGATCAAATATTTATTCCTAAACAGAAGCAAAAAGCAAAAAACTAAAAATAAAATTGGGTTGCCTCCCAACAAGCGCTATCGTTTAACGCCCCTAGCTAGGCATAAAAGCAAGGATAGATCTAGGTATTTCCGTCTTTGGTAGGCAATCCATAAGTGGCTCTCACGATAGATTCATATGGTAAGTTTATTTTCTTCCTAGGGAAGTGTTCCATGCCTTTCCTTAATGGAAATTGGAATCTAATATTCCCTTCCTTCATATCAATAATTGAACCAATCGTTCTAAGGAAAGGTCTACCAAGAATAATAGGACATGAAGGATTGCAATCTGTGTCAAGAACGATAAAATCTACGGGCACATAGTTCCTATTTGCAACAATAAGAACATCATTAATTCTTCCCATAGGTTTCTTAATGGTGGAATCCGCAAGGTGCAAATTTAAAGAGCAATCATCAAAATCACGGAAACCTAACAAATCGCACAAAGTTTTTGGAATCGTGGAAACACTAGCACCCAAATCACACAAAGCATAGCATTCATGATCTTTAATTTTAATTTTAATAGTAGGTTCCCACTCATCATAAAGTTTTCTAGGGATAGAAACTTCCAACTCAAGTTTTTCTTCATAAGATTGCATCAAAGCATCAACAATATGTTTAGTAAAAGCTTTATTTTGACTATAAGAATGAGGAGAATTTAGCACGGATTGCAACAAGGAAATACAATCTATCAAAGAGCAATTATCATAATTAAATTCCTTGAAATCCAAAATAGCGGGTTTATTAATATCTAGGGTTTTGCTCTCTTCAATCCCACTTTTATCAATTTTATCGTCAAGATTTAAAAACTCCAAATTTTTGGAACGCCTTCTAGGTAAAGGTGGATCATATTCAGTCACATCATTATCAAGATTCATATTGCAAAACAAAGATTTAATAGGGGACACATCAATAACTTTTAGATCTTCATCTTTATTTTCATAGGAACTAGAAGAACGCGCTTTCATAAAGCAATCTTTCTTAGCACGCATCCTAGCGGTTCTTTCTTTGCACTCATCAATGGAAATTCTCATGGCTTTGAGAGACTCATTGATATCATGCTTAGGAGGAATAGATCTAATTTTTAAAAAATCAACATCAAGAGAAATTCTATCAACGTTCCTAGCCAATTCATCAACATTAAGCAATTTCTCTTCAAGCAAAGCATTGAAATTTTTTTGTGAATTCATAAATTCCTTAACACTAGTCTCAAATTCAGAGGGCATCTTATTAAAATTTCCATAAGAATTGTTGTAGGAATTACCATAATTATTAGAGGAATTGCTAGGATAAGGCCTAGGATTAAAGTTTCCTCTATACGCGTTATTACCAAAATTATTCCTACCAACAAAATTCACATCCATAGATTCATTATTATTCTCAATCAAAGTAGACAAAGGCATATCATTAGGATCAGAAGAAACACTCTTAGTAGCAAATAATTTCATAACTTCATCCATCTTTCCACTCAAAACATTAATTTCTTCTATCGCATGGACTTTTTTATTACTAGATCGTTCAGTGTGCCATTAAGAATAATTAACCATAATATTATCTAGGAGTTTAGTAGATTCTCCTAAAGTGATTGCCATAAAAATGCCTCCCGCGGCCGAATCTAAAAGATTTCTAGAAGCAAAATTCAATCCGGCATAAAAAATTTGTATAATCAACCACAAATTTAAACCATGAGTGGGGCAATTACGTATCATTAATTTCATCCTATCCCAAGCTTGTGCAACATGTTCATGATCAAGTTGCTTAAAATTCATAATATCGTTTCTAAGAGAGATAATCTTAGCGGGAGGAAAATACTTAGAGATAAAAGCATATTTGCACTTATTCCAAGAATCAATACTATTTTTAGGCAAAGACGAAAACCAAGCTTTAGCATGATCTCTAAGCGAAAAAGGAAATAGCTTCAATTTAACAATATCATTATCAACATCTTTCTTCTTTTGCATATCACACAAATCAACGAAGCTATTTAGATGAGTAGCGGCATCTTCACTAGGAAGGCCGGCGAATTGATCTTTCATGACAAGATTCAACAAAGCAGCATTGATTTCACAAGATTCGGTATCGGTAAGAGGAGCAATCGGAGTGCTAAGGAAATCATTATTGTTGGTATTGGTAAAGTCACATAATTTAGTATTATCTTGAGCCATCGTGACAAACAAGCAATCCAACACACGAGCAAACAAGAAGCAAGCGAAAGAGAGGCGAACGAAAAAGAGAGGGCGAATAAAACGGCAAGGGTGAAGTGTGGGAAAGGAAAACGAGAGGCAAATGGCAAATAATGTAATGCGGGAGATAAGGGTTTGTGATGGGTACTTGGTATGTTGACTTTTGCATAGACCTCCCCGGCAACGGCGCCAGAAATCCTTCTTGCTACCTCTTGAGCACTGCGTTGGTTTTCCCTTGAAGAGGAAAGGGTGATGCAGCAAAGTAGCGTTTCCTCAGTTTTTTGAGAACCAAGGTATCAATCTAGTAGGAGGCTACACGCAAGTCCCTCGCACCTACACAAACAAATAAATCCTCGCAACCAACGCGATAAGGGGTTGTCAATCCCTACACGGTCACTTACGAGAGTGAGATATGATAGGATAATATTTTTGGTATTTTTGCGATAAAGATGCAAAGTAAAGTAAACAAAATAAAAACGGCAAAAGAAATAGCTTGTTGTCGGGAGATTAATATGATGGAAAATAGACCCGGGGGGCATAGATTTCACTAGTAGCTTCTCTTATGAGCATAAGTATTTTACGGTGGGTGAACAAATTACTGTTGAGCAATTGACAGAATTGAGCATAGTTATGAGAATATCTAGGTATGATCATGTATATAGGCATCACGTCCGAGACAAGTAGACCGACTCCTGCCTGCATCTACTACTATTAATCCACACATCGATCGCTATCCAGCATGCATCTAGAGTATTAAGTTCATAAGAACAGAGTAACGCTTTAAGCAAGATGACATGATGTAGAGGGATAAATTCATGTAATATGATAAAAAAACCATCTTGTTATCCTCGATGGCAACAATACAATACGTGCCTTGCTGCCCCTACTGTCACTGGGAAAGGACACCGCAAGATTGAACCCAAAGCTAAGCACTTCTCCCATTGCAAGAAAGATCAATCTAGTAGGCCAAACCAAACTGATAATTCAAAAAGACTTGCAAAGATAACCAATCATACATAAAAGAATTCAGAGAAGATTCAAATATTGTTCATAGATAAACTTGATCATAAACCCACAATTCATCGGTCTCAACAAACACACCGCAAAAGAAGATTACATCAAATAGATCTCCACGGGAGAGGGGGATAACATTGTATTGAGATCCAAAAAGAGAGAAGAAGCCATCTAGCTAATAACTATGGACCCGAAGGTCTGAGGTAAACTACTCACACTTCATCGGAGAGGCTATGGTGTTGATGTAGAAGCCCTCCGTGATGGATTCCCCCTCCGGCGGAGCTCCGGAACAGGCCCCAAGATGGGATCTCGTGGGTACAGAAGGTTGCGGCGGTGGAATTAGGATTTTGGCTCTGTATCTGATCGTTTGGGGGTATGTAGGTATATATAGGAGGAAGGAGTACGTCGGTGGAGCAACATGGGGCCCACGAGGGTGGAGGGCGCGCCTGGGGGGGTAGGCGCACCCCCCCTACCTCGTGGCTTCCTGGAAGCTTCCTTCACGTAGGGTCCAAGTCTCATGGATCGTGTTCGTTCCGAAAATCACGTTCCCGAAGGTTTCATTCCGTTTGGACTCCGTTTGATATTCTTTTTCTGCGAAACTCTGAAATAGGCAAAAAAACAGCAATTCTGGGCTGGGCCTCCGGTTAATAGGTTAGTCCCAAAAATAATATAAAAGTGAATAATAAAGCCCAATAATGTCCGAAACAAAAGATAATATAGCATGGAGCAATAAAAAATTATAGATACGTTGGAGATGTATCAGTACATACCCTCAGCCCCGAGGGTGAACTACTCCCTCCCCGTCATGGAGAGCGCCGGGATGATGAAGATGGCCACCGGTGAGGGTTCCCCCTCCGGCAGGGTGCCGGAACAGGGTCCCGATTGGTTTTTGGTGGCTACAGAGGCTTGCGGCGGCGGAACTCCCGATCTATTCTGTTCCTCGATGTTTTTAGGGTATATGGATATATATATATAGGCGAAAGAAGTCGGTCAGGGGAGCCACGAGGGGCCCACAAGGGTGGGGGCGCGCCTAGGGGGCAGGCGCGCCTCCCTGCCTCGTGGCCACCTCGTTGCTTCCCTGACGTGCACTCCAAGTCTCCTGGATTGCTTCCGTTCTAAAAATAACTCTCCCGAAGGTTTCATTCCGTTTGGACTCCGTTTGATATTCCTTTTCTACGGAATACTGAAACAAGGGGAAAAAACAGAAACTGGCATTGGGCTCTGGGTTAATAGGTTAGTCCCAAAAATAATATAAAATTGTTTAATAAAGCCCATAAACATCCAAAACAGATAATATAATAGCATGGAACAATCAAAAATTATAGATACGTTGGAGGCGTATCAGCGTGGCAGCCGCGATCACCACCGGCGCCGATCGAGGCACTGCCCGGCTCGCTTTCTTCCTTCTCGTAACAGTAATCCACGAATCCGTATGAATCATATCGAAAAGCGTTAAGTTTGGGAGACTTACCTTAGGCGAGGGCCCTTCCTTGGCCTGATCGCCGTCACCGCAGTTCTTCGATGAACGACGCGACGGATCATCTCCTTCTTCTCTCTCGCATGAAGTCCAATTCTGGCCGGATCGTCGGGGGGGGCAAGACTTTGTCGACCGTCGTTGCCACTTCATCTTCGTCGTAGCCGGAATGGAAAAACTCGCAGATGATATCAGATGGGGTCGGCGACGACGGGGAGGCCGCCGGGCTCCCATCCCCATCCTCGTCCGCATCATCCTCATCGGAGTGTGCCAAAGCCCAGAACCGGCCGCCGACCCGCCTTCGATCCCCGGCGGATGATGGCGGCGCGCCCATGGTCGCCCCTCTGGTCGCCCCCGCACCCGCCCTCATCGCCCGTGGTCAGGCTGAAGCAGGCCGCAGTGGTCGGCGCTGGCCCTAACCGCGTCAGCCACGCCACCCGGGTCCTCGCCGCCACCGCCCTGGCAGCCCTGGCAGCCGCCGCACCCCGGGGCCACCGTGACGCTGGTCGGGCCGCTGCAGCCCTCGCTGCAGCTACAGCCAGCCCCCGCCACCGCCCCGATCTGGCCACAATGGCCGGCCACGGCCATCGCCGCGCCCACCGCCTCCGCCGTTTCCAGGCAGCAGTAGCTGCCGCTGCCGGCGCCTCCGCCGCCCAGCACCGGGCTGACTACAACCGCGCCGGCGGGCGTGCCGATTTAGCAAGTGCGGTTGCCGCCCTCGCCGTCCCAGCTTCCAGCCTGGTTGGCCGGGACGTCATCGCCGCCAGTCTACACCATGGCCGTGGACCAGCCGACGCCCTCCCTGTCATACGACGGGCCCTCCGGCTCCGCGGGTTTCCACGCTGGCTTCGACGGGCCACCGCTTTCATGCGGACCACCTGTGCACACCGGACCAACGCCCTCCTCTTCGCTGCTCCGTACTGCCGAGCCGTACCCTCATGGCGGTCATGCTCAGACACCGCCGCGCTTTGCCAAGCTCGCCTTCGCCACCTACAATGGCGCCGAGGACCCCCTCAACTGGCTCAACCTGTGCGAGCAGTTCTTCCGGGGGCAACGGACACTCGCGTCGGACCGCACCTGGGTCGCCTCTTATCACCTCCGCGGCGCCGCACAGACGTGGTACTACGCCCTCGAGCGGGACGAGGGCGGCATGCCCCCATGGGAGCGTTTTCGCGAGTTCTGCCTCCTTCGATTCGGACTGCCGATACGTGGGATCCGGTTGGCGGAGTTGGGCCGCCTTTCCTTCACCTCTACGGTGCAGGACTATACCGACCGCTTTCAGGCCTGGCGTGGCACGCGTCCAGCGTGACGGCTCACCAGCGGGCCGAACTCTTCGTCGGCGGTCTGCTAGATCATATCCACGTGGACGTTGAGCTGCAGGGACCCAGGACCTCCAGACGGCCATGTACTACGCCCGCGCATTAGAGCGACGCGCGGTGGCCATCCAGCAGGGATCACCGTCCCGGGCCGCTGGGCCGCCACCCTGGCCGGATGTTCCCGCGCAGGGTCGGCCTGCTCAGACTTCCGCGGCACCCCTTGCCGCGACCGCGGCGCGCCCGTTCCGCCGGCTCACCTCGGCCGAGCTACTCGAGCGTCGCCGCCAAGGGTTGTGCTTCAAATGCGACGAGACCTACATGCCCGGCCATGTCTGTCCCCGACTCTTCTACCTGGAGGCTGCAGACTACATTGAGGAGGACGCCGTCGCCGCCGAGCTCGACGACCTGGCCGGCCCAGCTGTCGCGGAGGTGTTTGACGCTGGTTGATCACCTCGAGGAGTTTAGCAAGCGCTTCCCCGCCTTACAGCTCGAGGATGAGCTGTTTGTGCAGGCGGGGAGAAGTGTTATGACCGGCATATTAGGGGCTTAGCCCAGTGGGCTGTGGCCCAAGTTATCTTATCGTTATTAGGGGCTTAGCCCAATTATCTTATCGTTATTAGGGTCGTTTGCTTACGAGTCAAGTAAACCTCTCTACATAAGGAGAGGAGATGTATCAATCTAATCAAGCAAGAAGCAATCACTATTTGCTCGGCTTCCTGAAGGGAGCCGGGAGACCTAACCCTAGCCGCCTCTTGCGCTGCCGCCGCCTCTTCTTCATCGCGCCATGGCGCCCCGACGCCGGCAGCCGCGATCGCATCTCCGTCAACCCTCATCCTTCCCGTACAACCTACGCCCTAGACCGGGTAGGATCCTAGCTCCTACCAATTTTTGTGGATTCAGAAATGAGCTAGCTGTTTGGCCTCCTTGACTCTGCTAGTAGGTAATAGTGTGAACCTTAATTACACTGACAATTCCATCTCGAGTGTAATGTACTCTCCCTTGTTTTATTGATATGAGAAATTGCAAAACCTAGCTAAGCCAACATGGCCTGACAGAGTTGTAAACCAGCATAGCTGTAAAGCAGGGATGAAACAGGGGCCGTCCTCAGATTAGTGTCTGATGTCACTCTGCATAACCCAAATGAACACAACTTTAGAAGCTCAGGGTGTCAGACACGATGCATAAGGGGCCGCAGGCGTCTGGCCCTCGCCGGCTTTGTTGGAGCGGTGAGCGTGTGGTGCCTTGCCGGCCAGACTTGCAAGTCTGGAGTGGAGGGTGCTGCTCGACGGGTGCATGATTCAGGCCGGCTGAGGAGGCGACGGCGATGGTGAGCAATGATGTTCAGTCGGAGGGTGATGAGCGTGGCATAACTGAAGCAATATCTTACGAGTTACAAGACGAGCGGATATACGATGACCACTGTAATGTAAGTCACATTTCTTTTGGAAAAAAAAACTCACATATGTTTTCGACAGCTTCGCCTGAGGAAAAAAGCACGGCCCGTCACGCCCCGCCCCAAAAGAGAAAAGAACGGCCAAGAAAAGGATTCTTTGCCTTGCACTGCACCGCTACATTCAGGGACGCTCAGCTTTCAGATTACGTGCCGTCGTCCTCTTTGACACTACGGCAAAGAAAGCTATAGCTACGCTCCGCATCGCAAATTAAAGCGGCAACCGCGCTGATGTACTATTATGTACCTGGATGCTTTGCCTTCTTTTCGAGCCATCCCTGCTTTTATCGGTAGATAGACTACTGAAATGAAAGATGGTGCTGGCTGTGGATCCAACCGGGGTTCGGTTCAGTTCTTTCACGCTCACGGTGTGCGCCGTACGTCCTGGCTGCGTGCAAAGATATTCTGCGAACCCGGCCACCTGGATTTTGACTCTGTGTAGTGCACTGGCATGATGAAGAAACCCAAGGCGGTGGGAATGGATGCGATGCCATGCATGCGCCCAGGTTGATTCAGACATGCATGTAGGTGAATGCCGCAGCACGTGCTGCAATTTGTTTCTCTCAAAAGTGTATGATATGAACTCAATGACAGAGCCTGCACGCACCTCGTCCTTTTTCTCCTGCTGTAAGCCTGTAATTGGGAAATTTCCATTGATCAGCTAGTTTGATGCATGGTCATGGAAGTGCAAACCTGTCAAGGAAAGAATATATATGTAGGCCAAAGACGAACGACCCTATTTTGGGGAGCATGCAACTCACACAACCAAGCCATGCCTGCTCTTCCTTCGACGATCACCCGCTCAGGGTGACCTACTGTTCCCACACTACTTCGTGATGAAACAGGGAGGCAAAGAGTTGCAGCCCCAGTTTTTTTTTTTTTTTTTGAAAACTGTAGCCAGCAAAGGGGCCTAACTTTATTCACTAAGAGAAAATATATGTCTTCAAAGGCCATTTTGAAGTTACATCTAGAGGCCTCGCTACATAGGAACGAGCAGAGTGAATAGCATAAAACTACCACTTTTCGTGCTAAGGTTCCAAAAAACCACCACTTTTTTGTTTGTGACTGATACCTACCACTTTTCTCGTCGGCTGTCTCAAAAAACCCAAATCGCCCGTTGCTAGCGTTTTAAACCGTTTTCTGATGGACCGGGCCCGCCTGTCAGGCCACGTCATCGCCGCACGTGACGGAGAGGCCGTTAACGGCCGTTACTCGGACCGGCCGGTGCGGTCGGACCGCACCCGCTCGTGCGCTGCCTTTCTCTCTCTGTCGGCAGCAGCTCTCTCTCGCTCCTCCTTTCCCCCGTGCTCTCTGTCTCTCTCGACGATGGCGGCGGCGAAGAAGAAGGACGACGACGAGCCTGGGGTGACAGCCGGCGGCGAGGGCGGTGCTCACTCCGAGGTCAACAAGTGGCTAGGCAGCGCAAGTTTCCCGACCCAGCGCTCGCCTGGGCCACCTACGCAGGAGGTCCAGATCTCGTCGGCGTTCCACGCGGCCAGGGCAGTGGCCAAATGCATCCACGCGGATCCAGAAGGCGGGCACCAGTGGGCCTCCTCACTTGGTGGCGTGGAGTAAGTTATGAATTGTTTTAATTATTTTTCTTAGTATATTTATGAACTAGGGTTAGGATTTGTTTCTTAGATTGTTTATGAATAAGTTCATTTGGTATATTATTATGTATACATTGTAAGCAATATATGAATTAGGGTTTAGGTTTGGATGATATGTTGTGCAAGTGAAACTGCTGCATACTTTTTAACTTCAAAATCTGAAGAAATCTGAATGTGTTCTTTCTTTTTTTGCATAGTTTGGATGATGAAGTATGGGAATTGAGGCTGCATTTTCAGGGTAGAGATAACATGGAAAGGAAGTTTTCCTTATCAGAAATGAATTACCTGTTATTGTTAGCACTGATTGAACTTGAGGGCTATGGGTTGGATGCCTATCTGTCATATGTTAAGGATGAGGGTAAGGGGCTGGAGGGGATTGAGGTTTTGGACAGTGATGAGAAGGTGGAGGAGATGCTTGATTTGTTTGCTGAGAAGAAAGTATTGAACATAACAGTGAGAGAGGCTAGTGACCCAAATCCAGCAGATGCAAACATGGACCACACCTTGCTTGAAGAGAAGATTCCAATGAGTCAAGTTGGTGATCCCATTGTTTATAGTGTTTCCCAAGAAGGTGTTCTTTTTCCTGTCTCAAAGTCTTCACAGCCTCCAGTTGTGCCTGTTCAAGCATATCTTAACAGACAGCAGAGCTGTAATTTCAACAAGGAAAAAGAGGCAGTGGAAATTGAAAATATTCAAGAAGAAGATGAAGATGCAGATGAGTTGGACAAATCCTCTTCAGATTTTGAGTTTTTCAGGGGTGATTACAGAGGGAAGAATATTTCATACAAGTCTTGGGCTAGGGGAGAAGATGAAGGTGGTGAAGGAACAAGTCAGCACTACAGGGAAGAGGAAGAGATGGCTGAGCATTATTTTGGGGCTGCTTCTGAACCATCAGAGTTTTGGCAGGAGCAAATTAGTTCTGAAGAAGATGATGAAGAAGAAGCTTCAGATCATGTGAAAAGTGTGGCATAGAAATTGATTCCTGTGAGGAAACAAGGCCCAACAAGCAGATCACACAGTGAGCCAGATCACATAAAGTTTGAAGATTTCGTGCCAGAAGCTGATGAGTACTGCTTTCCAGGTGATGGAGGCATTTCTAATGAAGAAGATGATGCACCTAGGTTGCCTTGTGGCAGGAAGAGAAAATTGAAGAAGAAGAAGGAGAGAATATGGTATGATCCCTCTAGGCCTGATGCACATGAACAGTTTAGGATTCATTTGTGCTTTGTGAATGTGGTAGAGTTCAGAGAAGCATTGAGAAACTACCATGTTAGGACACTGAGGAACTTCGAGTGCCATAGGAATGATCCAAGTAAGATCATAGCCTGGTGCTCAGATAGAAAGCATGGTTGTGAGTTTTATATTATTGCTTCTAAGATTGCCCATGAGTCAACCTTTAGCATCAAGAAGATGAATCTTGATCACACCTGTGGAGCAAGTGGAGACAACACAAAGGTTACCATGAAGTGGGTTGCAAAGGCTGTTGAGGATACTGTAAGATCCAATCCTGGTGCAGGTGTTGAGACTATAATGAGTTATACAAAAAAGAAATTTGGAGTACATGTTCCAAAAAGTTTGGCCTACACAGCAAGGACGATGCAGTTGATGTTGTGCAAGGTGATCACAAGACACAATACTACAGGTTAAGAGACTATCTGCAGTGTGTTTTGGACACAAATCCTGGTAGTAGGTGTGTTGTGACAACAAAGGAATTTGAACTCCACCCAGCACCTACCCCAAGGTTTCATGACATGTTTTACTGTCTGTTTGCTTGTAAGGAGGGGTTCCTAAATGGTTGCAGGCCTTTCATAGGTAAATCTACTTTGTATAGTGCTTAAATAGGGATTGCATAACAGTTGCTGCTTACTAATGGCTTAAAATGCAGGTCTTGATGGATGCTTCATCAAACTAAGCACTGGGCAGCAAATCCTGGCAGCAACAGGGAGGGATGGCAACAACAACATCTTCCCTATTGCATTTGGTGTTGTTGACAAGGAGGAGAAAGATAGTTGGACTTGGTTTCTTACACAATTAAGGACAGTTATTGGTAGTGGCAACAAGTTTGGGTCCTACACAATTATGTCAGACAGGCAAAGGGTACTTCATTGCCTTCATGATTTAACTGCCTTTCCTTGCACCATGTAATGCTTTTCCTTGCACTAGTTCTTAATAAAAAATCAATGAACAGGGTCTGCTCAATGCAATAGAGGATGTGTTGGAAATATGCCCTAGAGGCAATAATAAAATGGTTATTATTGTATTTCCTTGTTCATGATAATTGTCTGTTGTTCATGCTATAATTGTATTAACTGGAAACCGTAATACATGTGTGAATACATAGACCACAACATGTCCCTAGTAAGCCTCTAGTTGACTAGCTCGTTGATCAATAGATGGTTATGGTTTCCTGACCATGGACATTGGATGTCATTGATAACGGGATCACATCATTAGGAGAATGATGTGATGGACAAGACCCAATCCTAAGCATAGCACAAGATCGTGTAGTTCGCTTGCTAGAGCTTTTCTAATGTCAAGTATCATTTCCTTAGACCATGAGATTGTGCAACTCCCGGATACCGTAGGAATGCTTTGGGTGTACCAAACGTCACAACGTAACTGGGTGGCTATAAAGGTGCACTACAGGTATCTCCGAAAGTATCTGTTGGGTTGGCACGAATCGAGACTAGGCTTTGTCACTCCGTATGACGGAGAGGTATCTCTGGACCCACTCGGTAATGCATCATCATAATGAGCTCAATGTGACCAAGTGTTTGGTCACGGGATCATGCATTATGGTACGAGTAAAGTGACTTGCCGGTAACGAGATTGAACAAGGTATTGGGATACCGACGATCGAATCTCGGGCAAGTAACGTACCGATTGACAAAGGGAATTGTATACGGGATTGATTGAATCCTCGACATCGTGGTTCATCCGATGAGATCATCGTGGAACATGTGGGAGCCAACATGGGTATCCAGATCCCGCTGTTGGTTATTGACCGGAGAGTCGTCTCGGTCATGTCTGCATGTCTCCCGAACCCGTAGGGTCTACACACTTAAGGTTCGGTGACGCTAGAGTTGTAGAGATAATAGTATGCGGATAACCGAAAGTTGTTCGGAGTCCCGGATGAGACCCCGGATGTCATGACGAGTTCCGGAATGGTCCGGAGGTAAAGATTTATATATGGGAAGTCCTATTTTGGCCACCGGGAAATGTTCGGGATTTTTCGGTATTGTACCGGGAAGGTTCTAGAAGGTTTCAAAGTGGGGCCCACCTGCATGGGGGGACCCACATGAACGTGGGTAGTGGGGGCAAGGCCCCACACCCCTGGTCAAGGCACACCAAGATCCCACCTTAGAAGGAATAAGATCATATCCCGAAGGGATAAGATCAAGATGCCTAAAAAAGGGGGATAACAATCGGTAGGGAAGGGAAATGATGGGATTTCTTTCCCCCACCTTTGTCAATGCCCCAATGGACTTGGAGGGAAAGAAACCAGCCCCCTCCACCCTTATATATAGTGGGAGGCGCATGGGAGCAGCACCCCAAGCCCTGGCGCCTCCCTCCCTCCCGTGACACCTCTTCCTCCCCGCTTGCGCTTGGCGAAGCCCTGCCGGTATCCCGCTACTTCCACCACCACGCTGTCGTGCTACTGGATCTCCATCAACTTCTCCTTCCCCCTTGCTGGATCAAGAAGGAGGAGACGTCCCCGCTCTGTACGTGTGTTGAACGCGGAGGTGTCGTCCGTTTGGCGCTAGGATCATCGGTGATTTGGATCACGACGAGTACGACTCCATCAACCCCGTTCTCTTGAACGCTTCCGCTCATGATCTACAAGGGTATGTAGATGCACTCCTCCCCTCTCGTTGCTAGCATCTCCTAGATTGATCTTGGTGACACGTAGGAAAATTTTGAATTTCTGCTACGTTCCCCAACAGTGCCATCATGAGCTAGGTCTATGCGTAGATTCTATGCACGAGTAGAACACAAATTAGTTGTGGGCGATGATTTGTTCAATTTGCTTACCGTTACTAGTCTTATCTTGATTCGGCGGCATTGTGGGATGAAGCGGCCCGGACCGACCTTACACGTACTCTTACGTGAGACAGGTTCCACCGATTGACATGCACTTGATGCATAAGGTGGCTAGCGGGTGTCTGTCTCTCCCACTTTAGTCAGATCGGATTCGATGAAGAGGGTCCTTATGAAGGGTAAATAGCAATTGGCATATCACCGTTGTGGCTTTTGCGTAGGTAAGAAACGTTCTTGCTAGAAACCCATAGCAGCCACGTAAAACATGCAACAACAATTAGAGGACGTCTAACTTGTTTTTGCATGGTATGCTATGTGATGTGATATGGCCAAAAGGATGTGATGAATTATATATGTGATGTATGAGATTGATCATGTTCTTGTAATAGGAATCACGACTTGCATGTCGATGAGTATGACAACCGGCAGGAGCCATAGGAGTTGTCTTAATTTATTGTATGACCTGCGTTTCAATGAAAAACGCCATGTAATTACTTTACTTTATTGCTAAACGTTAGCCATAGTAGTAGAAGTAATAGTTGGCGAGACAACTTCATGAAGACACGATGATGGAGATCATGATGATGGAGATCATGGTGTCATGCCGGTGACGAAGGTGATCATGCCGCGCCTCGAAGATGGAGATCAAAGGCGCAAGATGATATTGGCCATATCATGTCACTTTATGATTTGCATGTGATGTTTGTCATGTTTACATCTTATTTGCTTAGAACGACGGTAGCATAAATAAGATGATCCCTCACTAAAATTTCAAGAGATGTGTTCCCCCTAACTGTGCACCATTGCGAAGGTTCGTTGTTTCGAAGCACCACGTGATGATCGGGTGTGATAGATTCTAACGTTCGCATACAACGGGTGTTGACGAGCCTAGCATGTACAGACATGGCCTCGGAACACAAGCAAAACACTTAGGTTGACTTGACAAGCCTAGCATGTACAGACATGGCCTCGGAACACAAGAGACCGAAAGGTCGAACATGAGTCGTATAGTAGATACGATCAACATGGAGATGTTCACCGATGATGACTAGTCCATCTCACGTGATGATCGGACACGGCCTAGTCGATTCGGATCATGTATCACTTAGATGACTAGAGGGATGTCTATCTAAGTGGGAGTTCATTAAATAATCAGATGAACTTAATTATCATGAACATAGTCAAAAGGTCTTTGCAAATAATGTCGTAGCTTACGCTTTAGTTCTACTAAGATATGTTCCTAGAGAAAATTTAGTTGAAAGTTGATAGTAGCAATTATGCGGACTGGGTCCGTAATCTGAGGATTGTCCTCATTGCTGCACAGAAGGCTTATGTCCTTAATGCACCGCTCGGTGTGCTGAACCTCAAGCGTCGTTTGTGGATGTTGCGAACATCTGACATACACGTTTTGATGACTACGTGATAGTTCAGTGCGTAATGTTGAACGGTTTAAAATTGTGGCACCAAAGACGGTTTTGAAACGTCGCAGAACATATGAGATGTTCCAAAGACTGAAATTGGGATTTCAGACTAGTGCCCACGTCGAGAGGTATGAGACCTCTGACAAGTTTCTTAAGCCTGCAAACTAAGGGAGAAAAGCTCAATCGTTGAGCATGTGCTCAGATTGTCTGAGTACTACAATCACTTGAATCGAGTGGGAGTTAATCTTCCAGATGATATAGTGATGGTTCTCCATAGTCACTGCCACCAAGCTATTAGAGCTTCGTGATGAACTATAACATATCAGGGATAGACATGATGATCCTTGAGCAACTCACAATGTTTGACACCGCGAAAGTAGAAATCAAGAAGGAGCATCAATTGTTGATGGTTAGTAAAACCACTAGTTTCTAGAAGGGCAAGGGCAAGAAGGGATACTTCACGAAACGGCAAATCAGTTGCTGCTCTAGTGAAGAAACCCAAGGTTGAACCCAAACCCGAGACTAAGTGCTTCTGAAATGAGGGGAACGGTCACTGAAGCAGAACTACCCTAGATACTTCGTAGATGAGAAGGCTGGCAAGGTCGACAGAAGTATATTGGATATACATTATATTAATGTGTACTTTACTAGTACTCCTAGTAGCACCAGGGTATTAGATACCGGTTCGGTTGCTAAGTGTTAGTAACTCGAAATAAAAGCTGCGGAATAAACGGAGACTAGCTAAAGGTGAGATGACGATATGTGTTGGAAGTGTTTCCAAGGTTGATGTGATCAAGCATCGCATGCTCCCTCTACCATCGAGATTGGGGTTAAACCTGAATAATAATAATTTGGTGTTTGCGTTGAGCATAGACATGATTGGATTATGTTTATCGCAATACGGTTATTCATTAAAGGAGAATAATGGTTACTCTGTCTATTTGAATAATACCTTCAATGGTCTTGCACCTAAAATGAATGGTTTATTGAATCTCGATCGTAGTGATACACATGTTCATGCCAAAAGATGTAAGATAGTAATGATAGTACCACATACTTGTGGCACTGCCACTTGAGTCACATTGGTATAAAACGCATGAAGAAGCTCCATGTTGATGGATCTTTGGACTCACTCGTTTTTGAAAAGATTGAGACATGCGAACCATGTCTATTAGTATATATGCATGAAGAAAGTCCATACAGATGGATCATTTGGACTCACTTGATTTTGAATCACTTGAGACATGCAAATCATACCACATGGGCAAGATGACTGAAAGGCCTCGTTTTCAGTAAGATGGAACAAGAGAGCAACTTGTTGGAAGTAATACATTTGATGTGTGTAGTCCAATGAGTGCTGAGGCACGCAGTGGATATCGTTATGTTCTTACTTCACAGATGATTTGAGTAGATGCTGAGAATATTTACTTGATGAAACACAAGTCTGAATTATTGAAAGGTTCAAGTAATTTCAGAGTGAAGTTGAAGATCGTCGTGACAAGAGGATAAAATGTCTGTGATATGATCATAGAGATGAATATCTGAGTTACGAGTTTGGCACACAATTAAGAAATTGTGGAAATTGTTTCACGACTAATACCGCCTGGAACACCATATTGTGATGGTGTGTCCGAACATCATAAGCGCACCCTATTGGATATGGTGCATACCATGATGTCTCTTATCGAATTACAACTATCGTTTATGGGTTAGGCATTAGAGACAACCGCATTCACTTTAAATAGGGCACAACGCAATTCCGTTGAGACGACACCGTATGAACTATGGTTTAGAGAAACCTAAGCTGTCGTCTCTTAAAAGTTTGGGGCTGCGACGCTTATGTGAAAAAGTTTTAGGCTGATAAGCTCGAACCCAAAGCGGATAAATGCATCTTCATAGAATACCCAAAACAGTTGGGTATACCTCCTATTTCATATCTGGAAGCAAAAGTGATTGTTTCTAGAAACGGGTCCTTTCTCGAGGAAAAGTTTCTCTCGAAAGAATTGAGTGGGAGGATGGTGGAGACTTGATGAGGTCATTGAACCGTCACTTCAACTAATGTGTAGCAGGGCACAGGAAGTTGTTCCTGTGGCACCTACACCAATTGAAGTGGAAGCTTATGATAGTGATCATGAAACTTCAGATCAAGTCACTACCAAACCTCATAGGACGACAAGGATGCGTACTACTTCAGAGTGGTACGTAATCCTGTCTTGGAAGTCATGTTGCTAGACAACAATGAACCTACGAGCTATGGAGAAGCGATGGTGGGCCCGGATTCCGACGAATGGCTTGAGGCCATAAAATCCGAGAGGATCCATGTATGAAAACAAAGTATAGACTTTGAAAGAACTACTTGATGGTCGTAAGGCTGTTGGGTACAGATGGATTTTAAAGGGAAGACAGACAATGATGGTAAGTGTCACCATTAAGAAAGCTCGACTTGTCGTTAAGATGTTTTCCGGCAAGTTCAAGGAGTTGACTGCGATGAGACTTTCTCACTCGTAGCGATGCTAAGAGTCTGTTAGAATTATATTAGCAGTTACTGCATTATTTATGAAATCTTGCAGATAGGATGTCAAAACATTGTTTCCTCGACGGTTTTCTTGAGGAAAGGTTGTATGTGATACAACCAGAAGGTTTTGTCAATCCTGAAAGATGCTAACAAGTATGCAAAGCTCCAGCAATCCTTCTAAGGATTGGAATAAGCATCTCGGAGTTGGAATGAACGCTTTGATGAGATGATCAAAGATTTTGGGTTTATACAAGGTTCATGAGAAACTTGTATTTCCAAAGAAGTGAGTGGGAGCACTATTGAATTTTTGATGAGTATATGTTGTTGATCAGAAATGATGTATAATTTCTGGAAAGCATCCAGGGTTATTTGAAAAGTGTTTTTTAATGGAAAACCTGGATTAAGCTACTTGAACATTGAGCATCAAGATCTATAAGGATAGATCAAAAGCGCTTAATAGTACTTTCAAATGAATACATACCGTGACAAGATTTTGAAGGAGTTCAAAATAGATCAGCAAAGAAGGAGTTCTTGGCTGTGTTACAAGGTGTGAGTATTGAGTAAGACTCAAGACCTGACCACGGCAGAAGAGAGAGAAAGGACGAAGGTCGTCCCCTATGATTTAGACGTAGGCTCTACAGTATGCTATGCTGTGTACCGCACCTGAAGTGTGCCTTGCCATGAGTTAGTCAAGGGGTACAATAGTGATCCGGGAATGGATCACATGACAGCGGTCGAACTTATCCTTAGTATCTAGTGGACTAAGGAATTTTCTTGATTATGGAGGTGGTAAAACAGTTCGTCGTAAAGGGTTACGTCGATGCAAACTTTGACACTAATCCAGATGACTCTGAGTAGTAAACCGGATTCGTATAGTAGAACAGTTATTTGGAATAGCTCCAAGTAGCGCGTGGTAGCTACATCTACAAGATGACATAGAGATTTGTAAAGCACACACGGATCTGAATGTTGCAGACCCGTTGACTAAAACCTCTCTCGTAAGCATAACATGATCAAACCCTAGAACTCATTGAGTGTTAATCACATGGTGATGTTGACTAGATTATTGACTCTAGTGAACTTTGAGTGTTAATCACATGGTGATGTGAACAAGATTATTGACTCTAGTGCAAGTGGGAGACTGTTGGAAATATGCCCTAGAGGCAATAATAAAATGGTTATTATTGTATTTCCTTGTTCATGATAATTGTCTGTTGTTCATGCTATAATTGTATTAACTGGAAACAGTAATACATGTGTGAATACATAGACCACAACATGTCCCTAGTAAGCCTCTAGTTGACTAGCTCGTTGATCAATAGATGGTTATGGTTTCCTGACCATGGACATTGGATGTCATTGATAACGGGATCACATCATTAGGAGAATGATGTGATGGACAAGACCCAATCCTAAGCATAGCACAAAGATCGTGTAGTTCGTTTGCTAGAGCTTTTCTAATGTCAAGTATCATTTCCTTAGACCATGAGATTGTGCAACTCCCGGATACCGTAGGAATGCTTTGGGTGTACAAAACGTCACAACGTAACTGGGTGGCTATAAAGGTGCACTACAGGTATCTCCGAAAGTATCTGTTGGGTTGGCACGAATCGAGACTGGGATTTGTCACTCCGTATGACGGAGAGGTATCTCTGGGCCCACTTGGTAATGCATCATCATAATGAGCTCAATGTGACCAAGTGTTTGGTCACGGGATCATGCATTACGGTACGAGTAAAGTGACTTGCCGGTAACGAGATTGAACAAGGTATTGGGATACCGACGATCGAATCTCGGGCAAGTAACGTACCGATTGACAAAGGGAATTGTATACGAGATTGATTGAATCCTCGACATCGTGGTTCATCCGATGAGATCATCGTGGAACATGTGGGAGCCAACATGGGTATCCAGATCCCGCTGTTGGTTATTGACCGGAGAGTCGTCTCGGTCATGTCTGCATGTCTCCCGAACCCGTAGGGTCTACACACTTAAGGTTCGGTGATGCTAGAGTTGTAGAGATATTAGTATGCGGATAACCGAAAGTTGTTCGGAGTCCCGGATGAGATCCCGGACGTCACGAGGAGTTCCGGAATGGTCCGGAGGTAAAGATTTATATATGGGAAGTCCTATTTTGGCCACCGGAAAATGTTCGGGATTTTTCGGTATTGTACCGGGAAGGTTCTAGAAGGTTCCGAAGTGGGGCCCACCTGCATGGGGGGACCCACATGAACGTGGGTAGTAGGGGCAAGGCCCCACACTCCTGGTCAAGGCGCACCAAGATCCCACCTTAGAAGGAATAAGATCATATCCCGAAGGGATAAGATCAAGATCCCTAAAAAAGGGGGATAACAATCGGTGGGGAAAGGAAATGATGGGATTTCTTTCCCCCACCTTTGCCAACGCCCCAATGGACTTGGAGGGCAAGAAACCAGCCCCCTCCACCCTTATATATAGTGGGGAGGCGCATGGGAGCAGCACCCCAAGCCCTGGCGCCTCCCTCCCTCCCGTGACACCTCTTCCTCCCCGCTTGCGCTTGGCGAAGCCTTGCCGGGATCCCGCTACTTCCACCACCACGCCATCGTGCTGCTGGATCTCCATCAACTTCTCCTCCCCCCTTGCTGGATCAAGAAGGAGGAGATGTCCCCACTCCGTACGTGTGTTGAACGCGGAGGTGTCGTCCGTTCGGCGCTAGGATCATCGGTGATTTGGATCACGACGAGTACGACTCCATCAACCCCGTTCTCTTGAACGCTTCCGCTCGCGATCTACAAGGGTATGTAGATGCACTCCTCCCCTCTCGTTGCTAGCATCTCCTAGATTGATCTTGGTGACACGTAGGAAAATTTTGAATTTCTGCTATGTTCCCCAACAGGATGTATTTCCTGATTCCCCTCAAAGATTTTGTTTAAGACACATATATGCCAACTTCCAGTCAGCTGGGTTTAGAGGGGATGAATTGAAAAAACATCTAGACCAGGCTGCATATTCTTTCCCTAAGCATGGGCATGATCTGGGCATGGAAGCATTGAAGAAAGAGAGTGAGGAGGCATGGAAGTGGTTGTCCAACATACCAGTCCATACTTGGGCCAGGCATAGAATGGATACTATATGCAAGATAGACCTTGTTGTAAACAATCTTAGTGAAGTTTTCAACAGGATGATTCTGGATGTTAGGAACAAGCCCATAAGGAGAATGCTTGAAGGAATAAGGACAAAACTCATGATCAAATTTCAGAAGATTCGGGAGAAGACACAGACATGTAGGTGGGATATCACACCCACATACTCTGAGATATTGGAGGAGGCCAAGAAGTCGGCAAAATATTGTGATGCATATATGGCTGGACCAGGCATTTGGCAAGTTACAAGTAGTTCAGAAAAGACCTACTGTGTAAACGTGAACAACTACACTTGTGACTGCAGGAGGTGGGATATGACAGTTGTTCCATGTAGTCATGCTGTAGCAGCAATGCAGAAGGTGAAACTACACCCTGAAGATTTTGTCCATGAGTTCTTCAAGAAGCCCCTCTACTGTGAAACCTACAAGCATATTATATACCCTGTTCCTGGCCCTGATTGTTGGCCACACACCATGGGGGATGACATATCTCCTCCAGTATTCAAAGAAAAGAAGGGTAAAAAGCAGACAGCTAGGAGGAAAGGACATTTTGAGGTGCCTGCCAAGAAGGATACATCAAGAATTGGGACAGTGACCTGTAGCAATTGCAATAAGCAAGGTCACAGATATACCACATGTGGTGATCCACTGAAACCCAAACTGCAGATGAGGAAGAATAATCACCAAGTA
This sequence comes from Aegilops tauschii subsp. strangulata, assembly GCF_002575655.3. NCBI lineage: Eukaryota > Viridiplantae > Streptophyta > Magnoliopsida > Poales > Poaceae > Aegilops > Aegilops tauschii. The sequence goes on along the minus strand of NC_053041.3, from coordinate 38,240,743 downwards.
TGCTTATTCATAAAGAAACTACTGTTACATAGGCTAGGTGGTTTGATTCTAATTTGCTTTGTTAAATGTGCAGGAGAATAGGTCAGTCTACTCTTCATCTACCAGAGCTACTACAGAAGTGGTTGCACCCCCACCACCACCATCAGCACCAGCCATAGGGAGGAAGAGGCCAACAACAGCCACAGCTACTCCAGGACCAGCAAAGAGGAACAAGGCTGCTGCTACTGCTACTCCAGGACCATCAAAGAGGAACAAGGTTGTTGCTTCTGCTACTCCAGCACCTGCCACATCAGCACCTGCCAAGAAGACCAAAGCAACCAAGAAGACAAGGGCTCCTAGCACATCTTCACCAGCCAAGAACACAAGGTCATCCATTGCCTCTCCAGCAAAGAACACCAGAGCATCAACAGCTAGCAGAGGAGGGGACACACAGGTTTCAATGCTCCAAGGCAAGCTGCTCACTCTGAGATGGAGATTGGGTCCAAGAGGGTTAGGAAGCTAACTGGAAAGTGGAAGGCATATTTCACTGCTAGTGGTAACTATTGAAGATTCCAACATTTGGAAAAGCTGTCTTGTTTGCACTGTATGAGTGCTGAAACCTATGTATTTGCTTGCTGAAACCTATGTATTTGCTTGCTGAAACCTAAGTGTTTGCTTCCTGAAACCTATGTACTTGCTTGCATTATGAAACCTGAGTGTTTGTGACTTCTGGGTTGCACTTCCTGATGCAAAGATTGTTTGAAACTTCTGGGTTGCACTACCTGAGTGTTTGAAACTTATGAGCTTTGCAACTGATGCAAAGATTGATACAAACATTCTTTCAAAGAATCCCAAAACACTGATGCAAAGATTCAAACATTCGTAGATTACACCATCCAAACATTCTTTCATACAAAGAGTTGTATAGAAAGTGGAAGGGATACATAGGTCATACTCTTATTCATAATTAAAATAACTACTAGCAACAACTCTCAATCGCAATGATCGAAGAAACGGCGCCACTTTGCTCTGGTAGAAGGGTGAGGAGCGAGTACTGCCTGTCTCCTAGCCCACCTGATGATCTTGTTGGGGAACGTAGTAATTTCAAAAAAATTCTACGCACACGCAAGATCATGGTGATGCATAGCAACGAGAGGGGAGAGTGTTGTCCACGTACCCTCGTAGACCGAAAGCGGAAGCGTTAGCACAACGCGGTTGATGTAGTCGTACGTCTTCACGATCCGACCGATCAAGTACCGAACGCACGGCAACTCCGAGTTCAGCACACGTTCAGCCCGATGACGTCCCTCGAACTCCGATCCAGCCGAGTGTTGAGGGAGAGTTTCGTCAGCACGACGGCGTGGTGACGATGATGATGTTCTACCGACGCAGGGCTTCGCCTAAGCACCGCTACAGTATTATCAAGGTGGACTATGGTGGAGGGGGGCACCGCACACGTCTAAGAGATCCAAAGGATCAATTGTTGTGTCTATGGGGTGCCCCCCTGCCCCCGTATATAAAGGAGCAAGGGGGGAGGCGGCCGGCCAAGGAGGAGGGCGCGCCAAGGGGGGAGTCCTACTCCCACCGGGAGTAGGACTCCTCCTTTCCTTGTTGGAGTAGGAGAGAAGGAAAGAGGGGGAGAGGGAGAAGAAAAAGGGGGCTGCACCCCTTGTCCAATTCGGACCAGAGGGGGGGTGCGCGCCTCCTTCCTTTTGGCCTCTCTCCTCTATTCCCGTATGGCCCAATAAGGCCCAATACTTCTCCCCGGCGAATTCCCGTAACTCTCCGGTACTCCGATAAATACCCGAATCACTCGGAACTTTCCGAAGTCCGAATATAGTCGTCCAATATATCGATCTTTACGTCTCGGCCATTTCGAGACTCCTTGTCATGTCCCCCATCTCATCCGGGACTCCGAACTACCTTCGGTACATCAAAACACAAAAACTAATAATATAACCGACATCGAACTTTAAGCGTGCAGACCCTACGGGTTCGAGAACAATGTAGACATGACCGAGACACGTCTCCGGTCAATAACCAATAGCGGAACCTGGATGCTCATATTGGCTCCCACATATTCTACGAAGATCTTTATCGGTCAGACCGCATAACAACATACGTTGTTCCCTTTGTCATCGGTATGTTATTTGCCCGAGATTCGATCGTCGGTATCTCAATACCTAGTTCAATCTTGTTACCGGCAAGTCTCTTTACTCATTCTGTAATACATCATCCCGCAACTAGCTCATTAGTTGCAATGCTTGCAAGGCTTATAGTGATGTGCATTACCGAGTGGGCCCAGAGATACCTCTCCGACAACCGGAGTGATAAATCCTAATCTCAAAATACGACAGCCCAACAAGTACCTTCGGAGACACCTGTAGAGCACCTTTATAATCACCCAGTTACGTTGTGACGTGTGGTAGCACACAAAGTGTTCCTCCGGTAAACGGGAGTTGCATAATCTCATAGTCATAGGAACATGTATAAGTCATGAAGAAAGCAATAGCAGAATACTAAACGATCAAGTGCTAAGCTAACGAAATGGGTCAAGTCAATCACATCATTCTCCTAATGATGTGATCCCGTTAATCAAATGACAACTCATGTCCATGGCTAGGAAACTTAACCATCTTTGATTCAACGAGCTAGTCAAGTAGAGGCATACTAGTGACACTATGTTTGTCTATGTATTCACACATGTATAAAGTTTCCGGTTAATACAATTCTAGCATGAATAATAAACTTTTATCATGAAATAAGGAAATAAATAATAACTTTATTATTGCCTCTAGGGCATATTTCCTTCAGTCTCCCACTTGCACTAGGGTCAATAATCTAGTTCACATCGCCATGTGATTTAACAACAATAGTTCACATCACCATGTGATTAACACCCATAGTTCACATCGTCATGTGACCAATACCCAAAGGGTTTACTAGAGTCAATAATCTAGTTCACGTCGCTATGTGATTAACACCCAAAGAGTACTAAGGTGTGATCATGTTTTGCTTGTGAGAGAAGTTTAGTCTATGGGTCTGCCACATTCAGATCCGTATGTATTTTGCAAATTTCTATGTCAACAATGCTCTGCATGGAGCTACTCTAGCTAATTGCTCCCACTTTCAATATGCATCCAGATTGAGACTTAGAGTCATCTGGATCAGTGCCAAAGTTTGCATCGACGTAACCCTTTACGACGAACTCTTTATCACCTCCATAACCGAGAAATATTTCCTTATTCTACTAAGGATAATTTTGACCGCTGTCCAGTGATCTACTCCTAGATCACTATTGTACTCCCTTGCCATCAGTGTAGGGTATACAATAGATCTGGTACACAGCATGGCATACTTTATAGAACCTATGGCCGAGGCATAGGGAATGACTTTCATTCTCTTTCTATCTTCTGCCGTGGTCGGGCTTTTAGTCTTACTCAATTTCACACCTTGTAACACAGGCAAGAAACTCTTTCTTTGACTGTTCCATTTTGAACCACTTCAAAATCTTGTTAAGGTATGTACTCATTGAAAAAACTTATCAAGCGTCTTGATCTATCTCTATAGATCTTGATGCTCAATATGTAAGCAGCTTCACCGAGGTCTTTCCTTGAAGAACTCCTTTCAAACACTCCTTTATGCTTTGCAGAATAATTCTACATTATTTCCGATCAACAATATGTCATTCACATATACTTATCAGAAATGCTGTAGTGCTCCCACTCACTTTCTTGTAAATACAGGCTTCACCGCAAGTCTGTATAAAACTATACCCTTTGATCAACTTATCAAAGCGTATATTCCAACTCCGAGATGCTTGCACCAGTCCATAGATGGATCGCTGGAGCTTGCATATTTTGTTAGCACCTTTAGGATTGACAAAACCTTCTGGTTGCATCATATACAACTCTTCTTTAATAAATCCATTAAGGAATGCAGTTTTGTTTATCCATTTGCCAGATTTCATAAAATGCGGCAATTGCTAACATGATTCGGGCAGACTTAAGCATAGATACGAGTGAGAAACTCTCATCGTAGTCAACACCTTGAACTTGTCGGAAACCTTTTTGCGACAATTCTAGCTTTGTAGACAGTAACACTACTATCATTGTTCGTCTTCCTCTTGAAGATCCATTTAATCTCAATGGCTCGCCGATCATTGGGCAAGTCAATCAAAGTCCATACTTTGTTCTCATACATGGATCTCATCTCAGATTTCATGGCCTCAAGCCATTTCGCGGAATCTGGGCTCATCATTGCTTCCTCATAGTTCGTAGGTTCGTCATGGTCAAGTAACATGACCTCTAGAACAGGATTACCGTACCACTCTGGTGTGGATCTCACTCTGGTTTACCTACGAGGTTCGGTAGTAACTTGATCTGAAGTTACATGATCATCATCATTAGCTTCCTCACTAATTGGTGTAGGAGTCACAGGAACAGATTTCTATGATGAACTACTTTCCAATAAGGGAGCAGGTACAGTTACCTCATCAAGTTCTACTTTCCTCCCACTCACTTCTTTCGAGAGAAACTCCTTCTGTAGAAAGGATCCATTCTCAGCAACGAATATCTTGCCTTCGGATCTGTGATAGAAGGTGTACCCAACATTTTCTTTTGGGTATCCTATGAAGACGCACTTCTCCGATTTGGGTTTGAGCTTATCAGGTTGAAATTTTTCACATATGCATTGCAACCTCAAACTTTAAGAAACGACAGCTTAGGTTTCTTGCCAAACCATAGTTCATACGGTGTCGTCTCAACGGATTTAGATGGTGCCCTATTTAACGTGAATGCAGCTGTCTCTAATGCATAACCCCAAAACGATAGTGGTAGATCGGTAAGAGACATCATAGATCGCACCATATCTAATAAAGTACGGTTATGACGTTCAGACACACCATTACACTGTGGTGTTCCAGGTGGCGTGAGTAGTGAAACTATTTCACATTGTTTTAACTGAAGGCCAAACTCGTAACTCAAATATTTTACCTCTGCGATCATATCGTAGAAACTTTTATTTTCTTGTTACGATGATTCTCCACTTCACTCTGAAATTCTTTGAACTTTTCAAATGTTTCAGACTTGTGTTTCATCAAGTAGATATACCCATATCTGCTCAAATCATCTGTGAAGGTCAGAAAATAATGATACCTGCTACGAGCCTCAATATTCAACGGACCACATACATCAGTATGTATGATTTCCAACAAATATGTTGCTTGCTCCATTGTTCCGGAGAACGGTGTTTTAGTCATCTTGCCCAAGAGGCATGGTTCGCAAGCATCAAGTGATTCCAAAAGCCCATCAGCATGGAGTTTCTTCATGCGCTTTACACCAATATGACCTAAACGGCAGTGCCACAAATAAGTTGCACTATCATTATTAACTTTGCATCTTTTGGCTTCAATATTATGAATATGTGTATCACTACGATCGAGATCCAACGAACCATTTTCATTGGGTGTGTAACCATATAAGGTTTTATTCATGTAAACAGAACAACAATTATTCTCTAACTTAAATGAATAACCGTATTGCAATAAACATGATCAAACCATATTCATGCTGAACGTAAACACCAAATAACAGTTATTTAGGTTCAACACTAATCCTGAAAGTATAGGGAGTGTGCGATGATGATCATATCAATCTTGGAACCACTTCCAATACACATCGTCACTTCATCCTTAACTAGTTTCTGTTCATTATGCAACTCCCGTTTCGAGTTACTACTCTTTAGCAACTGAACCAGTATCAAATACCGAGGGGTTGCTACGAACACTAGTAAAATACACATCAATAATCTGTATATCAAATATACCTTTGTTTACTTTGCCATCCTTCTTATCCACCAAATACTTGGGGCAGTTCCGCTTCCAGTGACCAGTCACTTTGCAGTAGAAGCACTTAGTCTCAGGCTTAGGTCCAGACTTGGGCTTCTTCACTTGAGCAGCAACTTGCTTGCCGTTCTTTTTGAAGTTCCCCTTCTATCCCTTTGCCCTTTTCTTGAAACTAGTGGTCTTGTTAACCATCAACACTTGATGCTCTTTCTTGATTTCTACCTTTGTCGATTTCAGCATCGCGAAGAGCTCGGGAATTACTTTCGTCATCCCTTGCATACTATAGTTCATCACGAAGTTCTACTAACTTGGTGATGGTGACTAGAGAATTCTGTCAATCACTATTTTATCTGGAAGATTAACTCCCACTTGATTCAAGCGATTGTAGTACCCAGACAATCTGAGCACATGCTCACTGCTTGAGCTATTCTCCTCCATGTTTTAGCTATAGAACTTGTTGGAGACTTCATATCTCTCAACTCGGGTATTTGCTTGAAATATTAACTTCAACTCCTGGAACATCTCATATGGTCCATGACGTTCAAAACGTCTTTGAAGTCCCGATTCTAAGCCGTTAAGCATGGTGCACTAAACTATCAAGTAGTCATCATATTGAGCTAGCCAAACGTTCATAACGTCTGCATCTGCTCCTGCAATAGGTCTGTCACCTAGCGGTGCATCAAGGACATAATTCTTCTGTGCAGCAATGAGGATAATCCTCAGATCACGGATCCAATCCGCATCATTGCTACTTACATCTTTCAACATAATTTTTCTCTAGGAACATATCAAAATAAACATAGGGAAGCAACAACGCGAGCTATTGATCTACAACATAATTTGCAAAATACTATCAGGACTAAGTTCATGATAAATTTAAGTTCAATTAATCATATTACTTAAGAACTCCCACTTAGATAGACATCCCTCTAATCCTCTAAGTGATCACGTGATCCATATCAACTAAACCATGTCCGATCATCACGTGAGATGGAGTAGTTTCAACGGTGAACATCACTATGTTGATCATATCTACTATATGATTCACGCTCGACCTTTCGGTCTCCGTGTTCTGAGGCCATATCTGTTATATGCTAGGCTCGTCAAGCTTAACCTGAGTATTCCGCGTGTGCAACTGTTTTGCACCCGTTGTATTTGAACGTAGAGCCTATCACACCCGATCATCATGTGGTGTCTCAGCACGAAGAACTTTCGCAATGGTGCATACTCAGGGAGAACACTTATACTTTGATAATTTAGTGAGGGGTCATCTTATAATGCTACCGTCAATCAAAGCAAGATAAGATGCATAAAAGATAAACATCACATGCAATCAATATAAGTGATATGATATGGCCATCATCATCTTGTGCTTGTGATCTCCATCTCCGAAGCACCGTCATGATCACCATCGTCACCGGCGCGACACCTTGATCTCCATCGTAGCATCGTTGTCGTCTCGCCAATCTTATGCTTCTACGACTATCGCTATCGCTTAGTGATAAAGTAAAGCATTACAGGGCAATTGCATTGCATACAATAAAGCGACAACCATATGGCTCCTGCCAGTTGCCGATAACTCGGTTACAAAACATGATCATCTCATACAATAAATTTAGCATCATGCTTTGACCATATCACATCACAACATGCCCTGCAAAAACAAGTTAGACGTCCTCTACTTTGTTGTTGCAAGTTTTACGTGGCTGCTACGGGCTTAGCAAGAACCGTTCTTACCTACGCATCAAAACCACAACGATAGTTTGTCAAGTTGGTGTTGTTTTAACCTTCGCAAGGACCGGGCGTAGCCACACTCGGTTCAACTAAAGTTGGAGAAACTAACACCCGCCAGCCACCTGTGTGCAAAGCACGTCGGTAGAACCAGTCTCGCGTAAGCGTACGCGTAATGTCGGACCGGGCCGCTTCATCCAACAATACCGCCGAACCGAAGTATGACATGCTGGTAAGCAGTATGACTAATATCGCCCACAACTCACTTGTGTTCTACTCGTGCATATAACATCAACGCATAAAACCAGGCTCGGATGCCACTGTTGGGGAACGTAGTAATTTCAAAAAAATTCTACGCACACGCAAGATCATGGTGATGCATAGCAACGAGAGGGGAGAGTGTTGTCCACGTACCCTCGTAGACCGAAAGCGGAAGCGTTAGCACAACGCGGTTGATGTAGTCGTACGTCTTCACAATCCGACCGATCAAGTACCGAACGCATGGCACCTCCAAATTCAGCACACGTTCAGCCCGATGACGTCCCTCGAACTCCGATCCAGCCGAGTGTTGAGGGAGAGTTTCATCAGCACGACGGCATGGTGACGATGATGATGTTGACGCAGGGCTTCGCCTAAGCACCGCTACAGTATTATCGAGGTGGACTATGGTGGAGGGGGGCACCGCACACGTCTAAGAGATCCAAAGGATCAATTGTTGTGTCTATGGGGTGCCCCCCTGCCCCCGTATATAAAGGAGCAAGGGGGGAGGCGGCCGGCCAAGGAGGAGGGCGCGCCAAGGGGGGAGTCCTACTCCCACCGGGAGTAGGACTCCTCCTTTCCTTGTTGGAGTAGGAGAGAAGGAAAGAGGGGGAGAGGGAGAAGAAAAAGGGGGCTGCACCCCTTGTCCAATTCAGACCAGAGGGGGGTGCGCGCCTCCTTCCTTTTGGCCTCAATCCTCTATTCCCGTATGGCCCAATAAGGCCCAATACTTCTCCCCGGTGAATTCCCGTAACTCTCCGGTACTCCGATAAATACCCGAATCACTCGGAACCTTTCCGAAGTCTGAATATAGTCGTCCAATATATCGATCTTTACGTCTCGTCCATTTCGAGACTCCTCATCATGTCCCCGATCTCATCCGGGACTCCGAACTACCTTCGGTACATCAAAACACAAAAACTCATAATATAACCGTCATCGAACTTTTAAGCGTGCGGACCCTACGGGTTCGAGAACAATGTAGACATGACCGAGACACGTCTCCGGTCAATAACCAATAGCGGAACCTTGATGCTCATATTGGCTCCCACATATTCTACGAAGATCTTCATCGGTCAGACCGCATAACAACATACGTTGTTCCCTTTGTCATCGGTATGTTACTTGCCCGAGATTCGATCGTCGGTATCTCAATACCTAGTTCAATCTGGTTACCGGCAAGTCTCTTTACTCGTTCCGTAATACATCATCTCGCAACTAGCTCATTAGTTGCAATGCTTGCAAGGCTTATAGTGATGTGCATTACCGAGTGGGCCCAGAGATACCTCTCCGACAACCGGAGTGATAAATCCTAATCTCAAAATACGACAGCCCAACAAGTACCTTCGGAGACACCTGTAGAGCACCTTTATAATCACCCAGTTACGTTGTGACGTGTGGTAGCACACAAAGTGTTCCTCCGGTAAACGGGAGTTGCATAATCTCATAGTCATAGGAACATGTATAAGTCATGAAGAAAGCAATAGCAGAATACTAAACGATCAAGTGCTAAGCTAATGGAATGGGTTAAGTCAATCACATCATTCTCCTAATGATGTGATCCCGTTAATCAAATGACAACTCATGTCCATGGCTAGGAAACTTAACCATCTTTGATTCAACGAGCTAGTCAAGTAGAGGCATAGTAGTGATACTATGTTTGTCTATGTATTCACACATGTATCAAGTTTCCGGTTAATACAATTCTAGCATGAATAATAAACATTTATCATGAAATAAGGAAATAAATAATAACTTTATTATTACCTCTAGGGCATATTTCCTTCATATCTTCCCTGAGCTCTTGCGCCTGCCGCCAGGGACAAGAACTGTGAACTCATCTGAGTTGCACTTCTCCAAGATCTTCTCTGCCAGCCTCCTCTTGAACTCCAGCTCCCACTCCACTGCCTGCACTGCAGGGTGAGCCCTTTGCCTCCTCACATCCACTGCCTGCACTGCCTCCTCTTTCTCAGTTGTCACCTCCCCAAGCTGTGGATCCTTCTAGGGTTTCTAGAGGTGGGGTGTGGCGGCTGGGTTCTGGAGGGAGGAGGGTGGGTGGAGGAGGCTATTTATGAGCAGTGGAGAGGCATCTAGAGTTAGTAAGCCTGGGTTTGTAAATATAACTGGGCCACAAAGCCCAGGTACAAAGCACTAATAAACATAACTACCTTATAAAGATTAAAAAAACGCATAGCATAGTCCAGCAGTGCTTATCACTGACTCCATAACATAGCATAAGAGGTTCAAATACAGGCAGAACATTCATTACAACATCGTTCATAACTTAGCATTAAAGGTTCTAGCAGCATAACTACATTTCTTAACATTGGCATAGACATAGCCTAGATTAGCTTCACATTCCCCAAAATGTACACCCCATATCTTCACATCAGATTGTTAAGTCACATACTTATAAAGGCCTTGGATGTACTTCACCAACTGCAGAACACACTTCATGAATCAAGGATGGCCTTGATTTTCTCAAGTTTATCCTTGCTTGCATGCCCATCATTCAGCAGCTCATTCACCACATGCTCAAGCTTGGCCTTCTCTATCTTAAGCAAATCTCTCTCCTGTTCAACCTCCTTCATTGCCTTCCTGGTGTTCTTGATAATGTCAGCTTGACTCTGTAAAATGCACCTCTACTCCTTGGCAAGTTTGAGCTTCTCCATCTGAACCTCCAACCTAGCACTCTCTTCTACCTCTTTCTTCTTCTTCTCAAATTCTTCCTCCTCAACTGCCTTCTGGTAATCCATGTGGTCTACCCTACCATCCTGCCAATCAAACATCTTGGATACATCTTGGACAAGCTTTGTGTACTCAATGCACAGCTTGTCATTTTCAGTCTTAAGCTTGGCCAAATGCTTCTCATACTTTTGCTTATCAACTACCCTGCCACAATTCTGTTCATGGAACATGTCCCACAACCTGGCCAAGCAATTCTGAAGAATTGGAGGCCAGGGCTGGTCAACCCACTCAGTAACACCACAGTTAACACCTTCACTCTGCATTTGGAAATTGAAATATACATCACTAACTGCACTCAATTTCATAAGAACAAATCATATCAGACTAAGAAACTGAAGGTTAATATTAAGTAAACTGAATATGTTGTTTCATATAACTCAAACTATAACTGAAACCTAACCTGCTTGTACAAGTTGATTCACAGATATATGCTTCCTATACAAAGGCATTTTTGATAGTAACCATATCCCTTAATACAAGGCATATTGCAGTTCATCCATAAAAATACAGTGTAGGTTCAGAAGAGCAACTTGTCAACAAAATACTGTGTGGGTTCAGAACAACAACTTGTCATCCTTGTAAATACATGCGTGGGTTCAGAAGAAAATGATTCAATTAAGGTAATATACCTGCTGCACTGGACAACCATAGAAACGCCTTCCAGTTAAGGTTCCATCAAATGCCACACACTTAATTGGCCTCATGTGGTGCATCATGCAGGTGGGTTCAGAAAGCTCCAGCTGGCCACAGAAAAGAGGCTCCACGGTGGTGTCAGGGGTCTCCTGCATGAACACATCAACAAAATCACCTTAGCTCACAGAACCAGACATAGATCAAAAATTAATTCCCCAATTCAGCAAGAACCCTAACCCTAACCCTAGTTTTGAAGCTTACATAAACACAGCTCAAACAGCAACCATAACCCTGCCTACTAAATAACAGTAACCAAAGCTTACCCTAGCTCACCAAGATGAACCCTAACCTAATCTAGCTCCTAGATGAACCCTAACCCTAGCTCAGCAGATCCAAAAACTTACCCAAAGAGCCATGTCCATGCTTGTGATGTCACACTCATCCTCTGAGCTCGTATCCCCGTCATTCCAGGAAGGCATGGCGGCGGTGGAGATTCCACAGCGCAAGTCGCCGCCGGCGTCGAAGAGCAGAGAGGAGAGGAGAGTGAGAGTGAGAGCAGAGATGAGTGCGGGCAGGGGAGCAGAGTGAGAGGGAGGGAGGCGACTTAATGAGCGCATGAGCGGGTGCGGTCCGACCGCACCGGTCGGTCCGAGTAACGGCCGTTAACGGCCTCTCTGTCACGCGCGGCGATGACGTGGCCTGACAGGCGGGCCCGGTCCGTCAGAAAACGGTTTAAAACGCTAGCAACGGGCGATTTGGGTTTTTTTGAGACAGCCGACGAGAAAAGTGGCAGGTATCAGTCACAAACAAAAAAGTGGTGGTTTTTTGGAACCCTAGCATGAAAAGTGGTAGTTTTATGCTATTCACTCGAACGAACAAGTAGGAGGTTGATTCACACATGTAGCTGAATGCCGCAGCACGTGCTGCAATCTGTTTCTCTCAAAAGTGTATGATATGAACTCAATGACAGAGCTGCGCGCACCTCATCCTTTTTCTCCTGCTGTAAGCCTGTAATTGGGAAATGTCTCAAGTATCTTAGGCATGCACTTTCCATTGATGAGCTAGTTTGATGCATGGTCCGTGGAAAGAGTAGAATAGAATGGAAGTGCAAACCTGTCAAGGAAAGAATATATATAGGCCAAAGATGAATGACCCTCATACAACTCACACAACCAAGCCATGCCTGCTCTTCCTTCGACGATCACCCGCTCAGGGTGACCTACTGCTCCCACACTCCGTGATGAAATGGGACGACAAAGAGCTGCACCCCTAGTATTTTTTTGGGGGCAAAAGAGGGCTAACTTTATTCATTAACATCCTAAGTAGTACACAGACATAATTTTCCCCCTGGGAGAAGATATGGCTTCAAAGGCCATTTTGAAGTTACATCTAGAGACCTTGCTACATAGACCGTTCGGGAGACATTTTTTCCTGTGGATGCGGAGGAGATAGCCAAGATCAGAACATCACCGAGGATGGGAGATGACATCCTTGCATGGGGTCCAGAACACAATGGATGCTTTTCGGTGCGGAGCGCTTATCGACTTGCTTTGGAGGATCATCTTCGATCTTGTTCAGTCGCGGCGAGCAGGGCACCGGACGGGCGACGAGCCGTCTGGGCTTTTATTTAAGGTGCCTTGCTCCTCCCAAGGTTCGAACCTTTACTTGGCGGTTGATCACTAATTGTTTGCCCACTTGGGTAAATAAAAAACGTCGAGGACTGGAGGTTGTTAGATAATAACGAGAAATAAACGAGACAAAGAGACACGGAGATTTAACGTGGAAACCCTTGCGGGAGAAAACCACGGACGCACAAAGGCGCAATCACTATGAGGAGGAGTATTACAAGCACGAGACGACAGACCGTCTGAGGTGCAACTACATGGAGTATATATGATGGGCAACACATAGGAGTCCTTGTAGGACAAGTAAATGAGTTGTACTCGTACGCGTCGACGCCAACGCAAAGGCCCACACCAGTTGTACTACGTCTAGTCCAACACGGTACTAGAATTTGGATCACAATTTAACAATCTCCACCTTGAGCCAAATTCCCTCCAGTAGTCGAAGAAAGTGAATAACTCCATCCAAATCAGCATAAACACCTTGTGCGTCAAAGTCCATAGGACTAGTGAGAAATACCAACTAAGCCTGAGCAAAGCTCAAACTTATTGGTCGGAACTGGCTTCGTCATCATATCAGCAGGATTATCATGAGTACTTATCTTGCATACCTTCAAATCGACTTCAGCAACAACATCTCGAATATAATGAAATCTGACATCAATGTGCTTTGTTCTCTCATGATACATTGGATTCTTTGTAAGATATATGGCACTTTGACTGTCAGAAAATATGGTAGGGCAAGATGAATCTCCACAAAGCTCAGTGTATAAACCTCTCAACCAGATAGCTTCTTTGCATGCCTCAGAAATAGCCATATACTCGGCATCAGTAGTGAAAGAAGCCACAATAGACTGCAAAGTTGCTCTCCAACTCACAGCACAACCACCAATGGTGAAAACATAACCTGTGAGTGATCTTCTCTTATCCAAATCACCAGCAAAATCAGAATCAACAAAACCAACAAGTCCATCTCCAGTTTTCCCAAACTGTAAATAAGCATTAGAAGTACCTCGCAGGTATCTGAAAATCCACTGAACTGCTCTCCAATGCTCTTTTCCAGGATTAGCCATGTATCTACTGACAACACTCAATGCATATGACAAATCCGGACGAGAACAAACCATGGCAAACATAAGTGAACCAACTGCACTCGAATAGGGAACTCTAGACATGTACTCAATATCTGCATCTGACTTAGGACATAAAGCTGATGATAATTTGAAGTGTGCAGCTAACGGTGTACTCACTTGGCATTATGCATATTAAAACGACGAAGAACTTTATCAATATATCCCTTCTGACTAACATACACTTTTCCAGACGGTTTATCTCTGGATATTTCCATGCCAAGTATTTTCTTTGCTGCACCCAAATCCTTCATCTCAAATTCATTACTCAATTGCTTCTTTAGTTCATCAATATCTGACATACTCTTTGCAGCAATTAGCATATCATCAACATAAAGGAGCAAATAAATAGTTGAACCATTGACAGTTTTCAAATAAACACAACTATCATAATTAGACCTTTTGAAACCTTGAGAGAGCATCAAGGTGTCAAATCTCTTGTACCACTGTCTAGGGGATTGCTTCAATCCATAAAGAGATTTCTTTACCTTACAGACAAACTTTTCTTTTCCAGGAATAACAAAACCTTTAGGTTGTTCCATATAAATATCCTCTTCTAATTATCCATGTAAAAATGCAGTTTTAACATCCAATTGTTCAAGCTCAAGATCATGCATGGCAACAATACTGAGTAAAGTGCGAATAGAGCTATGCTTCACAACAAGAGAAAAGACTTCGTTATAGTCAATACCTGGAATCTGACTGTAACCTTTAGCAACTAACCTTGTTTTATATCTTGTCTCATCATTAGGAGGAACACCTTCTTTCCTCTTGAAAACCCACTTGCAACGAATAGGTTTCTTCTCTCTAGGTAATTTTACTAAATCCCAAGTGCCATTATTTTCAAGTGATTCCATCTCATCATGCATAGCGGTCATCCACTTATTACTATCACTAGAAATAATAGCCTCGGAATATGAAGAAGGCTCAGCATTACCTTCAATTTCTTCTGCAACAGATAAAGCAAAAGAAACAATATTGCACTCTTCAATTAACCTGTCAGGTTTAGTAGTACCCCGCCTAACTCTGTCACGTGCAAGATTCCAACTGGGTGGAACAATAGGCTGATTTGGAGTGGGAGTGACATTATCATCATTAACGACGGGTTCATCATGTGCATCAACAATTTCATTACCAGATGTATCACCTGAATCAATAACATGCTCCACCTGAACAGTAGGCTCCTGAACAATACACTGTTGTTCACTCTCAACGGGAACATTAGTAGATGAAACATCATGTAACATAGCAGATTCATTAAAGATAACATTTCTGCTAATAACAACCTTCTGGGTTTCAGGATTCCACAATTTAAAACCTTTAACACCAGACTTATAACCAAGAAAGATACACTTAACAGCCCTAGGCTCCAACTTTCCATTATCAACATCAGCATAAGAAGTGCAACCAAAAACTCTCAACTGTGAATAATCAGCAGGTGAACCAGACCATACCTCAATTGGAGTTTTCTTATTAAGAGCAATAGATGGTGAACGGTTAATGAGATAACAAGCAGTGGAAGCGGCCTCAGCCCAAAAATGCCTATGCAAACCTGCATTGACATGCAACGGGCTCTGGAAATAATGGTCCTGTTCATACGCTCAGCAACACCGTTTTGTTGATGAGTATAAGGAACGGTGTAATGTCTGACAATGCCTTCAGACTTGCAATAATTCTTAAATTGCTTAGAACAGAATTCCATACCATTATCAGTGCGAAGTATTTTTACCTTCTTTTCAGTTTGTCTTTCAATCATAATCTTCCACTCCTTAAATGCTGAGAATGCTTCATATTTATGCTTCAAGAAATAAGGCCAAACTTTTCTCGAATAATCATCAATAATAGTCAGCATGTAACTTGCACCACCTAGTGACTTTCTGCATGATGGTCCCCATAAATCAGAATGAACATAATCAAGAATACCTTCGGTTGTATGAGTCGAAGTGTTGAACTTCACCCTCTTGTGCTTGCCGAAGATACAATGCTCACAAAATCTCAGTTTACCAGGTTCATATCCATCAAGAAGACCTCTCTTATTTAACTCTGCTAAACCACGTTCACTCATATGTCCAAGACGCATATGCCAAAGATTAGCAGCATCACAATCAGAATTCTTTGAAATAACTGGAGTAGCGTTACCTAAAACGGTAGAACCTCGAAGGTAATAAAGACCATTGGTCGAACTTAAGTCACCTTTCATAACAACAAGGGAACCTTTGGTGACCTTCAAAACACTATCTCCACCTAAATATTTGTACCCCTTTGCATCAAGGGCACTCATAGAAATAAGATTTCTCTTCATCTTCGGAATATACCGAACATCTGTCAAAGTTCTGATTGTGCCATCAAACATCTTAATTCGAATAGAACCTATGCCTTCAATCTTGCATGGTGAATTATCAAAACCCAAAACGGAACCAGCAGAAGTAGTGGAATCAAAAGTATTAAACCAATCTCTATGTGGACACATATGAAAAGTGCATGCAGTGTCAAGTACCCACTCATCATTGGTCTCAGCACATCCAGCAATAACGACAAGAGCATCATCGGAACTATCGTCACGAGCAACGTTAGCAGAATTTTCACTTTGTTTGTTACCTTTTCTCTTTTCCTTGTTATGCAACTTGAAACACTCTAAGATGTCATGCCCTTCTCTCTTGCAATACCTGCAATACTTCTTGTCTCTGGATTGCGACCGGCCCCTGTAGCCGTTCTTACTTTTGCCTCTGTTTTCATTATGTGAGTTCTTCTCCTTTGTCCTGCCACGAACAGATAATCCCTCGGCTTGGGATGAACTCGAACCATCATGAGGCACCATTAATTTCATCTTCTCCTTAGAGTTCAAAGCTTCATAAACTTCATTAAGTGTGAGAGTATCAATATGGTGTCTCCAAAATTGGTATAAGAACTTGGCAGTGAACAAAGTAACATTAAAGCAGTATCTTCCTCTTCATACTTAACCTCCATTGCAGCTAGATCAGATATGATCTCTTTAAATTCTGAAATATGATTCAAAACATTACCTCCCTCGGGTAATCTGTGCAGGAATAATTTTTGCTTCAGATGCATCTTGCTGGTGAGATCTTTAGTCATGCAAATCCCTTCCAGCTTTAACCATAGAGCGGCGGCAGTTTCCTCTCTCAAAACTTCCTGCAAAATATTATTATGCAAATGGAGTTGAATTTGTGACAAAGCCTTACAATCAATTCTTTTCTCCTCATCAGTCCAGTCCTGAATTCTGTTCTTCTCAAAACTATCCAGTGCTTCATCATAGTCAGACTGTGCCAACAACGCCCGCATCTTGACTTGCCATAGGGTAAACCTTGTGTCACGGTCCAGCAACGGAAGATCGTACTTTATGGATGCCATGAGTCGATAAAATTGTGTACACAAAGTAGTACAAGCCGATAGAAAAATTCTTGACAGAATTAATGTTGCGGGGCAAAGAACTAGAGAGATAGCACCTGATAGTCGCTGGTGGCCGTAGCAATTGAAAAACTGTAGAAAAAGAAAATCTGGACTTCTGAATCAGCTTGGCCTCGTGAGTAGTAGTATTCAACTAGTACTAGCAGGTCACGTGGAGTAGTACTAGTACTTTGACTGCTCTGTGTTGATCCGGTCTTCACGTCACGATCGGAAGCAGCCTCAGGTTGCGCGCGGCAGCAGCGGAACTCGGATCGATGTGCGTGCTTGGGGACTTGAGCTTGTACGCAGCAGCAACAACTAGCGGATCGGACAAGACGGCTGCAACTTAGAGCGATTTATACGCGTGCGTACGAACAGAGATTCTGTCGGTCTCGCCTTCCTGAGGCGGCACGCTGAAAATTGATCCGGCTTCGAATTGACGGATCGCCTGAGACGCGTGCGGCTGCCAACACGTCGGAACCCTAATCTCCTGTCTCAAACTCGTATCTGAAACTTGGCTCTGTATACCACTTGTTAGATTATAACGAGAAATAAACGAGACAAAGAGACACGGAGATTTAACGTGGAAACCCTTGCGGGAGAAAACCACGGATGCACAAAGGCGCAATCACTATGAGGAGGAGTATTATGAGCACAAGACGACAGACCATCTGAGGTGCGACTACATGAAGTATATATGAGGGGCAACACATAGGAGTCCTTGTAGGACAAGTAAACGAGTTGTACTCGTACGCGTCGACACCAACGCAAAGGCCCACACCGGTTGTGCTACGTCTAGTCCAACACGGTACTAGAATTTGGGTCACAATTTTACAGAGGTATCTGATCAATGCCCTCTCTGCGCTATGGAGCCGGAGGACACGTTTCATGCCTTTTGCAGGTGCCCGAGGGCGGTGGCGTTATGGCAAGCTATGGCTGAGAGATGGAGGATTCCAGCTGCGTCGTCATTCCAGAGGACGGGCTCGGAGTGGCTCGCCCAAACTCTTTGCGACCTTCCTAACACGGAGAGGATGGAACTCATGATGACTCTATGGCGCTGCTGGCACGTAAGAAACGAGATGACACACCACAAGAAGCCGCCCCCGGTCGAAGCATCCAAAAGGTTCCTCCTCAGCTATGTCGACTCACTTGTGGGCATACAAAATAACCCAAGTGCAGATCCACTGAAGGGCAAGCAAGTGGTCGATGCAGTGGTGCTGACCAAACCCACATCACATGCTCCTGTTGCAGCTGGGCCGCAACCTCGATGGACACTTCCACCTGCAGGCTGGACAAAACTCAACGTCGACGGCTCATTCTGTGCATCTACCAGTACGGCTGGAGCGGGTATGATTCTGCGCGATAGTGCTGGCGAGGTCATATTCTCCTCATGCAGAGAACTGAGGTCATGTGCAGAACCCCTAGAGGCCGAACTGCTTGCGTGTAGAAGGGCCTGAACCTTGCTCTACAATGGACGCAGCAACTATCATAGTGGAAACAGACTGCCTTGTTGCTCTCAATATGATCATAGGAGAAGAGAGAGATCGGTCCTGTTACTCCATGCTTGCGGACCAGATTAAGAGGCTCATGGGAGAAGGGAGATTAGTTAAGCTAGTGCATGTACGTAGAGAACAGAATGGCATAAGCCATTACCTTACTTCCTTTGGTAGAACTGAATGCACCGTCGTGTGGCTGGGTTTAGGTCCAGGTGATATCCCTGACCATTGTAAGAATGAACGGGCTCCTGAGTGATCAATAATAATCCCTTTTCACCCGCAAAAAAAAGTAGGAGAAGATATGTTTGAGAAAGCTTTCTTAGCAAGTGCATGAGTAAGGGGATTCTGGGATCTAGGGATGTGTTTCACTTGAAGGAGCTAAGACTTGAAGTGGCGTTGGAGAAATCAGCAAGCACCGGCTTGATTTGAAAAGATGGTTCCTCGCTTCCGCAGCTTCGACCAATGTCCTGCAATCAGAATAGAAAGAAGCAAAATTCCAACTCAAAGCCTTTGATTGCCGAGGCAGCCCTAGTTAGGGTAGCCAATGTGGCTTTGTTAGGGTTGCCTGCGACAACATTTGCTGGTCGACGGAGCCAGGAGGAATGCACCTCCGATGTGGAGGCTGACTCGTGGGACCGAACTGATAGGAACTGGTCAAACTAGAACTTTAAAGGCATACAAACTTGAAGAATTTTTCTCAAATGAGATATTTTAGTGTAATTTCTGATAAAGTGTCGCAAATTCAATCTGAATCTCATGAGGCAAATCTATCATATATGCTAAAATAGACCGGACATGAATCCGATCAGTGGAGCAATGGCATCAACCAACGTGTGGTATATATATCAGTGTCTTTCTCTCTTCTACACAGCTACAACACGGGAAGACCAATCATACATACTGGCTGGCCGGACAAATAAACAAGAAGAAGAAAAATTCAATGAATCAATATATAGCCTGTGCGCAATCTGCAGCACGTGTCTCTCTCTACATACATACGTCTTCGTCTCGACAGAGTCATGACCACGACACCATGGCCAGAACGGCGGCCATAGCCACCAAGCTTTCCGTCCACCGCCACCTCCTCACCTATGTATAACGAAAGCAGGAGCATCAACATGGAGTAAAGTGAGATATGTCTACATGATTCCAAAGTGGAAAACAAAAGCATTGCTTGTAAAGGAGGGCTAGCATAAATTCCACTGCTCTGGTATGCTGGCCTAGCTAGCACACGGCATGCAATGCAACTTTACTTGGTGCCCAGCATGATTGGTTGCACACTGGATGACTAGATCTATCTATCCCGTTTGCTTTCGTATGTGTAAACAAATTTTTCATGGCATCTTAATTTCTGAAATCAAATATTCAAATTTGTATATTGCTAACTTCACATACTAACCAAAAATATCAGGCTATAGTACTCCATTCGATCCATATTATTTGTCTTTCAAACGGATGTATCTAGCACTGATTGGAGTAGCTTCTTTGTCAGTAATTATTATTCAGGAGAGTCCATTGTATCCTCAAAGAGTGAGCTACACTAGCCAGAAAAGCTAACATTATCAAAATTATACTTGCTTTTATATATCGAATTTAGTTAATACTTCCTCCGTTCCTAAATATTTGTCTTTTTAGAGATTTCAAATGGTCTAACACATACGGATGTATATAAACATATTTTAGAGTGTAGATTCACTCATTTTGCTCCGTATGTAGTCACTTGTTGAAATCTCTAGAAAGACAAATATTTAGGAACGAAGGGAGTACAAATGTTTTTTTTAAGTCAGTTAACACAAGTTAATGCATTACGACGTGTAATCACGTACCTTGCGCGTCGCATCAGAAATGGTGTAGAGTCCGCCCGGGCCGACGGCGAACCCGTCCGTCCCGGCGGGCCCTTCCCCCACCACCATGCCGACGCCACTATCCGTGCCATTGCCGCTGCCGCCGCCGTCCCCATTGCCGCTCCCCTTCAAGCCTTTGATCGTGGGCGCCTTGACGCCGACGTCGTAGGCGGGCGTGCCGTCCGGCTTGAACAGGCCGTAGTGCCGCTCCGACGCCGGTCCGGGCTTCTGGTCCTCGTTGAACAGCGCGAACACGTACACCTGCAGCGGCTCCCCGGGCGCCGCCGGCGTGCCCTTCCCCTGCGCCACCAGCCGCATCAGGTTCCCGTTGTACCTGGCCGCGTTCTGCGGCGTGGCGCCGGCCTCGTCGCCGTCCCCCTGCGACGGCCACCCGGTCTCCGACACCCGGATCTCCACCGCACGCCCGTAGTCGGCGGCGCAGATGGCCGTGCGCACGGCGTCCACCTGCGCGTGCAGCATGTTGCCGTACCGCAGCCCCGTGGCGGAGTCCACCACGGCGGCCGCGCTCGGCTCGAACAGCACGTAGTCCAGGTCCACCGTGCCCGGGTCGGCCTTGTACGCGAAGTAGGGGTACGCGTTCACGAGGAACGGCGAGCCGGTCTTGGCGAGGAAGGCGAGGAGCGGCGTGATGTAGGGGAGGAGGTCGCGCCGGAAGGACGCGGAGGAGGGCGGGAAGGAGGAGGAGAGCACGGCGAGGGAGTGCGCGGTGGTGACCGCGACGCGGGAGGTGAGGTTGCACGCGGCCAGCGCCGCGTGGAGCGACTGCATGGCTGGGAGGAGGGAGCGCAGCATGGTGGCGTCGGAGCCTGTCAGCACCTCGTTGCCGACGGTGACCGCGGTGATGGACGCCGCCGGGAGGTGCGGGAGGATGTTGGCGCGGACCCAGGCCGCGGCCGCGGACGGGTCGGACGCCAGGCGCGGGACCATGTTGTCGGGCAGCCCCACGGTGAAGTCCACGCCGGAGCCGGCGAACGCGCTCAGCACGCGCGCGTCCGCGTCGTACAGCTTGACCTTGCTGGCGTTCAGCGCGCGGAGGAGCACGGCCGCCGCCTGCGGCGACGGCAGGTTGTCGGCCACCTGGCCGTAGTTCACCCCGAGCGCCGCGGAACCTCCGCTGGCCGCCGCCACGTCCAATGCAAGCGCGGCGACGGCAACGGCGAGCAGGTGCCGGAGCGCCATCGGAGCGGGGAGCGGGAGTACGAATGTGGTGGAGCTGTCTGACAAGGCCGGGAGCCCGGGAGTGAACTGACAGCACCGTAGGAGAATGGGAATCGCGCGCTTTATATGGGAGCTGTTTTTGTGTCTCTCTGAGAAGGTGCCGTTGGCAGGCTGGTCGCTTCCATCAGGGCCGTACAAGACCGAAGATCCGGTTGAGATTTCGTGTGGGGTCTCGTGTGCACGAATCACGAGGCTTATTTACAGTCTGGAGATGGACAGCTCGGCGTTGAAATTGGTCAAAGTGGTGTCGGAGTCGGAGTTCCAATACGAGACAAAGCAATATTTTGGTCCCCTTTTCTGAAAAAAGGTACTACATTTGAATGACACTTTGTTTTCAGGGACTTTTTTGTGTTGGGACTAGAAAAGGTCCCTAGCAAACCAAACAGAGTGAGACTTTTTTGGGACTTTTTGTTAAAAATCCTTAGAAACATCTCCTTGAGAGTCTTTTTTAAAAAGTCCTAGGGACTAGAAAAAGTCCTAGGACTAGAGAAGCAAACACCACCCGGATATATCGACGAGAAATTGTTCGCCCCTTGCCACTTTGTTGTGCAATGTGTATGCCCCAAAAAATAGGGATGTTAGCCGTATTAGCCCCCACATACACACACACACAAAACACAAAACACAATGCAAAAGGCTACCGCATGTTGCACGATGAGACGGCTTTGATGAAGAGTTGTGGTACAAGTCGCGGAAACCGTTTTGGCTTAACTAGGTTGCTCTGCGTAGTTTGCCACATCTCCAGTGCCCAGGAGGATTGTTCATGTGATCTAGGGCTTACTCGGCGCGCCGTGTGAGACTGACAATGGGACCCATCCGATGGAATGAGGCAAAACTTTAAAAGAGGAAAAAAAAACTCGAACAAACTCGCTTAAAAGGAGTATCTTGCAGAAATCCCTAATAAAAGCCATAAGCAAAGTGAATCCCGCGGGGTAAAAAGTGTAAGTGACTCATGTCATTCGAAAACTGGTCTAGTAGAGCTTGTGCACATGACCCGTTCACGTGGATCAATTCTAATCCGTGATGCAGCAACAGGAACAGCATCCGTCTTTGGCATATGTTCTTTCCCTGAGAAGTTTGCACTTTCATTCTGCTCTGCTATCTTCCCGCAGACAATCAAACTAGCTGGTCAACGATAAGCGCCTAACATATTCAGACAGATCTCAATGAACGCGTGTTCTGTTTTTGAGTTCATAGTTTCATACGCTGTCCAGATAAAGAAACTCTAGCTAGCTACTGCATGCTGCTGAATTCAGCTACTTGTCTGGCTCAAGCTTAGCGCATCCATTGCGCCGACCTGAATGAAACACATGCATGCAGCAACCCAAAGTCGGCACGCAAATTATCTCTCCACGCACGCAGGACGACATTGCACCTTGACAGTGACTCGAGTGAAAGAAGTTTGATTGAACCCAATTGGAGGGAGCCAACAGCGACATCTTTCGCTTCAATAGGTTATCTATCTAGGGAGATAGCACTACCAAAGCATAGATGGCTCGAAAAGAAGGCAAAGCATCAGCGCACAGTAGTAGTACATGAGCCCGGTGGCCACTTTAATTCAAAGCGATCGATCAACGGTGCACTGCGGAGCGTAGCTAGCTCCCTTGCTTTGGCTAACCATTTCCCCCGATCGCTTTTGCCGTAGGTAATGTCAAAAGAAGGCTACTGCGTGGACGCAGGTGACCTGAAGCTGATCACGGTGGGTTTGATGTGGCTGGAATATGTCTGGTCTCTCTTTGGAAGAGAGAAAGAGCGGCCATTGGTCGAGCGTCGAGATGGAGCGAGTGCAAAGCAATGAATCCTTGGTGGCCAAAGGTGAGAGACTTCCTTTTCTTCTTGGCGCAGGAACTAGCCAGTGTTTTTCCTTCTTCTTCTTTTTTGCGAGAAAAGGAACCAGTTACTGCCGCCGTTGCTCGTCCGACGCATCTGCCCACCGGTTGAACAAAACCCCGGGTGATCCTCAGCAGTTCTCTTGGATGGCCTAGGAGCAGCAGGCATCTCATCAACAGCAACACCACAGACCGAGAAAGGTGAAGATCCTCCTTTGATGCAGGTACAGTACAGTCCATCCTCCCCAGGACGCAGTTCAGATTTCACCAAGGAGACGGACGCCCCTGAAGGCAAAGATGGTTCTGTAAAGTCCAAATAATACTCCAAAGAGCAGCAGAGCAAAAAACACCCTTCTTATCAATCTACCCCAATATATGCAACCGAATAAGATGCACCGGTCTCGGTCCACCCGATGGACGCTTCCGCGAGGTTCAGTGCGACGTTTTAGATGTACCCCACTTTAGACGTCCCACTGAACCTCATGCTGATTTGGTTGCGGTAACGTGGACGAAGATAACGACCCAGAGTTATGCGGACTGAAAGCAGGGTATCTGCAGACACTAAGCTGAGGACTGCCCTTGTTTCAGGCCTGCTTTATATACCTATGCTTAAAACCCTGTCACGCCATGTAGGCTTAACTAGGTTTCATTATTGCTCTATAATCCAATAAGACCAGAAAGAATACATTGCACTGAAGATGGGATTGTCAGTGTAAGGGTTCAGACTATTACCAACATGCATAGTCAGGAAAACCAAAGGAGAAGCACTCTTTCCGAGTGAGTGGACCACATTTTCTTTGTCAAGGGAAGCAGATAACAAAGTAGCACAATATTGACGAATATCTGCTGACGAAGGTAACATGCAATAATTCAGGGAGTGTACATTTAGTGCATGCCAGGAGTAGATTGGAACCACATGGTAGTAATTACTACGAAGTTTTCATTCAGATGGACGTGGGCTCAACCGACTCGATCGAGCAGCCTAAGTCCTGAACTCCTGATTCGCGCCTCCGCTTTCTTTTCTCCAGCATCACTTTCTTATTTTCGTTCGCAGCAAGGGCCACCGTAGTGGGGACCATCGGCGGCTGGCAGGAATGGCAGCTGTCCTCAGGGGGAAATAGGTCCTCTGCCAATATAAAATGTAGGAAGTCAATATTATCAATTGGGCAAAAAGGAAGAATCGCGAGGCAAAGGGCATGGAATATCAAGATGTTTCTATTTAGAACAATATCATCAATGAAGTGAGGAGCAGAAAAAAAAGATGTGGTACTGCTGATGATGGAATACGTTCTTTCGAAGTGCAAAGTTAATAGGAATACATACATAACAAATATGTATGGCAGGGCACATACCTTTTGTTCTATGTGAGCAAGCTTCGGCTTGTTCTCCTCTGCTTCACACCACTGCTCTAAGTTACCGCAGTAGCTAACGTTTAATTCTTGGAGGTTTGTGAGCTGTTGTATGCTGTCTGGCAGATCGTGATAGCAAAACAGCTACAAATTATAAGTTTCTTGAGAGAGGTAAGTTCTCCTAACCACAGCGGCAGCTGTCTCAAGCTACAACAGATATTTAGTTTTAATGATTGCAGCTGTTTGAGTTGCCTCATGTTACCGGGCAATTCCTCTAGCGTCATGCATCGGTTTATCGTCAGTTGCTGAACAGATGCCAACTCTCCTACCCATTCCGACAGTTTTGAATGGGCAAAGGTGATCTCTGGCGAGCTTGTCAAATCCCAGCAATTATAGCTGTGCAAAGCAATGAGGGCAGGTATATGGTGAAGCAATCTCCACTGGTGCAGAGGCACCTTGCTTCTTCCAACTATCAGAGTAGTAGATACTCCTGAAAAAGATGAGGAAGCATCATTGTGTGACACACTCCCTGCCCATGATATGAGCACATTATCACTTCCGCGTATACTCCAAGATGCAGCTCTAGGAAGGTGTGGTGTTATCCTCAACTTGGGGCAAAAATGTATGTTCACTTGCTCAAGCTTACAGAACATGAGCTCATTCACACCATCCTCACCGCTACAGTATGTTGTGTTCCATTCTTCCAGGCTTTCCATTTCTTCCAGAGTAAGCACCCGGAGGTTTGGTGGTAGTTGGGCGAGAGGTGGAAGGCTTTTGCAGTTGGGCAAACCATACATCTCCATTCGGTCAAGATTAGGGAGATAATTGCCAATACTCATTACCCAGTCTGGAAAGCTGGCACTAATATAACCATATATCTCAAACTTTTGCAAAGTGGTTGGTGGCACTAGCTCCCTCAGCAACTCCATGTCATCCACAGATCTCTCAGCTTGTGGGTTCCACATTAATGACATTTCTTCAATCCTATGTTTTTCAATCAGTCTTACACTCCGTGCCTCTTCTGGGGACTTCACATTTTCAAGTTTCTTGATGTTCAGCTTGTGAGGATTTACATGCTCAAGAAAGCCAAGGTTGCTGTAACATTTACCATCATCGGTAGTTACAGAAAATAGTGGCAACAAGCCAAAAAGGCTTTGACGGTCCATTTTAGCCACACATTCTGGAAGCCTGGCAACTTGGCGGCACCCGTGAAGTACCAGCTTCCGGAGGCAGCTAGCACTTTCTGGTATACTAATAAGAGGATGGCCATTAAAAGACAGGTCCAGGTGCTCCATATTGGGAAGCCTACAGATACTGTCAATGAAACTCTCGGTTTGAACTGTTGATGAGCTGTCAAATA